>NC_140177.1:50567840-50848544 GCF_963971535.1 Notolepis coatsorum | reverse complement strand
CCCGGTGAGAGACATGTGGAGGCGGCTGAAGGTTGCCATGTCAGTACTGGGGGACCTCGTCCTCTGGGGAGGGCCTGGTGCCCTCACCAGGGGGGTCCCTGTGGGCAGCAGGCTGTCACACGTCACGGTTTTCACCGATGCCTCCCTCATAGGATGGGGGGTGGACGTGTCTGGCCAACGCAGTAGGGGGCAGCTGGCAAGACCATGCTGCCCGGTTTGCGCTACATTCAATGTGTTGGAATTGAAGGCTGTCCTTCTGGTCCTCAAACGGCTCAGCCACCTTGTGGTGGGCAGGCATGTTTTGGTCAGGATGGACAACATGACGTCAGCGTCGTATATTGTCAGACAGGGAGGAGTGCGCTCCCCCCATCTGCCCCCCATCTGCACCGGGGGCGGTCGGTCTCTGGCTATGGCGTTCTCCATCTGCGCTGCCTGAGGGCTCTCCACATCCCGGCAGGAGAATGTGGGTGCAGGTGTGATGTCGCGGGGCAGTCCTCACCCTGACGAGTGGGGACTATGTCCAGACATAGTGGGCAGGTCTGGGACCGATTCCGTGGCCGTCCGGGATTCTGTACGCATTCCCCTCCTTACACCTGATAGCTCAGCTGTTGGGGCGGGTACGCGGGAGCACGGGACTTGGTCCTGGTCGCGCCGGGCGGGGCTCAGCTGTGTGGTCCCGGCTCTTATTCAGCTCTTGGTGGCCCGCCGTGGCCTGTTCCGTGGTCACCGCGGGCCTCTCTCAGGCACGCGAAACTCTGTTCTGCCTCCTGTTTCTGGGGCAGCCTCTAGGCTTGGCTGCTGACAGTGTGATCTGGTGGGGATGCGTCTTGACTATTCTGTGTTTAACGCTATCCGGTATGCGTGCGCTCCGTCCTCTACCGCGGCTTACGCTGGGGAGTGGCGTATGGTTGAGTGTGGGGGCAGGCAATTGTTCAGCCACCCTCTCGTGGAACATTCCTGCTTGGCGCTCAGCATCTCAAGCCTGTGGAACATGCTCTGTCTCCGAGTGGGACCTCCAACTGGTCCTGGGCCGGTTGTCGGAGGCCCCGTTTGAGCCTCTTGAGCAGGCGCCATTGGATCAGCTGTCTTGAAGACCGCATTATTTTTGGCCATCACCTCCGCTAAGCGTGTGGGTGAGCTGTGTGCTCTCTCGGTGCGGCCGATAGCGGTGCGACTCTGAGGCCTAATCCAGTCTTCGTGCCAAAGAATATCCGGAGCTCTTTTCACACAGACAGCATGACGTGGAATCCCAGCTATCGTTACAAGACTTACTTACCATCACAAGAGTTGAATGGGGCGAGATATTCAGCTGTCCAGTCCACAACAAGCCATAATCCATTTTTTTTTTTTTTTTTTTTTAAATCTACTCAAAAAGAAACTCCAGTAAAGTTACAGTCCATACCGTTAGCTGGTAGCTAACGGTAGCTGGTAGCTGCATCCAGCTAGCCATGTAGCTTCTTGTTAGCCACCACAAGTAGAAAATGACAGAGTATATCCTTCTTCTGTCTGTTGAATGTTTCTGAACTGAGGAGATATCAGGCTGATGAGGTAGTAACTCTTTCACTCCAGTGTTCATCTCTCAAAAGGTATTGTTTTGAGGGATTTACCTGCATTCGAGGTTGTAATGTTGTAAAGCTAAGCTAACTATAAATCGAAAATGAAAATACTCCTTGAAACCGAAACCATGTCAACTGGTGACGAGTGAACACACAGAGTGTGGAGGCGTGAGCACAGAGTGCGTGACTGCTTGCTTGGAGCGCCCGAAACCGTGACCCCCCCAGCCCCCCCAAGCCCCCCCCCCCCCCCCCAGATCATATTTATGACCATTGATAGGCTCAAATGTATTTACTAGATTCATTACGATTGGCCGCTTGCGCGCAGTGACGCCTACTCACTGCGTTTTGTCTAGCGCCCCGGATTCAGAGGTAGTTTCTATAGACTGAGGTCAATCACAAAGAGGGGGAGGAGATTAGAATAGCATGCAAAAAACAATGATTTATACTATATTTATTGCTATATTAACGTTATTGTGCATTTTAATAGTAATTATTATTCATTTTAAACATGTTTAGTTTATTTTTAGGGCTTCAAGCCTTCAAAATATCTAAAATAAAAAAACACAAGTTCTTCTTCTCCTACTCTCTCATTGATCTCAACCAGGGGGGGGGGGTGGCGCCCCTAGTGGCGAGCCGCCACTGCCTATAACCTAGTTATATGAATACTGGCTGAGCGTCTCGCTCTTAGCGCCCTGAGGTCCCTTGGTTGGGTTTTCAGTGTTGGAAACTTTTTCTGAGGAAGGTAGAGTGTGACCATGTCCGGCGTCATATAGTATGACGCGGGGCGTGGCCTGGTCACGTGCATGTGAGTGCAATTGTTTGTTCGTGAGCACAGTAGGTGCTAGGAGATAAGAGATATCTCATAATGGCGAAGAGCGAGACGCTCAGCCAGTATTCATATAACTAGTTTATAGGATAACCTTTCGTTACAGTGGGTGACAATATTGTCACAAGGAAAGATGAAATTACATACCTACGTTCCATCCTAGAGGCAAATCTTTCCTGTGATAAAATGGCATCCAAGGTCATAAAAAAAGTCAACCAACGAACTAGATTCTTGTACCGGATCTCCTCTCTGGTAAACAAGAATACCCTGAAGACTCTGGCAGGAGCACTCATTCAAGGGTACTACGACTATGCTTGCACGTCATGGTACCAAAGCACCTCAAAGGCGCTAAAAACAAGATTACAAACATCACAAAACAAACTGGTCAGACTTCTACTTGACCTTACCCCTAGAACCCACCTCACCCCTGCCCACTTTGACAACCTAGGATGGCTTAGAGTAGACGACAGAGTAGAGCAACTTGCAATGGGCCTGGTCTACAAGATACACTATACGATTAAGGTACCCATGTACATGTCAAAATACTTCCCAAAGGTCAGTGAATACCAAGACCACAACACCAGAGGAAGCTCAACAAATCATGTTAAACCCTGATTCGGCTCAAACAAGGGACTAAACACGTTTCGCAATTATGCCACATCAATGTGGAGCGCCCTGCCCAGAGCTGTAAAGGAATGTGAATAACTACCCACATTCAAAACCACTCTTAAAGAGCACCTACGGGAGGCTGCAATTCGAAACTGGCCACCGTAAATGTCCGGACCCCCCCACCCCACCCCCTCCTAATAGACAGTCTCCTCCCCACCGTATGTGTATTTCTATCCCACCCACCCACCCCCTCCTAGTGTACAGTCTCCTCCCCACCGTATGTATATATTCTCTCCCCACCGTATGTATATATTCTCTCCCCACCGTATGTATATTTCTCTCCCACCCACCCACCCCCTCCTAGTGTACGGCCCCCTCCCCATCATATGTATGTACTTTGTCAGGATCTATGGGTAACAGTACTGTATATTTGAATATCGTATATGTCACAAATGTAACAGTACTAAGTGCCTGTCATGTATGTCCCTATGCCATAAATGTCATGTATGTTGTGTATGTCATAAATGTCACTATGAATTGAAAATGGGGGACGTCTTTCTCTGGTCTGCATCCCCTTAACAATTGTGTGTATTGAGCCGTACTGTATTGTACCCATTCTGCAATCTGTTAAATAAAGTTTTCATTCATTCATTCATTCATTCATTCATTCATTCATTCATTCATTCATTCATTCATTCATTCATTCAGGTGGGAGTGTGTGGGTGGTGGGAGATACATGCATGCTTTGTTAGATATGTCTGCAGTTTGATTTGTATAAAATATGTCTGCAGTTGGATTTTTATAAAATATGTCTGCAGTTGGATTTTATAAAATATGTCTGCAGTTGGATTTTTATGAAATATGTCTGCAGTTGGATTTTTATAAAATATGTCTGCAGTTTGATTTTAGAGGGGAAACGCTGAGTCCTGTCTTTTCTTGTGACTTTTTAAAACATGCTGCCTCGGAAGTAAAAAAAGAAAACATAAAAATGAATAACTAAATAAATAAAGATAAACACTCCTGTTTCAGAATGTCTGCTGCATCGATACTTTATGAATAAATGTCTAGTCTAGACACCTAGTTGTTTCCTCTATCTCTCAACTTCTAATCCGACTTCTGCCTCGGATAAGTCACAACTAGACATTTTTATAAAGTGGCTTCGATATGGATTCCACAGATCCACTTTCTACCATAGAGCACAGGTCAATATCCTCTTTCCTGATGCATTCATATGAGACTGTATCACAGCATGCACCGCTCTTAGGATGGAAATCTATTCCTGCTTCCCTTGCACTACTAGTGGTGCATACAGAGTGGCTGTGCTGCCTCCTGCAGCCACACGAGGTTACTTTCCATTCAGGAAACAGACAGACCACAAGATGTCTCCCTCTGCTAAAGAAAGGACACCATACACCACAATGGCAGAGCTGATGACAAACACTGTAGCTTCTCTCTCTCTCTCTCTCTCTCTCTCTCTCTCTCTCTCTCTCTCTCTCTCTCTCTCTCTCTCTCTCTCTCTCTCTCTCTCTCTCTCTCTCTCTCTCTCTCTCTCTCTCTCTCTCTCTCTCTCTCTCTCGCTCTCGCTCTCTCTCATTTCTTTGTAGGCTATAAGTATCTTAAAGGGATAGTTCAGATTTTTTTTACCCTATTGACCTGTCTCAAACCCTGCTCTCTTTTCTTGATCCTCCAATCACAACTGTTGCTTAGCCTTAGCCAATCGAAGCAACAGTTGTGATTAGAGAATCAATAAAAGATGACAGAGCTTCCTTAGTGGAGTCCTTTCTCAGCATCCATGCTCAAGATTCAAGAGTTTTATTGGTCACATACATACCAGGGCATACAGTGAAATGCGGGTGGCCATGCCCGCTTCAATTGTGCAATAATACTAATAATAAAATAGACATAAAAAAACAGGTAATAATATATGCATAAAAAGGGCATGATAAAATAGACTCTAACAAAATTCCTGAGATTGTTAGCTACGGATTTAAGGCACTTTCATTATTCTGCAGGCTCTGGATTTGCACCTCCTGTTATATAAGTCCTGCAGGGGTGGTAGTGCAATACCCGTAGTATGCTCTGCTGAGCGCACCACTCTCTGAAGGGCCTTCCTGTCCTGTGCCGTGCTGTTTCCAAACCAGAAAGTGATGTTTCCAGTCAGAATGCTCTCTACAGCCCCGGAATAGAAGGAGTGGAGTATCTTGGTGATAGAGGTGCTGTTTCGCCTGTTTCACCACAGTGTCTATGTGTGTTGTCCATGTCAGGTCCTCTGTGATGTGGACTCCCAGGTACTTGAAACTGCTCACCCTCCACGATAGCCCCATTTATCCACAGTGTGTCCCCTGCTGTATTCTCCTAAAATCCACGATCAGCTCCTTGGTTTTACCAATGTTCAGGAGTAGGCTGTTATCCCGGCACCAGCGTGCCAGTCAGTGACGAGTTGCAAGCAGGGGTGCGAGCATTCAGGGCCACTCGGATGGAGTTGTCAACGCATGGTTTCTGGTTTTGAAAAACCTGCACCGTCTTCGTGGGGACGATAGTGTCACCTAACGTTACTATGAAGCTGACCACAACATCCGCATATTCACTGACGTCACTGGAGCTTGACCGGAGCATGTCCCAGTCATGCTGTTCCTCATACTAGCTATGGATAGAGTTAGCCACAAACCAATGCAAAGTAAGCTGACCGAGGTTCACTGAAATGTACTCCACAATGCACCATTGACTTTGTACCAGTTTGTCAAACTCAAACTCGTCGGTGCTAGTATGAAGAACAGGACTCTATCGATCAACAACATCATTGGAAAGCAAGAAATAGGGCTATCAGAACTATTCCTTTAGTTTAAGTCATCGTATAACATTTTGTTGTATATTTTCCTTGAAATTCCAGACATTTATTTTTGGATTTATTTTCTAACACGGTCACGACATCCAAATTGAACTCTAATGTCATCAACGTAGCAAGTGCAGCCAAGCCTCTGAGGATTTCATATCTATGTAAAACAGCAGCTTTCCTCTTTGCATCGAGACTCTCTTTCACCTCCACCTCCACCTCCCTCCCACTGTCTGTGTGCACTGTATGTTTCTGAGGTCTGTGTGTCGGTGGCCAGGGATGTGTTGCGCTTTCTCACCACTCTCTCCTTGAAGGAGCTCTTTCCTCCGTCAAAACTCTCTCCTCCTTTAATGAGACCCCTGGGGGCTTTGACGGAGCTCCCACTTTAAACGAGGAAAGATACGCCCCCCCCCGACACTGTCGGGAAGCATTGAATTAGTCTCAAACTCTGGACTCTGAAAATCTGTCCCAAACGTCTGTCCACCTTTTCTTTCCCCATCGACTGCCAATCAGGCATTGATTAATTTACTCTTTTATTACACCGTAGTCTTATAATTACACGATTGAATACTGAGATTAAGGCAGAAAATGATGTGCATCCTGAGGACGATAGTAATGGGAATGTTTTGGATCCTAGGCAGGGCAGCAGTGATATGGAGCAGAAAAGTAATTAACTGTTACCCAGAGGTGTTAATATCCCTGAGTCATTTCAGTATCGTGGTTGAGGTGGTCCCATGACTCATCGATTAAATGTGCAGTGAAAAGACATTGTCGGTTAATTCTATGGCCTGGGCCTTACTGTGCCATATTGTGACCATAAAGACATGCCACATGCTGTACAGTGTGGCAAGGGGTCAAAATACTTTTGACAGAAATTCATCATCTGGAATTTCTTCCGATATCGATATAGTATGTCATGATATCTGTTCATGTATGCAACATTGCAAGATAAATAATCTAATTGCTGTTCTGCACATTGAGCTGAATGATTGTGTTAATCAAAAATGATGTGGTTATCATTCATTTAGATTACAGAATTGTGCTAACAAACAGTATTGTGGGGACTATCCCATAGTCACATACATGTACATAATTCACAGTGAAATCACAAATGTTATCACCATGTGGTTAAAGGGGCAGTTCACCTAATATATAAAAATGTTTAAATAAAAAACATAATTTCCCCCTATCCAGATAATGATATTTGCTGTAGAGATGTGTTACACAACCAAGCCTGTACAACTTGCCCTAAGGCCTCAACAATAAAGCGGAGATGGCTCGCTTTCCCCTAGGCCTCGGTTGCAACGTGGGGGACACATGGAAGTCGGACACGTTTTTAGCAAAAACAATGATATTTTATTCACTACTACTAATTTACAAAAGACAAAGGTGGAGAGCTGGGTGCACCAGCCTCCTTGGTTCAGGATACAATAATAGTATTACAAGCAGCAAAAAAGCGCAAAGAGCAAGAATGGTGAGAGCACAGGTGAGAGAGCTCCGGCAGTGACAGTTATAGGGCGCGGAGCCTCGTCACCACACCTGTGTTTAATTACACAAGTCAAGTTCAAGTTTCTTTATTAGTTGTCATACAGAAGTACAGAATACTTTTATACAAAATGCTTCTTTCTGTTACGCTCCAGAGACTGTGCTAGACAAAAATATATACAAAAAAAAGTATAAACTAAGTATAGCAAGTACAATTATTTTTTTAACAACCATTAATTAACAAAACAACCATGTTAATTACAAGAACCAATTAGTGACACCACACTCACACCACAATGTGAATGTAACGCAACACACAGTGAGTACACCCACCACCATGTGAATATACACCACAGACTGTAAGTATACCCTCCACCTCACTATGCACCGGCAACTCTCATGGTTAACGGTAGAGAATAGGCTGGTTTTCAACACAGTAAAAATGTTCAGGAACACTGTCTTTTCGTCTCAACCTGTTTTCTTATACAAACAAATTGTCAGATGCAGTCAGGTTCATTCTTATTTTACTAGGTCAGCTGATGATGGACAGATTATGTTACCACGTCCAAAATCAAATGCTTTAAAGAGGACTGTTGTTTATCGTGCCATCAATCATTGGAATAACTGCCCACTGAACATAAGTAAATTGAATAGTAAAGTGTCTTTCAAATACCACCTTAGAATGCACTACTTAAATATGTGAGCAAAATATTCTGATGTTGATAATGATGTCTACAATGTTTTACTGTTTTTAGATTATCATTGTTAATTGTGATTGGTATCTCATGTTGTTATGTTTTGTGTTTTCTGTTGTCTTTCTGTGTGGACCCCAGGAAGACTAGCTCGCCACTTAGGTAACAATAAACAATAAACCATGTGAAAAGTACACAAGATGTCTGCTGTCACTCCAATACAATGGAGCTGATTGGCACTCAGTTTGTGACACTCAAAGCATAAAAAGAAAAATACATTTGAAATCTTTCCAGAAATCATGACCTGGTTACTCAAGGTATTCATGTAGGAACTATACATTTTGCGTTAACTGCCCCCTAAGTTATTAGATCAAGATAGATCAGTGGTTCTCAAACTTTTTACACCAAGTACCACCTGTGAACGTAGCTGGCTCTCCAAGTACCACCATATGGCCGACGTTAAAATACAGTCTATTCAGCTATGCACAGTTCACGCAGGAGGCAAATGTATTCCTAATACCATTATTTATTGTTAACTTTTGTCAGACACAGCCACAATGTACAAAGGGGTAGCACTAGAACTAGCAAACTCTTCCACACAACTCATACAATGCAAGGGGCATTGAGAACATAATAACTAACATTCTCATAGCAAGTGAGAAAATTAAGAACAACTGTATTTCAGCAAATGTACTTAATTCTCTCTCTCTCTCTCTCTCTCTTTCTCTCTCACACACAGCAAGCAATTGTCCTTCATTCTCTCTCTCTCTCTCTCTCTCTCACACACACACACACACACACACACACACACACACACACACACACACACACACACACAGCATGTTGTTGTCCATTGACAACTCACATAAGCAGGGCCGGACTAGGGAAATAATTCAGGCTTGGAAATATAGTGTGAAATATAGCCCCAGGCAGTCAGGCCACTTTCTAAGTGGGGGTCCCCCACCAGGAATTATTTTGTTACAAAGACTTAATTTCCTGCATTCTGGTGCAGGCATTTTTAAAATTGTACCCTTTAAAATTCAGTGTTTGTGATGGGCATCACAATGTATTGTAAAAAAAAAAAACACATATTCAATAGATTTTCGAATTGTAACCCTTTAAATGCCAGTTTGTGTGATGGCATCACAAATTATTGTTAAAAAAACACACAAAAAGTAAAATATTTTCAATATATCAAATGCAAAGTAAAGTTTTCTGGGGGGGATTATTACAGGCTAGGCATGTGTCAATGATTAGCAACAACACAGATTTTGATGGATTTTTTTGTAATGTCAGATTTAACAACAACTCTTTTCAGAAAAGTGGGAGTATTTCATTTTTTATCTGACATTACAAAAAAATCTAAAAATAAAAATGGTTATGATCAGGGCTGAAGTTGAATAAAAGATGTATGACTGTTTAGACTGCAATACTCTCTGTCACAGTGATCTCCTCGTTGTTCCCCACTTAGGTTATCTAACTATCGCGCCGCCGCAACTAGAAACACTGGCCTGCCTGACTGCACAAAAAAATAATATTATATATATATATATATATTTAGTTTTATTATATATTTTTTTAAGTACCACCAGCAGTACCACCAAGTACCACCAGTGGTACCACCAGTGGTACGCGTACCACAGTTTGAGAACCACTGAGATAGACAGTTGATTCTGTGTCACAGAGTAGTGGCATCACATTGGTGCATGTGGGTTGTGAGGGCTGAATGCAGAGCCCCAAACAATAACATATTGTTTTCAGAGACTTTACCAAAAATGGCGACAAACGCCGATTCTCTCAATTTACCAGAGTCGCTGCTTGGTTTGAATAGAATATAATCGAAATCCTTTATTCATCCCGAGAGAAATTCAGCATTGCCCAGGCCAAGCCACAATTTTCAATGTGAAACATTATTCTATATTCTTGAGGACCTCTATGCACAACTGAAAACACAGCTCATAGAGATCTTGTATTAACTGAAACCCAGAATCTACCTGGCCTTCAGAGCTGATGGATCACATGTTTAACTCTCCTTGGCAATCACAGACTGTGTGCATCCTTTTCAGAGAGCTGTTCACCTATCACTGTAGACACCCCGTCCCCGTCAGACCTTCCTACGAACACAACTGACCGGTTTTGCGGGTGGGAAGCCACTGAGGCTATTAGTCCTGATCATTTAATTAGCGACTGCTACTGGCTGTTCTGGCAGGTTTGAGATGGCAGGTTAGAGATGGCAGGTTGGCGTGGCAGGTTAGAGATGGCAGGTTGGGGTGGCAAGTTGGAGATGGAAGGTGGGGGTGGCAGGTTGGCGTGGCAGGTTGGAGATGGCAGGTTGGGGTGGCAGGTTGGAGATGGCAGGTTGGGGTGGCAGGTTGGGGATGGCAGTTTGGGGATGGCAGGTTGGAGATGGCAGGTTGGAGATGGCAGGTTGGTGTGGCAAGTTGGAGATGGCAGGTTGGGGTGGCAAGTTGGAGATGGCAGGTTGGGGTGGCAAGTTGGAGATGGCAGGTTGGGGTGGCAAGTTGGAGATGGCAGGTTGGGGTGGCAATTTGGAGATGGCAGGTTGGGGTGGCAAGTTGGAGATGGCAGGTTGGGGTGGCAGGCTGGCTGGTAGGACCCCTGCATGTTAACCCCTGCCATACTCCGTGGGTTTACCCACCTCCTCACAATGGTTGAAAAAAACATTTGGAGCCCACCCTGCTAGCATCGGACGTTCATCTGTACCTGGGTTGCTTGAATCTGACCATGGACCACCATGGACATCGGGAGTGAAGCTCCACCGTACCACCCTTCCTCATCCCTAGACTAACAGACTGTGGGGCTCAGAACCCGCCCTAAGGAGGACCTCCAGTCTTTGTCCGCTGAGCTCGTCTATGGGGAGCTGTTACTCCCCAGAGATTTAGTCATTGGTCCATGTCCCATCAGCGCCCCATTCTGCTCCGCCAGCACTAGAACCCTTGTTAGCTGCGACCAGTGGCTCTATAGCTTGCTCAGTTGATTGGTCCCCAAACATTTGTATACACGCATGCACACGTGGATGGATGCGCGTACCCAGTCGCAACTATTGCAGATGCATGCTAGTTTTTGGAAATTATTTGATGCATGATTTGGGAAATGATTTGGGACAGGGGAAATGATGCATCAAATATGCAGATACTTAAGGCGCTCCCATAGTCCAGCAGACTGTACACAGAGCAGACTCCGCGGATGTCCGCGCGGACTCTTGAGCTTTGATCTCAGCGGACAGCAGACCCACAGGTGCGACGCTCCTATTTTCTGAGGCGCGGACATCCGCGCCGCTGACTTGGTGTCACACAAAACGCTGCTCGGCGTTTTGGTTGACATCGAACTGCATTAAATGTGACACTGCGCGAGCGATTGGTGGCGCGAGGAGAGAGATGAGCCCGTGAAGCGCGCTCTCTCTCTCTCTCTCTCTCTCTCTCTCTCTCTCTCTCTCTCTCTCTCTCTCTCTCTCTGTCTCTCTCTCTCTCTCTCTCTCCCTCTCCCTCTCTCTCTCTCCCGCTGATAATGTTCCCTCTGATCTGCCAGTACAGTAGAACAGACAGAATTGTGGGAAATGTAGTAAAACTGGTGCGAGAAATGTAGGAAATAGACCGCGGACGTCCGCTGAGATCTGCTCGACTATGAAAGCTCAAAGAGCCGCGCGGACCTCCGCGGAGTCTGCTCTGTGTACAGTCTGCTGGACTATGGGAGCGCCTTTAGTTGTTCAATGCTCTGTCTCTAATAGCATATTATAGAAATTGTATTGATGGTGAATAGACCGTTGATAGTTCTTCTTAGGGAAATAAATCTTGTAAAAATCTTCAGTGGAGCTGTTCAAAATGTGCCCCAGCCTCTATAATGAAGGTTGGTGTTTCACTTATTTATTGGTACTGTTAATGTTAAGGAAGTGAATAAGACACCACTTTGCTAATTGTATCCACCCTTTTTGTACTGCTGTCCATCAAATAATAATAATAATAATAATAATAATAATAATAATAATAATAATAATAATATAATAATAATAATAATAATAATAATAATAATAATAATAATAAACCAGTCTGTCTCAGCTTGAGGCCTTATCAGTAGACAAATCCAATTAAAGTGATGGGATGATGTAGTGTTGAGACTAAGCGGTGAAATCTGGATGCTGTAACTCTGCCCGAGATGAGCAACCACAGGGAAAACAGGGCCGAACTGGAGCTCTCAAGTGTGCAGATGCAGAGTTTCTCCATCGCAAAAGGGTCTCAAAGGAAGTCCATACTGAGAAGAGTGATTGTCATGAATGGCGTGCTGTACGTGACCTCTGGTGCTGGTTTATAATGGAAGCTGTAAATTGCTTGTTGGTTGGTGCTACTGACAGGAGACATTTCTGAGAGTTATTATGGGCCCCAGAACCAGAGGATAAATGTACGTTAGCGATCAACCTGGCAGTTAAATATGCTTCCTATTTATCTACACATTTCCAAAGAAACTTGAGACGTGAGGAGATCAATACAGTTGAGATCAATAATGAGAGAACCCGACTCAGCTCAAACTCATTATTGGGGCGGTATTGCTGAAGCAATTTAGTCATCTGACAGTCATTCTGAATTTATATTTTTTCTTTTGATTCATTATTATTCATTATTGTATGAAACTGATATCCCTTCTTTTTCCAGTAATGCCAACATAGAGGGCATTAAGTGAATTTAACAGTGATTGGATCATCCTTAGAAAAAAGAGAACTAATCTTAGCCTTTACACAAGATCAAGTCCTTATTTGGCTCACTTGGATTGCCACGTTTCACTGTTTGTGAAAATGTCAATGAAACCGTTCGATCACTAACCAACCAGAAAGAAGCAAAACAGAGCCAGAAACCTTGAATTGCACCAGCAGTTTTGGAAAAAGTAGACAAGGTGCAAGAATTGCTAATAACACAGTTCAGGGCTGCTGCTGGATCCATGAAAGTAATTCACTTGTTCTCTTACCAGTACCTCTTGAATGCAATAACTGTTGCCACAATATCAATCACACAGCAGCCATTTTGCTCTTATGTCATGCTCAGGTTGGGATTTATTTCCAGACCTGGGCATGACATAAGAGCAAAATGGCTGCTGTGTGACGGGAGCCACTCTTATTTCCCAGTGTATTTAAACTTTCATTAAATATTGAGGCTAGAATGATAATGACATGCAATGCTAAATGAAGGTTGAATAAATTAGGTTTAAGGCGGCTGGGTGGCGTAGCGGAGATTGCGCTCATCACCAATGCAAGAGACTCCGGTATCGAATCCCAGTCTCAGCATTGCCTTCGACTTGGGCCGGCCGTTGTACTGGCTCATTTTGTATTGTGGACAGCGACTCCTACAGGTCAGTTGGGTGACGCCTGCACAGCAGAGACAGGAAGTATCGGGGGCAGCGTGAGCCTCCCACGCATTACTCCTCGCCACTGAGAGTCCGCGCTGTCTGGTGAAAAGATGCGACAGGCTGCCTCCTCGTGTACCGGAGGGGACACGTGATGCAAGGCTTCTATCCTCACTATACCGACCAGTGGGGGGCATAGTCTAGCAACGTTCAAGACAGGGGAGGGGAGGGGAGAATTGGCAATACGAAATTGGGATGGGAGAAAAATAGAAAATTAGGAGAAAAAGTGGATACAAAAAAAAAAAATAGGTTTAAGGTTTAGGAATAAACCTACTCTCTATTAACTCATTCAGTGCCAGCTATTAGTCTTGGCCTTGTAGCTAACGTGCCAGGTTTCCATTACATATTTTCACTGTGCGTCACTATGTTTGGAGAGCTATATCTATATTCTATATGATAGTTATGGGGACAATACTATGGTCATTTGACAGTGACTTTCTTCCGTCCAAGATGCAAACAAAATATTATTTTTTCATGCATATGTTTGTGCGTTATCCCGTGGTGAATATAAGTATAATTTCAGAGTGATCCGGGATAATTCCTGGGAAGCGATTTATAGGGCGCAACATGAATTCTACTATAAGCGTTGGCGTTTCTTGCCTGGACACGCTACTATCAAATGTATATAATAGGTATTATGTTTCATCATGAATGCATGAAAGGGGGGGGGGGGTAATTTTTGTATGCTTTGATGGCCAGTAACGGCATTCGTGTTGAACACTACAGAAGCCGATCAGCTGGATGAATATGAAAACATTATTGGATCAAGTTGAAATTGATATCAGATAGTCCTTACCTGTGGTCGGGGGTATTCCAAAAATAATATTCCAATTGTCTGATTGCGATTTCCAGTATTGGTGTCCATCTGGTCCCCGAAATAATTTGGCACAACTTATGGATCGAGTGTGCCAGATGCGTTTCAAAGTGGTCGGATGAAGCGACTTACTCGGCTCTGTCAAAATATAGCGCCCGGAGATATTTGAGTGTAACACAGATTTAGATATAAGGTTCCAAAGGGTGGGCGACACTGCCATCTGGCAGGATGCAGCCGGTATTGCACTTTGGCGATCTCAAAATCCTTTCCTATGGCAACACAGAGGTCAGTGGATGAATAATGAATAAAAATATAGAATAAAAGAAAAAACGTCCAAAACCCAAGATATCTCGGGTCTGGCGTCGAACGCATGGCGAGTTAACCCGAGATATCTCGGGTCTGGCAAATAAAGAGTTAAGAAACAAAGCAAGTACTCAGTCACAAAAAGGAAAGCTGGTTTTATTAAATTGAGTGCAGTACAAGTAAAGTTTGTTAGTGGTTAGTGCAAAAAAGTCTAGAAATTGAAACAATTCCTGATCTGGAACCCCATGTACCCCTGCTGGCTAGGGATCGAAGCCCACCAAAACCTTCTCTCCATGTCTCCCTTTCAGACTTCCTACTGTCTCATTAATGAACCTTCTCACATGTGTCTCCCTCTCAGACATCCTATTGTCTCATTAACAAACCTTCTCTCATGTGTCTCCCTCTCAGACATCCTACTGTCTCATTGAAGAACCTTCTCTCCCGTGTCTCTGTCTCCCTCTCAGACATCCTATGTCTCATTAAAGAACCTTCTCTTCCTTGTCTCCCCTACTCTATTTCCCTCTCAACCGTCCTACTGTCTCAATAAAGAAAAAACACACTAAGGGTAATGGACTGGCCACTCTTTAAAAAAAAGGACGAGAGCTCCAGATTGTAATTTGATTTGACCAGTCCATCAGCTGTCTGGCATACTGTGTAGATGCTTAGTCTTGGATACATTCATCATGGTTTATACCTGCAGTGGTATTTTAAAAGCAGCCTTGAAGCTTGTCTGACAGCCAGGCGTTGGAACAGGGGGTGTGGGGGGAGCGGCAGCACCCCCTCTAGTGGCAGCTTCAGTTACTGCACAAAAGTAAAAACGGTATTTTTATATACTGTAACATATATAATATAAGTTTATCCTGCTCAAAGCACTTGACTTCACCATTAAGTTTCAAGTTTCAAGTTTCTTTATTAGTTGTCATACAGAAGTACAGAATACTTTTATACAAAATGCTTCTTTCTGTTACGCTCCAGAGACTGTGCTAGACAAAAATAGATAAGTATAAAATAAGTATAGCAAGTATAAAATAGAAGTCAAGTAAGTGGACAAAAGTGTTCAGTATATACATATATACAATGTACAATGCAGAGTAGAAGTAACTGAGTTACAATACAATATACTATACAGTGCAAAGCAGAAATGGGATGAGGTACAATTTAGGTACAATTTACAGTAAGGTGTAATGAGGTATGGGTTGTAGTGCAAATTCTTTACCAATAAATATAAAGTGTGTTTAGGTGTTCTAAAGTGGGTAAAGTGGGTGCTGCAGTGAGTTGTTTGTTTAAAGTGAGTGTGTGCGTGTGGATGTGTGTGCTGTGCATGCATTTGATGTTTGTTACATGGTGTTATTGTCATTTAGCATTCTGATGGCCTGAGGATAGAAGCTTCTTCTGAGTCTCTCTGTGCTTGCCATGAGACTCCGGTATCGCTTGCCTGACCGCAGCAGTTCAAAGAGGCAGTTGTTTGGGTGGCTGGAATCTTTGATAATTCTCTTAGCCTTACCCATGCACCGCTTGTTGTAAATGTCCTGGAGAGTGGGAAGCCCCCCTCCAATTGTGCGTTCGGCTGAACGGGCCACTCTCTGTAGTCTGCTACGGTCTTGTGCGGTGCTATTCCCAAACCAGGAGGTGATATTGCCAATCAGGATGCTCTCTATTGTGCATGAGTAGAAGTTCTTAAGGATCTTCTGACTGACTTGGAACTTCCTTAGGCGCCTGAGGAAGTAGAGGCATTGCCGTGCCTTCTTCACAACACTGTCAATGTGTGTGGTCCATGTCAAGTCCTCGGATATGTGGACTCCGAGGTACTTGAAACTGTTCACTCTCTCAACTGGTGCCCCGTCGATGCTGAGGGGGCTGTAGTCCCTGACCCCCGACCTCCTGAAGTCCACAATCATCTCTTTTGTTTTGCTGACGTTCAGGGAGAGGCAGTTCTCCTGACACCACTGCGACAGATTCTCTACCTCTTCCAGGTAGGCCCTCTCGTCGTTGGCAGAGATCAGCCCCACCACTACTGTGTCATCAGCAAATTTGATGATTGTGTTGTTGTTCCGCTGTGCAACACAGTAGTGGTGGGCCTGATCTCTGCCAACGACGAGAGGGCCTACCTGGAAGAGGTAGAGAATCTGTCACAGTGGTGTCAGGAGAACTGCCTCTCCCTGAACATCAGCAAAACAAAAGAGATGATTGTGGACTTCAGGAGGTCGGGGGTCAAGGACTACAGCCCCCTCAGCATCGACGGGGCACCGGTTGAGAGAGTGAACAGTTTCAAGTACCTCGGAGCCCACATATCCGAGGACTTGACATGGACCACACACATTGACAGTGTTGTGAAGAAGGCACGACAACGCCTCTACTTCCTCAGGCGCCTAAGGAAGTTCCAAGTCAGTCAGAAGATCCTTAAGAACTTCTACTCATGTACAATAGAAGCATCCTGACTGGCAACATCACCTCCTGGTTTGGGAATAGCACTGCACAAGACCGTAGCAGACTACAAAGAGTGACACGTTCAGCCGAACGCACAATTGGAGGGGGGCTTCCCACCCTCCAGAACATTTACAACAAGCGGTGCAGGGGGAAGGCTAAGAGAATCATCAAGGACTCCAGCCACCCGAACAACTGCCTCTTTGAACTGCTGCGGTCAGGCAAGCGATACCGAAGTCTTAAAGGTGAACTATTTGACTATTTCTTTCACTATTTGGGCACTTTTACACAATTCCTGTGAGTCTATGGAACACCTCTGTAATATTTTTTATTTTTTTATTCATTGTTTTGTATTTCTAATCAAGTCCTCAAAAACAGCTTTTTTCTACCTCAAGATCTCAAGCCGTTTTGAGCCTGGGCTCCAACCACTGTGTGCAGCTCATCTTGTACCTCGCCATTATCATGCAGCGGTGTCTTTCTGACATCACAAATCATCACATTTTCAGATGACTCAGTTCAGTGAGGGTGAATATTGTGAGAGGAGAATTGGAAGAATGCGCCAATATGAGAATTAGAGACATAGATCATATTAATATAAGTTCACATAGCTAGGAAACAATGCTAAACACTCAAAAAGGCCATTTATAAGATAGTTCCCCTTTAAGGCGAGCACAGAAAGACTCAGAAGAAGCTTCTATCCCCAGGCCATCATTTACATTTACATTTTACATGTAAATGTAAAATGTACAACGAACAACGAACAATAAACACTATGCAACAACCATCAAATATATTGAAATTCTTTATTTGGAATTACCCCTTGAGATGAACCATCTCGTTTTCAAGGGGGTCCACAGCTTACAGAATACATCAATTATTATGTATTAAACATAACAAAACAAAAGAAGCAAACAAAAACCAAACACAAAACAAGATAAAATTAATAATAAACCGGTTCAAACAACATCAAACAAGAGGAACATAAGACAACCAAACAACAAAACACAGAGCACATATTCAAGTGATTGCTTCAAAGATCTGTTATACTATTATTGGTGGAAACATGAACAAGTAATCTCAAGGTGAGAGGACAGCACAGTTTTAAACAGTTGTGATGATGTTATAGCTCGAATATGAACTGGGAGATTATTCCAGTCAGATGGACCTTTGAACATGAATGCTTTTTTGCCAACTGAGGTAGTAACATTTGTTGGAACTTTAAAAAATAGCTGTGCACAGTGTCTCAGTTGATGTATAGAGGTGAAAGGGTCCATATACTGTTTGAGATATTGCGGATAATTGAAGTGAATACATTTAAAAATGAACTGTAACCAGTGCTGCTGTCGTCTTACTGTGGGAGCTGGCAAATTAAGATTTTCATACATGGTGCAGTGGTGTGTCAAATATGGGCAGCCAAGAGCAAATCTGCATAGACGGTTGAATAGTGTGTTTAGTGGAAGAAGGTTGGTTTTAGATGCAGTTTGGTAAACTACGTCAGCGTAATCCATGATGGGTAAAATTAGTTGCTGAACCAGTTTCTTTCTGACAGGGAGTGTGAAACATTTTCTGTTGCGGTAGAGAACACCAGCACTAAAGTTGACTTTTCTAACAATATTATCAATGTGATATTTATATGAGAGTTCTGAATCAAGCCATAGACCAAGGTATTTAATGTGATCAACTCTATGCAGTTGTGTACCGTCCAGACAAGTGATATTAAATGGTTGATTAATGGTTTTGGATGCAAGATTACGGGTGGTCCCAAAGAGCATAGTATTAGTTTTAGTTTTGTTGATTAAAAGTTTATTAGCCGAGAGCCATGATTAGAGTTTATTGAAATTTGATTGCAGTGTTGACTGAATTTGAGGTAAGGTAATTTGAGATGTATATATCACTGTGTCGTCGGCATAGAGTTGAGTATTACAACCTGTGAAAATTGAGGGGAGATCATTAATAAATATTGAAAACAAGAGCGGGCCTAATGTTGAGCCTTGTGGCACCCCACATTCCTGTACTGCCAATTCAGATCTACCATCCTGTATAGCAACACATTGTTTTCTGTTGTGCAGATATGAATTAAACCAAAGCAGGGCATTGCGTGAGAGGCCAATATTGTACAGTTTGTCTAATAGGAGATAATGGTTGACCAAATCAAAGGCTTTTGTTAAATCAATAAATATTGCACCAGTGAGATTAACATTACCAGATGAAGAAAATATATCATTAGTGAGTTTTAATAAAGTAGTAGTTGTGGAATGATTGGAGCGAAAACCAGATTGCGAAGGTGATAAAATATTGTTGTTGCTGAGATAATTAGACAGTTGTTTATAAATTAACTTTTCAAATACTTTTGCTATGGAACAGATAATTGCTATTGGTCTGTAATTATTGGGATCTAGTACATTGCCTGCTTTGTGGAGAGGAGTGATTTTTGAGTGCTTCCAGATAGATGGTATTTCATGTGATAATAAAGACAGATTATAGAGATCACATAGGGGGTACATCAAAATGTGTGGAGCAAGTTTAAGAAATTTGCTTTCTAAACCATCTAGGCCTGGGCCACTACACACTTTGAGGACTTTTATGGCATTCAGAACATCAATAGGTGAGATGCACACAGCACACGCACACACTCACTTAAACAAACAACACACTGCAGCACCCACTCTCCACACTTTAGATCACCTAAACACACTTTACACTTTATATTTATTGGTAAAGGATTTGCACTACAACTCGTACACCTTACTGTAAATTGTACCTAAATTGTACCTCATCCCATTTCTGCTCTGCACTATATAGTATTGTATATTAGTACATTGCATAGTATATTGTATATTGTATGGTAACTCAGTTACTTCTATTCTGCATCGAACATTGTACATATGTCTATACTGAACACTGTGACCTCTATTTTTACTTCTATTTTACATGCTATACTATTTTATTCCATACGTATCTTGTATAGCACAGTCTCTGGAGCGTAACAGTAAGAAGCATTTTGTATAAAAGTATTCTGTACTTCTGTATGACAACTATTAAAGAAACTTGAAACAGCATTCTCACATAGTTCCCCTGCCTCTTGTCCAGGTGTGATGCTGCTGTGTGCAGCACATGGGCTATGGCGTCCTCCGTGGACCTGTTGGGGTGATATGCAAATTGCAGGGGGTCCAGGTTGATGGGGAGGGAGGAACAGATGTAGCCCTTCACTAGCTTCTCAAAGCACTTCATGGCTATGGAGGTGAGAGCTACAGGGCGGTAGTCGTTGAGGCAAGTGGGCATAGATTTTTTGGGTACAGGGATAATGGTGGACTTCTTCAGACAGGTGGAGATGACAGCTTGTTCTAAGGACAGGTTAAATATGTCAGTGAATACTGGGGCCAGTTGGTCGGCACAGACTTTCAGGACGCGGCCGGGGGACGCCGTCCGGTCCTGCTGCCTTCCTGATATTCACTTTCTTAAAGGTCCTCCTCACCTCATGTTCTGTTATCCTGAACACTGAGTCTCCATCAGCAGTGCCCCCCCCCCCTCTCTATTGCAGTGGTTTGTAGGCTGGTGTTGTTATTCACAGCCTCAAACCTCGCATAGAAGGTATTGAGATAATTTGCTAAGGAGATGTCACTGTTCAGCTTGAGGGAGGTGCCTTTGTAATCTGTCATCGTTCTGAGGCCCTGCCACATACCTCTAGAGTCAGCCTGTTCAAACTGAAGTTCAACTTTATCCCTGTAACGCCGTTTTGCCTCTATTACTGTCCTCCTTACGTTTTATCTCGCCGCCTTGTGGTCATTCATGTTGCCTGTTACAAGCCCGGCGTTATAGGCTGAGGTGCGCACTTTCAGAGCCTCACGGACGGATTTATCTACCCAGGGCCTTTGATTTGGGTAAACTCTAATTGTGGTAGAGGGGATTGTTTCTTCTACCAGAGTACAGACAAAGTCAAGCACCGTTTCAGTGTAGTCGTTAATATTGGCTGTGTTATCATGGAACACACTCCAGTCTGTGCATTCAAGTGCAGCCTGGAGTGTCTCCTCTGATTCTACAGACCAACGCTTAACCTCTTGCGATACTACAGGGGCGCGCTTGAGACTTTGTTTATACTTTGGCAAAAGAAAGATGGCGGCGTGGTCCGATTTGCCGAATGGACTAAGAGCCTGTGACTTGTACCCATTCTTAAATTGCGAGTATACATGGTCTAATAATTATGTTCTCGCCTCTGGTGGGACAGGTCACATGCTGATAGAAATTCGGCAACACCTTTTTAAGACTCACGCTGTTGAAATCGCCCAAAACCAAAATAGCAGCGTCAACATTAGCTGTCTGAAGTTTATTTACCTCGTTGTGTAGCTTCGAGAGTGCGACCCCAGTGTTTGCATGTGGTGGAATATACGCTCCGATCAGGATGATGGACGTTAACTCCCTCCGAAGAAAGAAAGGTCGGCATTTGAGGGTGATAAACTCCAGGTCTGGGGAGCAGTGGTTAGACAATTCCTTTGCGTTGCATGGATCGCACCACTCCTTGTTTACCATGAAAGCTACGCCGCCTCCTCTCGTCTTTAGTGATTCTTCTGCCATTCGGTCCTTGCGGAGAACGAAGAAGTTATCTGCCGGTTCTATTGCGTGGTTTGGGACATCCGGAGTCAACCAAGTCTTGGTGAAACAAAAGACGTTGCAGTCCCGAATGTAATGTCCCTCTGGAATTTTATCCGTGCTCTGATGTCATCCAGTTTGTTTCCTATTGATTGCACATTGGCCAACAATATGCTGGGCAATGTCGTTCTGTGACGCCTGAATCGCAGTCTGTTTCGAACGCCGGCTCTCCTTCCTCGCCGTCTCCCCCCTTCCTTGCGTGGGCCGCAACAAAGTATCTCGGCAGGCCATTGTTGTTCTTCAGCGAGCCGATTCAGAGAGCAATCCAGTTGGTAAATTTTCCTTAATCCAATGTCAATGAGTGACTGACGGTCATACACATTTAATGCAACAGTTGGTACAAATAAAACTCTTAAAACTATAAAAATTAACAAAAGTAAGCACAGTCTTGACGGAGCTAACAGAACGGCGGCCGGACGTAGCAGCGCCATTCGAAAGGTTACACTGACACACTTGTAAATACGTTAATTCTTGTTAGATTGCCCGACTGTATTATTTTCCTCGCTGTGTGAAATACTACAGTTGCATCTGAGGGGAGTGGCCACTGGCTGACGGTGCTCCCTGTCTCGGGTGTCGGAGAGGAGACGCACAGATGAGAGAGGAGATGAGAATGAATGAATGAAAACTTTATTTAACAGATTGCAGAATGGGTACAATACAGTATGGCTCAATACACACAATTAAGGGGATGCAGACCAGAGAAAGACGTTTGTCTTGTTTACATCAGGGTCCCCCATTTTCAATTCATAGTGTTTATAGACGCACCAAAATCCATTGCGGGGTGAACATTTGCCACAAAACATTCATATCTTTGGACTTTGGAACCGTTTGTGTTCAATTGTTTCTGAATCGGGAGATGATCTTCTCTCGTCACAATTGAAATTGTATTTCTCCGTCGATCAAAAGCTGGCTGGCAGTCTCATTGAATAATATACGCACTCCGAAAGTCTATAAACTTGTGCATAACGGACCAGAAGTCCCCAACCATCGGGTCGCGGACCGATGTAATATAAAACACTTAATTAGCCGTGCATTGATAATAGAATTGGTATCAGCTGTGTAACGTCTTAATTTTGGCACGATAAAGTCGTTGTAGGCGATGCATACAATCTTAACATTGAAGCTAACCCATATATAGAAATGTGTCATACAGACTTGGAGATGGAGCCAAGTGAGGTATTCAGAAGTTCAAGTGAGGTTTGTTTGTTTTTATTTCGTCAGGCTTGAAAAGTCAAAATAAAACAATTATTATGTTCTTCTCGTTTGCCTCACGTCTCACGTCATTTTCAGTTAAAGGGTCATTAGAAATAACTTATTTCAAAGCCATTCTAAACAACGAACGTTCCTCTCACGGCGTTCTGAAAAAGAAATCTCAGAAAGGCCGCACCCCCTGCCGATTTAAAGTTCCAACGTGCCTGCTGACAGCAGCAGGTTTTGTGAGGTTGGAAGGACGAAAGGCTTGTTTTGTGACACATTCAAAGTGTTCTAATATATTCTGGACACAGTAGGCTTTTTACAATATGGTAAGATATGACTAGAGTTAAAGATTAGCATTAACGTGTGCAAGCAAAAGTTGTTGAAGCTGAGGATTTTGCCATTGGCTCTAATAATTTCTGCATTTTGTGGCTTGCAAATATTTATTCTAAGCCCTTAAACCTCTCATCCACTCTTTCACTTCTAAGGAACACATGTTTATCATGCCTGCTCTAATATTCAGGGCTATGGGTTGGCATTGATGTTTTGCATAATGAGATTTGGGGGGCATTAGAATACATGGATTAAAGAATTAGCCGTGTCCTGTTACAAATATCAGCTATGGCATCTTAGAATTAAATAGATGCTCTTGACATTCCTGGGTCATTTATCCTCTTAATTGCATTATAGCCACCACAGGAATATTAATAGATATGAGGACATTTGGCATGACTCAGGAGTGACAGCTGTATGGAATTATGTTACATTATACTAATAACGTGACAGTGTACAAAACTCACAGCGTTCTAGACCATATTTTGTAACCTAGCATATTCTAAACCCTTCTCCCCCCTTATTATAATTACAGTAATGAATCAAATGTACATTTATCAAATCATGCCAAGTTGTTCTTGTACCGTGTTACACTGTTACTCCCATTGTCTTTTGTCTCGTTGTTTGCAACCATTTATCACAGTTGAGGTAAATATCACGACAGTTGTGGTTAAGCTCCCACACACACACATACAGAGGGTTGAGATTCCAATTAAGTACTGTAGATGAAATATAGCCACAGCTCGGTGCTGATTGTGTCATGAATTCACAGAGCCTGGCGTCTCCTGGGACTTATTATGTCTCTCTCCTTCTGTCATTCTCAAACTCTTCTCTATGATCAGATAAACAAGCAGAGCATCTCTCAGTCCTGTATAATATCCATGCAGGAACACGTCTAGCCTTTTTGCACTGCCTATATGAAATATTAAACACTCCCACACAAGAACTATATAATGTGCAATGATTTATATTTTAGTTGAAAACATAAAATGCGGGCAGCCGGGTGGCGCAGCGGTCTAAGCGTCTGCCCACCACCACAGAGACAGTGGGATCGAATCCAGCTGTGGTGCTTCCGGGTTGGCCAACCATCCATACTAACACAATTGGCAGTGTTAGAGGGTGGGAAAACCCGGTGAGGGTGGGTCCTGGTCGTTGTAAAACAGCGACTCCTACAGATCGGTCGGGGCGCCTGCACAGCGAGGTCGGTTCCTGGGGGAGGTAGTGTCCTCCACACGTTACACTCCCCCAGTGAGAGTCCGCGCTGCCAGGTGAAAATAAGTGGGGATTGGCTACACATGTGTCGGAGGAAGCATGTGATAGTCTCCGCCCTCCCAGACCGACGGTAGGGGGCAGAGCATGCAACGACCAGGTAGGGGATTGGGAATTGGCATAACGACTAACGAAAAACGGAAAAAGAAAGGGGGAAAAAGAGAAAGTATAAAAAAAAAAATACATAAAATGCTTTGTTATTTTTCCCAGTGGAAGTAGCTGAGTCCCCTCATGTATTAATAACAATTATATTGATCCCCCAACAAGCTGCAGATATTTCACATATTTTGTGTGTGTGTGGCAGCATTAGTTTATGAGCATTGCTCCAGTTTATTGAAATCCATATTTTGGTGAATTATTTGGGATTATCCCCTCTCCCTTCCTCCCATATCTACCATCAGAGTGACACTTCATCACTGGAGGGAAAACAATTTCATCCACTGGCTCCACCTCATTCCCCATTCGACTGTAGAGAGAGTGAGGGGGCAACTAGCTCTACATTCCTTTCTGCAGCCTGCTATTCAACAGACCAAAAAGCTTCTAGCCGTGAGAGGAGGGAGGAGTTGGGGCTTTCTGGGCAGCCACTGCACAAAAGAAGAAGCCACTGAAATCTGCTGGTATTGTCTGGCACTGGAGATGGAGATGATGGAAGAGAGAGAGATCTTGAGCAACAGTCAGGGGTAGGTCTCTCCGGATTTTCAGTAAGCAAAGTAACTGATTGCCTCTGGGACGGAAACAGTCGCTTGCATCTGCAATCTTCACATCCATTTATCTGGTGATGAAAGACTAGCAATGGTTTACGCCTGATGATTTTTTGTTAATGGAGTAATTCAGTGGGTTTTTTACTCTAAAAGGAATCATTATGTAAATCAGCATTACGTGCCAGAAGAGCACAATTCCTTTGTTATTATCTACATACGACACAAAATTTTTTTCAAGACTGAACAGTGGGACAGCTGTAGCATTTGGAGTTTTGATGCTGTTGCCTGCAATTTGGGAGAATCATTTAAACTAAAAACATGATTTTAGAGGAAGCCACTGTGTGCAAAATGAAAAAGCCAAAGGTTTGACTATTGAGAGACTGCGTTTGGTAAGAGGCACCTGCCTGGAGATAAATCATTATGGTTACTGCACCCACATCAAAATCAATCACCCCTGGGTCACCTAAAGAGAACGATGCCCAGGAAACTGCTGTCCAGAGCTCTGAGAGCGTCGAGCTCAAGCCATCATGGAAAGAGATCTCAGTGACTTTCATGAGAAAGACCAAGATCCATGGCCTGAAATTCGTCTTCTCCCCGGACAAGAGCAAACCCCAGCGTGTCCTCTGGGCGCTGGCCTTCTTCATGTGCGTCGGCATGCTGGTCACCTGGTCCTGGAACCGCATCCTCTACCTGATGTCCTACCCGGCCGTCACCAGGATCGTCATGGTCTTGGCTCAGAACATGTCGTTCCCGGCGGTGACGTTCTGCAACAAGAACGTGTTCCGCGTGTCGGTTCTGACCAAGGCCGACCTGTATCACAGCGGCTACTGGATGGACCTGATGTATCCTAATCACACGGTGATGGAGACAAGCTTAGCCATCCTCAAAGACAGCCACAAGCAGGGGTTCCTCAGCCTGCTGGACTTCAACAACTACACCCCGCCTCCCAGTTACCATGTCAACACCACCGAAATGATGGGCAGGCTGGGTCACCAACTGGAGGACATGCTGCTGGAATGCAAGTTCCGTGGGGAGAACTGCACCCACAAGAACTTCACCACAGTATGTACGGGTGGAAAGAAACACGGTTGTCTGTGAGGTGTTGATGTGAATGTTGTTCACCAGGTGTATTAAATATTCATGTGAGGCTGTGAATGATGCTCCCTGTGGCGGAAGGCATTCTGCAAAAAGGTTTCAGTGTGATGTCTTCGAAGCTGCAGACAAACCTGTTGTGTTGCATTTGTTTTGTTTATTTAAACATCAGTTATTATTATTATGAATCGTGATGTTTTGCACAAGTCATTCAAGAAAACATTTAAGTGTTTTTTTCTTATTCTTATGATGTGGTGGAATATCAGTTCTTTGGTAAGCTTCATACTAATAGTCTTTCTTTCTCATGTGATAAGGTTCCTCTGTTTTTCAACAACTCATTTTACGTATTCTCGTCTCCCTTAGCTGTGACAACAACTCCAGTGAAGAAAGACCAGGGCATTAATAATTCAGCCATTGTAAATCACTGCAAATTAAAAACTCAGCGTCTCAAATTAAGCATCTGAAGGTTATATAGGGCAGACTGCACTCCCAATTCCTTGTGTTCTCTCTCTCTTTCCCATTTAAACAAAACCATATTAAAGCCTTTCACACTTCACACCTTTAGGCTGTTATCTACTAAATAATGCATTGAAGAAAATGCGCTCTGTTGTTTGTACCAATGAATCACTGAGTCAACATAGCCAATCTTTCCATGGAGCGACGCAGGATAATAATTCTTCAGTAAACGGCATTGGAAGAATAAGATTTCATAGATTCTATGAAAATAATAGGTAAATAAGTAAAGCAATGCTTGGTATGATACGGTTCCAAATACATTACATTAAAGGGGACATTATGTATGTTTTCAACAATTTCATACAACTTCCTTGAAATAAACTCATCTAAATCTAATTTGAATAATTTATTTTCAAGCATCTCTTCCTTCCCTTGTGTTGGATATGCTGTGTATATGCTTGTATTGAATATACTGTTTCCTTCTCTGCCTGGCTACCCCACACAATAGAGTAAAAAAATAAACGGTAGGCGGTGTTCCGGCTTCAAAATGCTCAGCTAATTGATTCACTAAAGCTAATTCATTGCTTGCGTTCCCATTGTGACATCATTGAGGGGAAGCAATTGTGAACAGCTTGTTTAGGCTTGTTAATCTGAAGACTCTAAACTAGAGTATGTCACCCCCCCCCCCCCCCCCAGATACCACATCCATACAAAAACTAGGCAAAACCATTTTCCATAATACTGTCCACTTTTAATTAGCTGATTTTCTCTGGACTACTTTAAAGCTGCCATGTGGGTGCTGGTGATGGTCTCAAGGAGCTCATTATAAGCAGCAGGAGAGTGAAACTGAAGCCCCACCGTGTCCCTCTGAGCCGCCTGTAGCTCTGTGGCAGTCTGGACATGGAACACTGATTTGGATCTCTGGAGGGCAGCTTTGCCACGGCTGTCAGAGTTTGTGCCGTCATCCCTCTCACCAAACCTTCAACTCACTATTGGAAAGTCGAATGGCTTTTGGCACAAAATGAATCTCCAGAGTCACCTAAATTGTATAGATTTATAGTGTTTAGCAGCAGAGCCAGATTGCCCTCGTTTGTGAGAGTGCAATTTATCATGCAAAACGTGTTTGTCTATTAGGCCACAGATTTGTCACAATGTGTTAACTGAGACATTATTAAGAATTTCGTTTTGCAGAGTAGGCTGTGTGGACTATTACTACTGTAACTAGTTTGTTTCTTCTTTTTTTCCGCTAATGATGCATATTTCAAGGAAACCACTGTCTGCATTATAGTACTAGCTAGTGTGTGTGGCGCCACAAGCATAACGTAATGGTGATTGGCCCAGGTACAAAAATTGTGTTGGGTCCCTAGTCCTACCACTCAACCCACCAGTCCACCACAGCCTAAGTTTAGACATTATGATGATAACAGGCATGGAACAAATGACCATCAATAAAAGCACAGCTACTCATTATAGGCCTACGCAGTATGAATGGATGACAGCACCACACAATGACTTGCATTTATAGAATGATCATTCATCATCAATGGCACAGTGGCTAGAATCTCATCACAGACACAGTAGGTGCACATTTCCCAATATATGGTAACTGCTCATCCATTAGAATTTCATCCTACTGGCCTTGCACCAAAGTCATTATTATAATGTTAACAACCAAGTCCAAATTCCTGGCTCTGCTGTTCTCTATTGAGAGTATAGTCACTCCATTGAGTATTTCTTGTCCCATTACATGCTGCTCTCTAAACTTGTGGAGCTAGATGGCACATTGGCAATGGTGAGCTAATGTGGCTCCGGCTCTATGTCAGCATTTATAACATTCGATGAAGCAGCATCTAATTTCATACACTCTTCCTGTTCTCTCTTTTGAGCAATGCTTTTTTGTTTAGGCTTGCTAAACATTATGCTGCTAACTTATCGCCCATTCTCTGAAGAACACTTGCTTACTGCTAAAAGGTTGAGAAAAGGTTGAGTCCACCATCCAAGTTATCCCAAATGACAACATTGGATAAATTAGCATATTTTCCTTCTTAACGTTTGAGAAGAAAGCAACTCAATTAAATAGAAGTGGTGGGTAGAAATAATATTTATTTGTAACATTTCAATAAGGAAACCATGAGTGTTATACACAAGGTGGGAAGATGGCATACATAGCTATTACAAATAGTTGAATTGTTACTTTGGTGAATGTGTGAGAGGACCTACCTACAATAGTAAATCAAGCGGCAGAACATTTTATTCTTACAGTACAGTACATGAGCCCATGACAGACTGGGCCCGGTTGCACCTCTTGCACGGTCAATATTTGGATTGTGACACATGGTTCCACAGTCTGGGGTAGACTGGTCATCCATAATCTGAAGCTTGTCTGGCCTGGCTTTATTGTAGCCAGGTTTTCAACTTGTCATAGTCAGATACTGCATCATGAGAAGCATGTAAGACTAATTCCAGGGTTCCCAACCTTTTCTGACAAGTGACATGAGGTCAGAATCAGAAAATCTCTGACTCTCTAAATCTTGGCATTAGAGGTACTAGGGAGGTATACCGAATATGAAGGTATACTGTCATGGGTCCATGCAAAGGTATTGATTTTTACTATACCGCCATTCACAATATAATGTGAGCTACGGAAAATCTTTCCTGACGTCGCCACGGAAGACCTGGTCCGTCCTGAAAGTATCTACCTCCTGATTAGCCACAGGGAAGGTCGATTGGTCCCACAGCCAGTCAAAATGCAGGGAGATCTAGTCCTCTGGGATGGACCACTGGGGAAGACTGTCGGCAGAACACACCCTGACCTCTTTGAAATGGTCGATCTAACCATGCACCAGTCCGACACTCACTTCGCAAGATCCATGAGAACATCCTCAAGGATGTACAAGGAGGTCTTTGTGGACTCAAGAGGCCTGACTGAAGACCTAGCAAGAAAGGACGTGGTCCTCAGCAACACCACTGCCACCAACAAGGAGTTGTTTGAGTGGTTCAAGTGGGACAGCATCGGAGCGGCTTGTGATCCGAAGTGCGGGAGCTGCAAGTGCAGCAAGTGTCCCCCAGGAGGCAAAGAGATGACCCTTGGAGAAGAAAGGGACCTCGAGAAAATAAAGGACTGCCTCACCTATGTGCTGGCAGACAAACACAGCAACACTCCTCTGATTGAGACGACCAAAGGAGTGGAAAAGATCCTGAGAGCTGGAGGCTTCTCCCTCAAACCGTGGGTCTGGACGGGTCAAAGTGGGAGGAGTGAGAACTCCACTGACCCCAATAGAAGCCGCTCAACCTCGCCCAGAACCCTGATTCTTCCCAACCAGATGCAGGACGAGGAGAATAAGACGCTGGGGGTTGGATACGAACCCAAAACAGACAAGCTCCGTGTTCTGACATCGATAAACTTCTCAAAGAAGCGAGGGAAGATGAGAACAGGGCTGGATCTACGGGAGGAGGAGATCAGGAGCAGCACACCCAACCCTCTCACCCGGTGCATGCTGTTAAGCCAGATCGCTGGTTTCTATGATCCCATCGGCCTTGCCTTGCCTCACCTGTTAAAACAGAAAGGAGTAATGCTGGTGAGAGAATCCTTTCAGGAAGCAGGGAAAGACCGTCCATCCAAAGACACCTGGGAAGATCCACTCTCCCCACGTCTGCGAGAAGCAGCGATCGAGGAGAAAGAGAACATTGCTGACATCCTCACAAGGGGAGCAATCCCGAAAGAGCTCGCCGAAGGATCGGTGTGGCAGGAGGGCCCTGGATTTCTGAGGATGCCGGAATCAGACTGGCCCATGAAGACCGCCAGCGAGATAGCCACCTCTGTTGCTGATGAAATCAAAGGACTCCAGAGGAAAGCATTCTCCGCAGCGGTCACCAGAGACCAGTCCAAACAGCTGTCAGGCCCGAGCGATGCTGCCAGCCAAGCTGCGATCTGCCCCCCTGTCCCACAGCAAAGACGATGGAGCGTCGATCTTGTGCGCCTTGTGAAGCCCCAAAGGTTCAGTTCACTCGCAATGTTGTGCGGAATTGTCGCCTGGACCAGACGAGCAGTGGAAACCTGGCTGGGTGGCAACGGCCAGGCTCCCGGAACAGCAAAGTGGGAGGCAGGCCCAAAGTTATCTGCAAAAGAAAGAGCAGTAGCTTTCCAGGATTTGGCTCCCGCGGCCCAAGATGGTGTTGAGTTCCGTGACACAACCCTGGATCGCTTGGTGGTTCGGAAGGAGGAGAGCACAGGGCTCCTACTCTGCAGAGGAAGAGTCCAGTGCTGGACGGAGCAGCTGTGCCGCTAGTCCCATCTCAGTCATGGCTGGCCGCCCTACTGGTCAGAGAAGCGCATGAAGAAAATCATGAAGGTGTCGCGTCCACTCTGCTATGCACAAGGAGGAGTAGTCAAGAAAGTATTGAACGACTGCCTTGCCTGTCGAAAGCGAAAGGCCAAGATGTGCCAACAAGTGATGGCCGACCTTCCTCATGAGCGCACCCATTTGAGTGCACAACTCTGGACCTGTTCGGCCCCTTTGAAGTGAGGGACGCTGTGAAGAAGCGGACGAAGCAGAAGGTCTGGGGCATTGTCTACTGTTGCATGGCCTCGAGAGCTGTTCACGCAGATCTCACTGATGACCTATCTTCAGAAAGCTTCCTCCAAGCGTACTCCCGCTTTGTGGCACTGAGGGGGCATCCAAAGAAACTATGGTCGGATAGACAGGGGTTCCCAAACTTTTCAGGCCGGGACCCAGAAAATAAGGCGTCAGAGAGCCGCGGCCCAATGCACATCGTCAGGCTTTTTTATTTTTATTTTTTTTGCCAGGTGACCGATTTTTTAAGCCAAATATCACTTCAATCCTATTAAGTTAGTTCAAGTTAGTTATTCATTTATATGTGCTATTTATGAGAGGGCTAACTTGCTGCAAAATAATAATGATAATAATAATAGCCTCATTAAAATACTATTGTTGCTTCGGTTGTTTTCAGCGTTTTATGTGCATAATCTGTTATTTAGTTTGAAATGTTCGTTGAAATAAGTAGATTTTTCGTTTTTGTTTATTTATTAAGTTAATATAAAACCATATAGTCACATTTTAGAATACAATAGAATAGAATTTTAGAATACAACTAGAAACACTGTCCTGGCCTGCTTCTAAGTTCAGTGGCCTGACAAAAAAAAGAAAAAAAAAAGAAAATAGATTTATTTTTATTTTTATTTTTATTTTTTGGAAATCATCTCGCGGCCCACCCGTGGCTGCTCGCGGCCCACCTTTGGGTCGCAACCCTGACTTTGGGAACCACTGGGATAGAGGAACCAATTTCATTGGCGCCAAGCCAGCTCTGCATGAACTGTACAAACACTTGGCTTGCCTTGAGACTGCATCCATGGAAGACATGGCGGCCAAGAATGGGACCGAATGGGAGTGGAAGTTCCACCCTGCAGTGGCTCCCCATCGGAATGGGGCTGCGGAGGCTACAGTGAAGCGTTTGAAAAGAGCGCTCACCAACCTCAGAGACGCAACAGAGGCGCTCACATGGGTAGAACTTCAAACCCTGGTCTACCAGGCGGCCAACCTGACAAATCAACGCCCTATTGACGCTAGAGCCCAAGGCCAAGAGGATGTAGTCAAGTATTTAACGCTTAACTCACTCATCCTGGGCTGTGCCTCCGTTGTGGTGATACAAGTGGACTCGACCTGTGCACCCATCCCTGGCGCCGACTGAGAGCGATTCAAATCGGGGTGGACAGATTTGATGTAAAGAATTTTTTTTAAGTTAACCTGCTAAGCCCTAGCCCTATTTTCTGAAAATCCGCCTAAAAATACATACCTAAGTAAATGGAAGATTGCTCCATTTCTAATCCATTTGCATGTTCTTGGTATCTAGGGACATCTATGGATTGTGATGAAACAAATGAGAATATAAATTATGATTTTTGACAGTGAATAACACCATGCTAAAAATGACCAGACATGAGAAACTGCCACTGAGCTCGTTCAGCACCTTCTTGAGATCATGTGTACAAAAAATCTAAGGAAATGAATAAAGGGAAGATGATTAAACAGAAGGGTTTGTAGATACAGTACTGAATTCTGCCATCCGGACACATGCAATTTGAAATATTATTATAGAATATCAGGCCTATAAATTCCCTTATTATAGCCAACTTGCACATTTATGGATCGGGCCAAATCTACTCTTTACAATGCCAGAGTTCAATTTGGATTTAGTATCACCAGGTGTGCATGAAGAACCGAGAATGAAATCTACTGTATGTACAGTTCCATTCTTATAATGGATATGGCTCCGCCATTTTGGATCTGATTGCAGCAGGGATTGTTGCTAAATGTTCACAGAAGGTAGACACACTAACTGCGCTCCAATCTATGCCAATTATGTTCAGTTTTGTGGTAGATAATTCCAAGAAATAAGAGAAATAAAGGTAGTTTTTCAAAATTTCAAAGCTCATTGAGAGCTCTGGGTGCCCTCTCATATGACTACAAAACGTTTAGTGTAAAGTGTAAAGCGTATTGCTGAAAATATACACTGTGACATTGTTAGGGTATTTACTCTTGGATAAAAAAATTTTAAAAACGCAACATTATGTCATACAGTCTAGAGAGATTGATTTATGACGTGATGTCATCTGCGGTCCACCGGCGGACCGCTCGGGCTAAAGAGGTTAATAAAAAAAAGTATCCTTGCAGCAGTATTAAAAGGTAAAAGAAAATAGACAGTTTTGAATGAAACAGCACAATGACAATTGTATTACAAGATAAAGAGAAATACATTTTAATTTGTACTGGAAAACTACTGTCAAATACCATAAAAACTATGAAAAATACTGTGATATGATATTTTTGGCACGTCGCCCAGCACTAATTAGAAGCCAAGCAACAAAGGTGTGAGCCAAAATTTCATCTTTATTATTCATCTTTATGAGAAGAATCGTTTTTATATACTGGTACTGTACCTAGGGCTGTCCCCGACTAAGGATTTGGATAGTTGACTTTGATTGGCTGAAATTTGCTGATAGTCGACTGGTAGACGACTACCCCCCTGAATGCAAAAAAATAAAATATATATATACTTTTTTTTAATAAATTTTTTTGTCATTCCATTTGGGCTGTGGGGGTGCTTAATGTCTGAAGGAGTCGACTGCAGGCTTCTTGTCCTCTGCAAAAGCATGCAATTGGTCCACTGATGGATACATCTTGATATTTATATATCTATTTATTATATCTAGTCTAGTGTGTTCATTAGATGGGTGAAATCCTCGTTCAGTGCCTCTGTGTCCATTTTCTTAGGCAGTTAGCTTTGCTGGTATGCGTGCCATTAACGTTAGCCACGCTTCTAGGCCTCTTTGCTTTGGGAAAGAATGATTCAAAAATATATATATATTATACATTTATTTAATATTATTTTTGCATTCGACTAAGAGGTTGGCAGTCGACTACGGCTCCTTTCGATCGATTAGTCGACTATTCGACTAATCGGGGGTAGCCCTACTGGTACCTAATGATCAATTATGAAGTCCTGTTTCCTCAGTTTTACAAAAGAAACGCAAAACGAATGAAACCCTCTTAGTCCTACACATGTTTCTCTGGCCACACAGATGCAGACCTGCACAATAGGAGTTGTAAAGGAATTTTCCTTTTGACAATTGAGTCCACAGCACATGAAAACGTCAGACTGCAAATGGCACTGTATACATTTATCATTGTCATTAAGGTGCCATTATCGGAAATGAACAGCTCAGCTGCCGCTGGAGGATTTGAAAGGAGACTTTGGAGAGAAAAGGGTTTTTATACTATTATTTCAGCGGCTTGTGTTTTCACCCCCCCCCCCCCTGCCTTTGTCGAGACCCTTTGAGCTTTCTGTTGATGTCTTCGAAAACACAATGTGAACTTGCAATAATTAGTTAGGTTGAGTTATTGACTTAACCCTCAGAATTGTCGGCGGTTCCTTATAGAGCTTTGTATATACAATACATACATACATACATACATACATACATACATACATACATACATACATACATACATACATACATACATACATACATACATACATACATACATACATACATACTACATACATACATACATACATACATACATACATACATACATACATACATACATACATACATACATACATACATACATACATATCTGCATATGGCTCGCTGATAACAAACTATCATTACACATGGGCAAAACAGAGTCCATTCTCTTCGGTTCAAATAACAAACTCAGCAAGACCGACGGCTTCTCAGTTACAGTGGGTGACAATATTGTCACAAGGAAAGATGAAATTACCTACCTGGGGTCCATCCTAGAGGCTAATCTCTCCTGTGACAAAATGGCATCCAATGTAATAAAAAAAGTCAACCAACGAACTCGATTCTTGTACCGGATCTCCTCTCTGGTAAACAAGAACACCCTGAAGACTCTGGCAGGAGCACTCATTCAGGGGTACTACGACTATGCTTGCACCTCATGGTACCAAAGCACCTCAAAGGCGCTAAAAACAAAATTACAAACATCTCAAAACAAACTGGTCAGACTACTGCTTGACCTTACTCCTAGAACCCACCTCACCCCTGCCCACTTCGACAACCTAGGATGGCTTAGAGTAGACGACAGAGTACAACAACTTGCAATGGGCCTGGTCTACAAGATACACTACACGACCAAGGTACCCATGTACATGTCAAAATACTTCCCAAAGGTCAGTGAATACCACGATCACAACACCAGAGGGAGCTCCACAAATCATGTCAAACCCAGATTCGGCTCAAATAAGGGACTAAACACGTTTCGCAATTATGCCACATCAATGTGGAACGCCCTACCCAAAGCTGTAAAGGAATGTGGATCACTACCCACTTTCAAAACCTCTCTCAAGGGACACCTACGGGAGACTGCAATTCAACACTGGCCCCTGTAAATATCCTAACCCAATCATTCCAACCCCCTCCAATGTACAGTCATTTACCTAGTATGGTTTTGTCAATAGTTCAATGTACAATTGTGTTTGTTTGTACAGTGTCTCCTCCCCCCCCCCCTCAATGTACAGTGTTACTTGTTTATACAGTATGCCCCCCGCCCCCCCCCCCCCCCCAACCACCTCCAATGTAAATTACCCAGTATGGTTGTCAATATCCCAATGTACCCAACCCCCCCCACCCAACCTCCAATGTACAGTTTCTACGTCAAATGTATATACTCCCTTTTCTTGACTCCTTCTGTATCACAAACAGTACTGTATTTGCAAATCTGGTATGTCATAAATGTATAGATGTAGCAGTACTGACTATCTGTATGTCATGTATGTCATATATGTCTATATGAATTGAAAATGGGGGACCCTGATGGAAACAAGACAAACGTCTTTCTCAGGTCTGCATCCCCTTAACAATTGTATGTATTGAGCCGTACTGTATTGTACCCATTCTGCAATCTGTTAAATAAAGTTTTCATTCATTCATTCATTCACATACATACATACATACATACATACATACATACATACATACATACATACATACATACATACATACATACATACATACATACATACATACATACATACATACATACATACATACATACATACAAAGCTCAATAGAGCTAATCAAATACCACTGAGCTTTACAGGCACAAGTTTGTTCTCTTAAGACGCTTATTAGACAGTGTTTGTTTTGGGGGATCAGGGGAGCTTCGGTTTCAGATGTATAGAATTTCTTACTCAATAATAAATACATACACACTCCTGAATTACTCAAGGGAAAAAGATTGTTAGTTACCATGGAGGAATGCTCATTAATTAATTGATGAACAGACAGAACCTTTGTTTAATACAGTGTTTCTGTTAAATTAACTCTCTGCCTCCGCAAAGGCTAGCTGTCCGGCAAATCGACCCACTGGCTCTGGGCATTGAGGCGACCGATACAGCGTGCGGCTGCTCTGCTCATTATTTACCACAATGCAATAAATGTGTTTTTTGGCTTTTTCATTTACACCGATCCCTTTGTGCTCTCTTACAGATTTACACTCGCTATGGAAAATGCTACACTTTCAACTCTGGCCTGGACGGCAACCCCTTGCTGACCACGTTAAAAGGCGGCACAGGGAACGGTTTGGAGATCATGTTAGATATTCAACAGGATGAATACCTGCCAGTATGGGGAGAGACAGGTAAGTGTGTATTCTGTTCCCACGGCAACCTCCCCATTACTGTCTCTCTAGAAATCAGTGGGGGAAATACTGCTAAAGTACCAGACTTAGTGTTTCACCCAGTGGTAGAAGGACAGCAGTTCCTAAAGGACTCTTCCATGCCCTAGTAGAGCATCACTTTAATGCTGCGCAGCTGCAGAGAAGTTCTTCCCAGAATGTTATCTTTGCATTTGCTCCTCCAGGTCTATATAAGTTAACATTGAATAAAGAAAATAAAAATGTTTTTTTTTTACTGTTGATATGTCTTCATTTTACAATACAATACAATTGTTCTACCCATCTATCTATGCAATACATCTGGCTGTAAATCCTATCTCAGTCCCCTACCTCTCTGGCCTGCTGTATCCACAGATGAGACGTCCTATGAAGCAGGCATCAAGGTTCAGATCCACAGCCAGGACGAGCCGCCCTTCATTGACCAGCTGGGATTTGGTGTGGCCCCTGGTTTTCAAACATTTGTGTCATGTCAGCAGCAACTGGTACCTAATGCTCAGCTTCTTCGCACTTATCACCTCTTCCCTTCAACCTTGAGTCTGGAGCAAAATCATCTTGATTTAACTTGTGCACAGAATGTGCAATCAAGGAGTTAAATTTAAACAGACACATCTGATGATTCGGGCTTCATTGGATGTGCTGAGCATACTTTTCTATTCTGTGTTTATCAGGGCCAAAGCAATCTCAAAATAGACGGGGTCCAAAAATATCTGCCGCTCAAGTTTGTTTTCCACATTTCTAGCCATCTCTACTCTTAGCTTGGGGAAATTAGCATACTGTCACTGAGGGTTCTGTGAGAAGTGTCTCCAGGCATGCATTCCAAGAGTAGACAGGAATACTATTAGGGTGAATCAGAAAAAGCACACAGCCAGGCCAGGTATTTGTCAATACTTTCAGTCAGTAAAACCATTATTTTGATCAGTAAAAAAATATGATCTCTTTTAACTCATTCAGCGCCATCGCTTAATGAGCCAGGGGGCGCTAGAACGCCATCGCTTTAATCAATGGGGAGACTGCGAGATTTGCGAGTGCTTAAAATATATCTTATATGGTCTAATTAATACACCTGTCGATTGTCAGTGAGTTGCTTCCAGTCAACATGCACAAAACAGATTGTTTTTTCATCTGTACATTTCCGTTTTATACCGTTTTGAATATGAGTATAGTTTTGGTGATTCTTAGTAATCCCAGGAAAAGACGCGATAATAGCCCTTTAATGGAATACACTAAACACGTTTTCGCCTGATTATCGAATCTTCCTGAAATCAACGCTAGATTATCATTATTATGTCTCCTCGTGCATACATGCGGTAGCGTGGCGCTCCCCCCGCCACCTCCTGCTCTCAACGGTAAACAGCCACATACAAGTTTCAAGTTCAAGATTCTTTAATAGTTGTCATACAGAAGTACAGAATACTTTTATACAAAATGCTTCTTACTGTTACGCTCCAGAGACTGTGCTAGACAAGATAAGTATGAAATAAAATAAAGTAGCATGTAAAAAGAAGTAAAAATAGAGGTCACAGTGTTCAGTATAGACATATGTACAATGTTCGATGCAGACTAGAAGTAACTGAGTTACCATACAATATACAATATACTATGCAATATACTAATATACAATACTATATAGTGCAAAGCAGAAATGGGATGAGGTACAATGTAGGTACAATTTACAGTAAGGTGTACGAGTTGTAGTGCAAATCCTTTACCAATAAATATAAAGTGTGTTTAGGTGATCTAAAGTGTGGAGAATGGGTGCTGCAGTGTGTTGTTTGTTTAAAGTGAGTGTGTGCGTGTGGATGTGTGTGCTGTGTGCATTTGATGGTTGTTGCATAGTGTTTATTGTTCGTTGAGCAGCCTGATGGCCTGGGGATAGAAGCTTCTTCTGAGTCTTTCTGTGCTCGCCTTGAGACTCTGGTATCGCTTGCCTGACCCAGACAGCTTCGATCGCGGTAGAAAGAAATATCAGATCAACGCAAGATTTTATATATAGAGTCCTTACCTGGTCTCTGATGTAATGCAAAAGAAATAATCCAATTATCTGATCGCCATTCCAAATACTGCTCGTGGAGGTCCGTCCCACATTGCCCGGCATTGCATATGAAGGGGGGGAGGGGGGCAGCATCGCAGATGTAACGTTGTAAAGGCTAGTCCTGCCGGAGTATTTAAACCGCACCCGCACGGCTCAGATGGGCCCAGAAAAGAAACTACACCATTTCTAATAGAGTGCAATACCGGCTGGAAGGCGTAGGCGGTGGTATTTGTCCTTTTGCGAGCTCAGACCCATTCCCAATGATAACATCAGGCTGGATGGATGAAAAATGAATGGAATAGCTAATAAAAGAAATAACGATTAAAACCCGACTTTACTCGTGATTGGCGCTGAACGGTTGGCGAGTTAACCCGACTTTACTCGTGACTGGCGCTGAATGAGTTGTTTAATTGAATAAACTCCACAATCATAATATTGTGGTTGAAATAAAAATGTTTTGCTAATTATATCTTCCTCATTGACGTATAGTGGAAATAGTCTACTGGTAGCAGTTCTTAACCTAATTACATTAGCCTTCTTTTCCACAATGAGTCGGCCATCTCCTTCAGTGTCCTGCCATTGGAAACAACACCTGCAATGTATAATTATGACTGAGATTAGATCTAGGCTATGGAATCATTTTCAAAAAGCATTGCTTCCATAGTAGTATAGTAAACCTCCATCACATATCATGATAAGGAGCTAGAAAAGCTTTATCTTCTAAATACATTTTCTTAAGCCACATGAACCTACTGTGACCGTGATGCCAGCAACGCGTTACTAAGTAACGCGTTATTGTAATCTGATTACTTTTCCCCGAAAATAGTAATCTAACGCGTTAATCTTTAAAAGCCAGTAATCTGATTGCAGTTACTTGTCCAAGTGGCTGTGCATTACTATTTCGTTACTATCTCATCATAAATTCATAATGCAGGCGGAATGCAGTATTTTATTTCGTTTTCGACAGTCAAAAATACATTTTGAGCTGTTTTTCTTTTGGGAGTGACGTGGTGTGGCAGTGAAAGGGTTAAATACAAGAATGTGTCCCGCGGCGTGACTGGTCCCTCTGTCTGCGAGTGAATCTGCTTTGGTCCAATCACATTCCCCATCCACAGTCTGCGAATCAGAGGCAGAGTAGGGCGGGTCTTCACAGCACGTCATGTGACATATGCGCCAATCGTGTGACAGCAGGGCTCCGTCGTCTGAGAATTCCACCCCAAAACGCTTGGCAAAATTAAAAGTGAAACCGCAAGATGACTTTTGCGGTTTCTGTTCAGAATTCCACCCCAAAACGCTTGTCTAAACGTAGCCTCAGTCACTACTTCACGGCGGAGGAAACAAATACTGTCTACCGCTAAAAACAGCACATCCAATTGCATTGAAAGCATCTGGAATCACAACACTAGCCGACGCTTCGACTAGGTACAGGAGGGTTGATGGTGGCAGAGCAAAAGCTCTTATTTGCCAGATTTACAGTTAATTTACATGTTAAAGAGAGACTGATTGTATGTTTATAGAGAGACATTTATAAAAACAATTTAATAGTTACAGTTGATATAATTGAATAGTTCAGCCTGCATTTGTTAGATGTGATACACTGGTTTTGTAAAACCACTGGCTGGCTGCTCTAATGCTGTGAGCATCATAGACTGTTGCTTTACCATACTTGATGGTACAGAAGCTGAAGCACTAGTTTAACAATTTACGTTATGTGCAGAGAAACAAGTTAAAAACAATTTATGCACTTTCAATAAAGCGTTTAAAAAAAACTGTTGGGGGAACGACGACGACTTCGTAACCTAGTTACTTTCAAAGTAACTACGTTACTCTGATAATCAAGTAATCAGTAAAGTAACTTAGATTACTTTTTAAAGGAGTAATCAGTAATCAGATAACTTTTACAAGTAATCTGTGGCATCACTGCCGTCCACTGTATTCACTGGAGGGGAGATAAATAATAATTACTGCAGGCTTTAGCAACATCTAAATTCATTTATAGGGCGGTCTGCTGGCCCACACCACTGGACTTACATTGATTTCACATCAAAGATTTAACAGCATCATAAAGGCTGTTGTTACAGTATATAGCACTGCCCAGAATATTTCAAATTGTATGCTTTGTGTCTATAACATACCATGTCGATAATGTACACTAAACTGTAGGTTCTGAATCCCATAGTTGTAAGTGGAGTAAAGTAATGACAGGATGATGAAACACCTTTTGTGGGATATCTTCTTTGCCGATGCTACACTGTGAATCACAAAGAGAAAGTGTCGCCGCAGTGATAAAAAAAATTGTTTTATTCTGCCATTACCTGCCGGTAATTCAAATTCATCACTTTAGAAATTACATTCTGGCCCTGAATTTTTCTAAATGATTTTGCTCCTAAAGTAAATGGACTTGAAAATCTTTCACTCTCTATTCAGCAGACTAATGTGCGTGCGTGCGTGAGTGAGTGAAGTTTCATTGATATAAACTGTTCTCTCTTTCCAACTGTGAATTTAGTCCAAGTCAGTCTTAGTGATAGTGATACAAAGCCATCAGTGATGAATAGAGTACCATATAAATGTATATACGTGTGTGTATATATATATATATATATATATATATATATATATATATATATATATATATATATATATATATATATATAATGACAGACATGCATGGTACAGAACATACCTAAGTGTATGGGGACAGCAAGACAAACAATAACAAGCAGGGGGAAGTACAAGCAGGGGGAAGTACAAGTGGGGGAAGTAAGTGTGTTTTTATATTAAGCTGTAGTGTAAAGCACCCTGTGCATTCGTGCTGTGAAGGGTGCTATATAAATAAAAGGCATTCACGGGCCTGTGACGTCACTGTACCCATTCTGCAATCTGTTAATAAAGTTTTCAATCAATCAATCAATCAATCAATCAATCAATCAATCAATCAATTGGTCACTGTACCCATTCTACAATCTGTTAATAAAGTTTTCAATCAATCAATCAGGGCCTGTGGCGGTCACGTGTACCCATTCTGCAATCTGTTAATAAAGTTTTCAATCAATCAATCAATCAATCCCGCAGTGCATCAGCCAATGCCCGCAGTGCAATACTAATTCAGCCATTGGGTGGGACGGTCACGTGACCCAAATCAGCCAATGGAAGCGAGGGGCCTCAGCCTGCTGCTGCTGTGGTGGTTCTGTGGTTCTGCAGCTGGATACCCGGATGTTGGTTTTTTACATCGAATTCCATACACCGCAATTATGCATCGAATTTTTGACATCGAATTATATACACCGCAATTATGCATCGAATTATTTTTTTGGCGTCGAATTGAATTTTATTATGCATTCGAATTGTTTTATTAACACTGCATTTTTATTTCGCATAGGTAAATTCGGAGCAAAGAAATTCAGATACATGATTTTCAAAGTATTTATTTGCAATGCTATAAATTCGGTGTCTGAAACTATAAATGCGGTGTCTGAAATAATTCAGATACAAAAATTCGGTGTCTGAAAAAATTCAGATACATGTTTTCAAATTCAGATACATGTTTTCAAAGTTATTATTTTCAATGCTATAAATGCAGTGTCTGATTAAATTAAAATACTTCTGGCACTCATTTGCTTCCATACAAAAGACTACACTCACTTTTGGCTGTGCCACTTCCTCCTGTCAATATGCGCCGGTTTCCGACTCAATGCCCTGAGATTTCTATAATCTTATATTTCACTAATAACAGTTAAAATAATTGGTAAACAAACGTAATGCTGAAAATATACACTTTTACTGTATATCTCGGGCTTAAGAGGTTAACCCTGTGAGGCCCAAATAAAAAAGACATTAGCAACTTCAGAGGCCAGAGGGTGGGACATATTAACACATTTACTATCAAATAGCATTGTGAGGCTGGACAACAGGACCAATTGACTATACATGTGCTTGACATTTTTTAAATAAACATTCTTTTTTTAAATGGCTAAAAGTGATTTTGTAATTTTGCAACCGTGGGTCTCACAGGGTACTTTTAACCCTGTGAGGCCCAAATAAAAAAGACATTAGCAACTTCAGAGGCCAGAGGGTGAGACATATAAACACATGAAGGGTGCCGTGACTGAAAAAAAAGTTGAGAAACGCTGGTATATGGTGTGGCTCTTTGTGGTACCACAGTAATTTTTGTGGCTCTTAGTCTCTGACTGGTTGGCCACCCCTGCTATAGTAGGTAACGTTTACTCCAAGTAATATCCCACATATTAATGCAGATGTTAAATATTTATTGCAAGTGTGTATATAGTACAAATGCTTGTTGAAAACAGAATAGCAAGACTTACTTACAGAATAGCGAGAGCCCACATGAAAAGGAGGTGCGCAATGGGCACATAATGCGCCGTGGCGTGCCATGGAGAGTGCAAGATGCTTGAATCTGAGTTATGAACATCTATAATTGTTTATGCTCCATGAAGCACTGTTAAAATTGCATATGAGGTTACACACTGATATTAATGTTATTTGATCTGAGGGGTAAAAGAATGAAATGCCTAGCCCTGTTATTCAATAATGTTTCAAGCTCACTATCTGGTAGACTAGCAAACAAGCTCATTATAGTTCAGTGAGCTAGCGAGACAAGGAAGCCATCACTGAGATGGATGATAGCTTTTTAGCAAACATTAGCTGATATAATTAGTTACTTTCCACCCTTGGCCTTCAGTGTGTTCACGGCTGTATGAGTGTAATGAATGTTCTGTATGAGCAGGGTTATTATAGTTTTGTATTTTTCAAGTTTTAGTTTTTTTGTTGCATGTTTGTTTGTAATATCAGGTCAGGTAACAAAGTATTCGTTTTACTCATTTTAATTAGTTTAAGTACACAATATAGTTTCAGTTTTGTTTTTGATAAAAGTCTAGTTTTTATTTGTATTTCACTTAACTAAGTAGTTTTTCACACCTGGTTGAAGTTTTCGTGTTCGTTTTAGTTAACTATAATAACTGTATGCATTAGTCCAGGGTCCCATGAGGTTGTTGTGCTGGATACAATGAGAAGCATGTGAGCTGTGAGCTGCACCGCACTCTGGTTCAAGCTAAACTTTACAAAAGTGTGGTATTTGCATGTATGATGAAGTGACCAAATAATGATGGAAGTACCATATTATTATGAATGAATGAATGAATTAGGGCTGGGACTTTATCGCATTAATTGCGATTTAATTAAAGGGGAACTATCTTATAAATGGCCTTTTTGAGTGTTTAGCATTGTTTCCTAGCTATGTGAACTTATATTAATATGATCTATGTCTCAAAATTCTCATATTGGCGCATTCTTCCAATTATCCTCTCACAATATTCACCCTCACTGAACTGAGTCATTTGAAAATGTGCGCGATATGTGATGTCAGAAAGACACCGCTGCATGTTAATGTTCAGGCGGCGGGACCCGGCGCAGTGGTTTAGGAGCCCAGGCTCAAAACGGCTCGAGATCTTGAGGTAGAAAAATGCTGTTTTTGAGGACTTGATTAGAAATACAAAACAATGAATAAAAAAAATATATATATTACAGAGGTGTTCCATAGACTCACAGGAATTGTGTAAAAGTGCCCAAATAGTGAAAGAAATAGTAAAATAGTTCCCCTTTAACTACAGAAAGAATTAAAAGTAAAAAAAATGGATGCATTTAATCGCATGATGATTTTTCTTTATTGTGTAAGAATTAGGGATGGGACCGAATATTCGAAAATTCGAATATTCGATCCCATATCTACATTCGATTTTCATGTGAGAAAATCAAAAATCAAAAAAATTTAATTAAATAATTGTATTATTTTTTTTATATTTTTTTTTTGAAGCAAATCATTCTTATTTCATTCCTTTTTATATTTAGAGACAGCCTAATTGATCTAAAAGATGCACATGCTACTGTTTCTGTTTGTTTATTAAAACCGGTTGATAGAAGTGCCTATGCAATACCCTTTGATTTTAATGATCCATTCTATTAAAAAGAATAACTGAATTTAACTGAAACTGAACATTTTAACTGAATTTAAACTGAAACAGAAAATAACAATATATTTGTAATCAAATAAAAAAAGTATATATTTTTTTAATTTCGACCAGCGATTTTCGAATAGCACTTTTGCTAGGAAGTCCCATCCCTAGTAAGAATGTTACCTTTCAAAGGAGGCCAGACTCATGCATGTGCTATAAGTATAACAAATCGCAAATTACTTTTTTTCTTCTTGTTTGTTCATACAGAATACTGAAAAATAAGAGAAATTGAGATCAATCAAGATATATTTTTTTTTCAATTGTCAACTGTTCTGGAATGTACGTGAAAGTACTGCGTTTTACTTTTACCTCGAAAGTGCTTGAGTTTACAAAAGGTCCTTTGCGCTATATATATATATTATTCCTAAAATTGCTGCACTTTGTTAAAAATTGCATTGATCTGTTGGTCTGTGTAGTAGCTAATACAGGAATTTTCTGCTTAAACATAATGTATATATATTCATTGATTCACTCTTATACCAAAATCCATTTGAATTGAAAAATGCTGCTTTTCGCATCAAATATTGATATGCGATTAAAATGTGATTAATTTCGATTAATTAACTATAAAGTCTTGAATTAATTAATTTATTAGATAATAAATAAATAAATATTATCGAGTCCCACCACTAGAATGAATGAATGAATGAATTTTATTTAGGTCTTCTTTTACAAAGCATAGTAGTAGAACATTAAAAGAAATAATTTAAGAAAATTACCGAAAAGGTGTAGCCTACCATTGTTAGCATGGTATGAATTGGATTATATGGATATGGTATTATTTAAGTGCAAGAGTGGTACCATGGCTTTACACAACTTTTACCATATATCTTGGTATAAAAGGTATATGCATATTTAATGCTCCTCATTCTATTCAGTATCAGAGGACGTTCTCTCAATGCATCCTTGTCAGCGATTTGCAAGACAAGGGAAGCTACTCCTAGGTAGCATAGGGCAGGGGTTCCCAACGTTTTCAGGCCACGGCCCCCGAAATAACGGTGTCAGAAAGCCGCGACCCCCACTATTATAGGAGGTAAAACATTTTTATTTAAAGAATTAAAAAATATATATATTATAATTATTTTATTATTATATATTCTTTTATAAATGGAAATAGGGATGCACCCATATGAACATTTGCCACCGATACCGATTGTTAAACTAACACAATCGGCCGATACCGATATTTGTGGCAAAAAGAATTTATTATCATTTTCTTTTTCTTTTATATTACTTTTTTTGTTTTTTTTATGAAACTACTGTATATTTGTATGTCTCTAAATGTTTTGATGAATTGAAAATGGAGGACCCTTATGTAAAAAAGCCGAAAGTCTTTTTCTGGTCTTCATCCTCCAGTCCACTGAGCTGTACTGCATTGTACCCATTCTGCAATCTGTTAATAAAGTGTTCAATCAATCAATCAGACAAATGTATAGAAAAGCTTTTATTATAACCATATAACAAAAAATTATATTATTGTTTATGAAAATGTTTTAGCCCTATGCTTGACTATTATTTTAGGCATGGCAACAAATAAAATAATAATAATAAAATGAATAAATAAAATATAAAATAAATAAATAGGCTACACGTCTCTCTTTTTGTGTTACAAATTGTGCTCACCGATATGAACATAGGCCTCTTTACTTACTTAAAAAAAGGAAACATCAATAAATATGTTTATGGTATTAATTCCACCATGCCATGTGTGTTTTTATTTTATAATGCTCATGAGTCATGATTATTGCTGAAGTCTGAGTCATACAATACTTACTGGCTTTCAAAAAAGTTTAAATCATGTCACATCACTCCCATTCTGGTATCCCTGCACTGGCTCCCGGGAACACTATAGAATTCACTTCAAAGTCCTCACTTTCACTTTCAGAGCACTTCACGGTCAGGCCCCTATCTACATCACTGAACTCATCCATCCCTACACCAACATCCGCTCACTCAGATCTGCCGATCAGCACCTCCTGGTGGTCCCCAGGTCCAGGCTGAAAACAAGGGGTGATCGAGCCTTCGAGGTGACAGCACCAAGGCTCTGGAACGCTCTCCCCCTGGACCTGCGAACTGCCCCCTCTGAAAACTCTTTTAAAAAACAACTAAAAACACATTTGTTCAGACAGGCCTTTGGGCATACATAGGCACTTCTTCTTGTCCTCACTGTTCTATAGTTTTGTTTTAATTAGTGACTCATGATTTTATCCAAATTCTTTTATTCTACTTTTTCTATCTGGTTTCACTGTTTTTAACTGCTGTTTGTTGTTGTTGTCATTTATTTCTGATTTTGTTTTATTGTGTTTTTATATTAAGCTGTAGTGTAAAGCACCCTGTGCATTCGTGCTGTGAAGGGTGCTATATAAATAAAGGTCATTCATTCATTCATTATGAGTTTTAATAAGAGAACACTATCTCTCTCAACCAAAGCAATGCAGGTAGATGGCAACAGAACAATTTTGATTGACAGTCGATTCTGCCAATTACGTCACACCGCTTGCACGCGCCTCTGCTGTTCTTACCACCAATCGGCAAGCGCTTATTCATTTTTTACTTCCAGGAAGTCCGCCATTGATCTGCATGCGAGAACCACAACAAACTAATAGCTAATAACGCTAGCTCCCCGCCGGCCACGAGTAGACTACCAGCGCTCTGCAGGATGACCAAACGAGGCATAATGATTTTACTGCAAGGAATGTTATAATAAAAGCTTTTCTATACATTTGTCTGATTGAAAACTTTATTAACAGATTGCAGAATGGGTACAATTCAGTACGGGCTCTCTGAGCAAAGGAAGGAAGTGAGAGATATGAATGAGTAATGCTTGCTATGTTCGGGTAAATATGCTGATGTTATTGAACGTGTAACTATTTAACGTTAATGCCACAAAACGAATGCCTTTGTTAATCATAAGTAACTTTGATGCAGTAGCTTGTGTGTGCAGGTCGCTTGACTGAAACTTTTTTCAAAGTTTGAACTTGTGGACCAGATTGACGTGACACAAATTTACGGATATTTATCGGCCACTGCCATCGGCACATTTGAGCTTATCGGCCGATACCCGACCGATATATCGGTGCACCCCTAGTTCAAACGCACACACACTAATAAGCATTGGAGGCTTTTAACCAGGGCCGGACTGGGGAAATCATTCAGGCCAGGAAATATAGTGCGAAATATAGCCCCAGTCAGGCCACTTTTTAAGCGGGGGGTCTGGGGATCCCCCACCAGGACATTTTTTGTTACAAAGACTTCATTTCCTGCGTTCTGGTGCAGGATTTTTTTTTATTTGTACCCTTTAAATGCCAGTGTTTGTGATGGCATCACAAATTATTGTTAAAGAAAAGGCTACATTTACATTTTTACATTTAGTCATTTAGCTGACGCTTTTATCCAAAGCGACTTACAAGTTCTGTACGACAAGTCATCAGGAAGGGCACAACTCTATCAGCTGAGTAACAATGTTCATCAAAGTGTTGAGTGCTACAGTGTAGGTTAGTTTATTAGGACAAGTGCATGACAGTAAGGTTAGTTAGGGTTAGATATTTTTTTCTTTTTTCTTTTTAATTCAGATAATGGTTGAAGAAGTGCGTCTTTAGTCGACAGCGAAAGATTGGACGGGTTTCGGCTGTCCTAACTGGGGTGGGTAGTTCATTCCACCATTGTGGGGCAAGGACTGAGAATAGGCGACTTCTCTTTGATGACCCTCCCGGAGCTTGGATAGGAGTAGGCCAGAAGATGCAGAGCGTAGGGGTCTTGAGGGTGTGTAGTTAGAGACCATTGACCGTAGGTAGGCGGGAGCAGTTCCCTTTGCCGCACGGTATGCTAGGTCGAGGGCCTTCAAGCGGATTCGTGCAGCAATGGGGAGCCAGTGCAGGTCCCTAAGAAGTGGGGTGACATGGGCCGACTTCGGTAGGTTTGAGATCAGGCGGGCCGCTGCGTTCTGAATGAGTTGAAGAGGCTTAGTGGCAGTGGCCGGGAGGCCAGCGAGCAGTGCGTTGCAGTAGTCGAGGCGGGAGATGACTGTTGATTGGACGAGGAGTTGGGTGGCTTCTTTTGTCAGGAAGGGGCGGATCCTTCTGACATTGCTCAGGAGGAATCTGCAGGTTCAGGTTGTCGCTGTGATGTGAGCAGAGAAGTTCAACTGGTCGTCGAGGACAACACCAAGGTTCTTGGCGGTCGGGGACGCGGTCACAGCTGCATTCTCGACTGTGATGGAAAGGTCGGTCAGGGGGGAGGATTTGGCCGGCAGGTGGAGCAATTCTGTTTTGCTTAGGTTCAGTTTGAGGTGGTTGGTCGTCATCCAGGCGGAGATGTCGGACAGACAGGCCGAGATCCGCTCAGAGATGTGAATATCTGAGGGAGGGAAGGAGAGGACGGTTCGACGTTACCAGTGTCAGGGTCTCGGTATTCTGTAATGGGAGAGAAAGATGACAGAATGAAGGATGAGGTTCTCGAGCAATAGAATTGGTGGGGGTTGGGAGAAGGAGCTGCGGGTGTTCTCCACTTTTTCCTCAAAGAAGATCGCGAAGTCTTTGGCAGAGAAAGATGAGGGAGGAGGGGGTGGGGGGGGGAGTGAGGAGGGAGGACATGGTAGCATGCAGTTTGCGAAGATTCTTGTCAGAGGCCTCAATCCTATGGTGAAAGAAAGAAGCTTTGGCATTAGTAATGGTTTTGGAGAATGTTAACAAGAGGTTGTGATATGTGTCGATGTCAGCAGTGAGGTGTGACTTTCTATACTTCCTCTCAGCCGCTCTCAGGACCTGTCTTTGTTCTCTCACTGGATCTGTTAGCCATGGACTGGGTGGGGAACGGCGGGCAGGTTTCTCAACGAGGGGACAGAGCTTGTCGAAGGAGGTTGCAAGGGCTGAGAGGAGGGTGGAGATTGCTATCTCTGTGGAGAGAGCAGAGAAGGTGTCACTCAAAGGTAGAGCGGAGTGTAGGTAGAGTGTAACAATGGTGAGATTGAAAGGATTAGAGACAGATACTGCATGATATTCGAGAGAGGAGAGTGACAGTTCTGGGAGTGGTGTTAAGTTTGTAGCCCATGAAGGAGATGTCATGAGGCCAGTGCCTCCACCCCGTCTGGAAGGTTGAGGTGTGTGAGTGAAGTTATAGTTTGTAGATAATGCTGCAGGTGTTGATGAGTTATTGGGAGTTATCCAGGTCTCTGCAGATTTAGACTATGGGCGTAGGCAGTAATGAAGTCAGCTTTCTTGACTGCTGATTGACAATTCCATAAGCCTCCCCATAGCATATATGATTAGCAACAACACTGATTTTGATGGATTTTCTGTTTTTTTGTAATGTCAGATTGAAAATAATACAATATTTTATTCAACTTCAGCCCTGATCAACACCACACATTAATTTTATAATTCTAACCCTTTAAATGCCAGTGTGTGTGATGGCATTTGCAATATATCAAATGCAAAGTAGATTTTTCTGGGGGGGATTATTACAGGCTAGCATGTGTCAATGATTAGCAACAACACTGATTTTGATGGATTTAAATTTTCTCCACCAATCACATGCGGCTCCCTTTGTGTGTGTGTGTGAGCAAGAGAGAGAGAGAGATATAGTTCTCCAACTTGTGTGAGTTGCAGTGATCTCCTGGTTGTTATATTATCATACTGGCAATCGCGTCTCGCTCTGCCTACTGAGATATATCATTATCTCCAGCACCTAGTGTGCTCTGGGAAACAAAACAAATGCACCCACTTGCACGTGACCACGCCACTCCCATGCATGCCTCTATATTACGCCGGAAGTGGTCACGCCTCACCCTTCCTCATTCGTTTCCAACGCGGAAGCAGCTCAGATGCACTTCTTGAACTAGAGATTGTTATGAAGCGTAAGGAGAAATTACACAATGTTGGGAATTCGCCAGAAGTTCGCCAGCCCCCGGAACCTGGGGTTGGTTCTAAGCTCAAGGCCCATGAGGGCAACCCTCTCAGAGCAGCGGCGGGAGGATATTCTCGGCGCGCTCAGGAGGTTCCGTCCTGGCAGGGCGGTTATGGCGCTGTCTGTGATGCGCCTGCTCGGTATGATGGCATCTGCTCACTCTGTGGTCCCTCTTGGCCTCCTCTTCATGAGGAGGATACAGAGGTGGTTTTCCAGTATGAAAATAGACCCTGTGAGAGACAAGTGGAAGCGGCTGAAGGTTCCTGTGTCAGTACTGGGGGATCTCAACCACTGGGGGGGGGGCTGGGGCCCTCGCCAGCGAGGTCCCCATGGGCAGCAGGCTATCACACATCACGGTCTTCACCGACGCCTCCCTCACGGGATGGGGGGGACGTGTCGGGCCCATGCAGTAGGGGGCAGATGGCAGGACCATGCTGCCCGGTCTGCACTACATATCAATGTGTTGGAATTGAAGGCAGTCCTTCTGGTCCTCAAGCGGCTCGGCCACCTTGTGGTGGGCAAGCATGTTTTGATCAGGACGGACAACACGACGTTAGCGTCGTATATCAACAGACAGGGGGGAGTACGCTCCCGTCTGCACCGGGCGGCGGTCGAGCTCTGGCTATGGGCGTCTCTCAATCTGCGCAGCCTGAGGGCTCTCCACATCCCCGGCAGGGAGAATGTCGGTGCAGATGTGATGTCGCGGGGCGGTCCTCACCCCGACGAGTGGGGACTACGTCCAGACATAGTCAGACAGGTCTGGGACCAATTCGGGGAGGCCGTGGTGGACCTGTTTGCGAGCAGACAGTCCCACCAGTGCCCCTTGTGGTTCTCGGTCAGTCGGAAGGACAACTCCTCCCTGGGGTGGATGCCTTCTCGATGTATCCGTGGCCGCCCGGGATTCTGTACGCGTTCCCCCCCATACACCTGATAGCTCAGCTGTTGGAGCGGGTACGTCGGGAGCGCAGGACTTTGATCCTGGTCGCGGCGGACCGGGCCATGGCTGTGTGGTTCCCGGCCCTGATTCAACTCTTGGTGGCCCCGCCGTGGCCTGTTCCGAGGTCGTCGCGGGCCCTCTCTCAGGCACATGGGACGCTGTTTCTGCGTCCTGTTCTGGGGCAGCCATTGATGGTTTGGCTGCTGAAAGGGTGAATCTGGAGGAGATGTGTCTGAACCCTACTGTGGTTAACACCATCCGGAACGCGCGCGCTCCGTCCACTACCGCGGTTTACGCTGGGAAGTGGCGTATTTTTCAGGAGTGGTGTGAGGTTGGGGGCCTGGACCCAGTGTCTTGCCCCCTGGACTTGGTTCTTTCCTTCCTCCAGTCTATCCTGTCACGTGGGCTTTGAGGGCGGTACGCTGTTCAGCCACCCTCTTGTGAAACTTTTCCTGCTTGGCGCTCGGCGTCTCAAGCCTGTGGAGCGTTCTCTGTCTCAGAGTTGGGACCTCCAACTGGTCCTGGGTCAGTTGTCGGAGGCCCTGTTTGAGCCTCTTGAGCAGGTGCCATTGGATCGGCTGTCTTTTAAGACTGCGTTCCTTTTGGCCATCACCTCCGCTAAGCACGTGGGTGAGCTTTGTGCTCTCGGTGCGGCCTGAGTGCCTGTCTATTCGGGCCGATAGCGGTGCGACTCTGAGGCCTAATCCGGTCTTCGTGCCAAAGAATATCTGGAGCTCTTTTCGCTCCAGGGATATTGTGATTCAGGCGTTTCATCCGCCTCCTCACGCTAGTGGGTTGGAGTCGAGCCTTCACCTGTTGTGTCCTGTCCGTGCACTGGGGGTTTACCTTAGTCGCACGCAGGATCTCAGGGCTTCCGATCAACTGTTTGTTTGTTACGGTGGCCCTCACGCGGGCGAGGCGCTGTCAAAGCAGCGCCTGTCACATTGGTTGTGCGAGGGCATTGCCCTTTGCTACACGTTGGCTGGACAGGTCCCCCCCGGGGGCCTCAGGGCGCACTCCACTCATGGTGTGGCGCCCTCTGCTGCCCTGTTAGGGGGGGCCTCGGTGGAGGACATCTGTGCTGCGGCCTCCTGGTCCTCCCCGAGTCCTTTCGTTAGGTTTTACCTCATGGACATGACTGGGGGTTCTGTCTCCCAGGCGGTCCTGAGGTCCGGGACCTCTCCTGCATACCGCCATCAGGTGGGCTAGCAGGGGTGTGTGGGTGTGGATCGCGGGGTGCTGTGTCACACGTGGTCCCGCTTGCGCTGTGCATTCGGGGGTGCCTGGTTCCCCTTTTTTTCGCACTTTGGTTGGAGTTGACTGCCTCCCCCCCTTCGTTAGGACGGGCGGGTGGACAGGACTCCCCTCCTCCCTGGCTGGGGCTTACGGGCCCTCAGGGGGTGCATTTGACGTGGCCACGTGTCCGCTCTGCCCTTTATCTCAGTATGCATAGCGAGACGCGATTGCCAGTATGATAATATAACGCAAGGTTATCCTATAACCCTAGTTATCTGAATACTGGCTGAGCGTCTCGCTCTTTAGCACCCTGAGGTCCCTTGGATGTTTTCCGCGTATGGAAATCGAACTGGGAAGGGTGAGGCGTGACCACTTCCGGCATAATATAGAGGCACGCATGGGAGTGGCGTGGTCACGTGCAAGTGGGTGCATTTGTTTAGTTTCCCAGAGCACACTAGGTGCTGGAGATAATGATATATCTCAGTAGGCAGAGCGAGACGCTCAGCCAGTATTCATATAACTAGGGTTATAGGATAACCTTACGTTCCCCACCTAGGTTATCTAACTATTGCGCCGCTGCAACTAGAAACACTGGCCTGGCCTGCTTCTAAGTTCAGTGGCCTGACTGCATAAAAAAAATATATATATATATATATTTTTTTGGAAATCATCTGGCGACCCCCCCGCAGCGACCCCCACTTTGGGAACCACTGGGCTAGGGCACTAATGGTTATCTATAATCCAGACGTTAAGATGCACGTCAATGGCAGCTAGAGGGTGTATTTACGACCTAAAATGTTTGCTGAATTAATTAGGCTGTAATTTAAGTCTAATGAGAACCATCAGTCATAGCTGAACGGAAGTGTATACGGAGAAACAGTTCTCAAGAGCGAACCCTCAAATTTGTGATATCACCTTTTATGTGAAATCTAGAACTGCTCCATGGTCAATGAATGGGTTTCTATTCTAGTACTAAAAGATCTGAACCATAATCTAAACCTGATTTGGGTGTAAAAGCTCATATTAAAATTTTATTGGCCCACAAAGTCAGTGACCCATACATTTCTAGCGTTTTAAGGCAGTATAATGTGCCTTTCAGAAATTGACTGAGCTGTCCTAGGGCACAGGAATAACATCCTTACATTCTTACAATGTGTGGCGTTGCCTTTTAAATACCATGCAAACCAATTATAGATCGACAAAGCACCTTTCACCTTATTAAGACCACTTGTTTGTTGAACCACTCACACACAGTAGGTAGCTATTGTTTTAGCGGGACGGTGTGACCTATAAGATGGGAGCGGCTCCACCAGTGGGACTACACTCCAATTAACTCCGAACCGGGAAAATATGCCTCGGCTCAACTGTAATTTCACTCAGGCTTGAGTGGAAGTGATTGATTGGTTGGGACAGGTGAATGACAACAAACCAATGAACCAATTTTATATATGAATCCCCCTGAGAGTTCCAGCTGTGTGTGTGTGTGTGTGTGTGTGTGTGTGTGTGTGTGTGTGTGTGTGTGTGTGTGTGTGTGTGTGTGTGTGTGTGTGTGTGTGTGTGTGTGTGTGTGTGTGTGTGTGTGTGTGTGCGTGTGCGTGTGTGGGGAGATTACCGCATGTTGTCCGGCTGCTGCAGAGAGGGGGGCTGAGCGCTTTGACAGATGTACCCCTTGTGTTACTGTTCTCTCTCTCTATTAATAACCACGTTAGATGAGATGTCCTATGAGGCCGGAATAAAGGTACAGCTCCACACTCAGTCAGAGCCTCCTCTGGGCTTCGGCTTCCAAACGTTGGTCTCCACTCAGGAGCAGCGGGCAGCGTATGTCTGTCTGGGTCTGCTGCTGCCACCAGATACTGTATTGTAAAAACAAACAAACAAACTATTCCTTTAAAATGTCACACCACTCCACCCGCCATGCCTGGTCCCATGGGAATGGTTCCATCTGTCTCCTCTCTGTGTGGCTGAAGCAACTACATTTCCCTTCCCAGCCATCATCGTCCTCTTCTTGCCTTTTACCATGAAACAGCAGCCAATTTACGTCCCGTTCCAGCTAAACACGTCCGAGCAAAATCTGTATCTTCATCAAAGCTGCTGTAGGGCTTCCCAGTTTTACCCTCCCAATACCACACAGTATGTTTACCATTTGTTTTCCGTTTTTTTTACATTTAATTGTTGCTGTGCTGTTGGTGTGGCGCACTGCACCTCCAGTTATTAATCATCACGTGGGACCTAAGTCATGGATACGTTCTTATCGCCGGGGGGGGGGGGGTATCAGTGAGGGTCCCAAGCCTTGTTGATGAGGCTCACTGCAGAGGGGAAGAAACTGTTCTTGTGGCGTGTGGACGCTGTTTATGAGAGTCTGTGGGCTGTGACAATAGAGTTCAATAAAAACGTAATCAAGTTTGCTGTTTTAAGTCACTGCTTGACAGACTTGCACTCTTTCTTTTGTCACTTTCTATCGAATTAATGTCCATTAGGTTGCCAGAGTTGGCCAGGGTGGATTACGTGAAGATGATTAGGGATTATAGAAAACCACAATGTTGCATATATCAGCACCGTCTGACCGTTTGTCAGTGATTACAGAGTAGCTCTATTGTATCAGCAATTGTTAGCTAAATGCCGAAATGTGCTGATTATAGTGGTGTTTATATAAAAATGAAAGGTTTACTTTAACTGAATTCAATAGTAAGCAGTCATTATCATTAATTGCTGTAAACAAGGCCCTCAAATGCAGCAGTGGTGGAAGACGTATACAGTTCCTTTACTTAAGTAAAAGTAGAAATACCCAAATACATTAGTACTTGGACTTGGAAGTCATCCATTCAATATTCTACTTAAGTGAAAGTAGAAAAGTATTTGATATTGAATTTACTTTATTTATGTATCAAAAGTAAAAGTACACATTGTATACAACGTTCTTGTATTTCCTTGCTTGGGAGTGTGCAATCATTACTCCACTGACCTTGTGAATTCCATACAATTAAAATACTCAAGCTCCTTTAACATCTTAAAGAGAAAAGTGAGGAAGACTGGTTAATGTTGTTATATCGCTCGCTATTGGTTGTACTAGTAACGTTAACGCTAGTAGAATCAATGAATGGATGAAAACTTTATTTAACAGATTGCAGAATGGGTACAATACAATACGGCTCAATACAAACAATTGTTAAGGGGATGCAGACCAGAAAAAGACAGCTCTGCCGTAAACACTGAAAATAATCTCGGTTACTATGTCCACACGCAACCACTGCAACCGGGATGTGCTCAAAACTCTACCCTGGACTCCGGTTATAAATGAGTGCGGTTGCACTGTTCCAAAATCCCGGATGCGTGTGGACGAACAGTGCAACTGCACACATTGATTACCGGCCATAACATGGTCAAAACATGGTTGGATGCCGCCACCCACTTCAATGATAGCGTTGTGAACGTATAATCTCTGTCTTAAATTATGGCTATGTGTCTAATCTGCCCGTCGTTTATCAATGACTTTTTAATCGGTTCATTTCCGTTTTATAGCATTTTGAAAAGCCCGTTTTTCAGGAAAATATATAGATTCCGTGATAATCGCCCTTTACTGGAATATTCTGGCATACACAAAAACATTGTCATTTTTCTGCCTATTTATGAATCTTTTTCAAATAAACGCTAGATTATCGATAGTATATGTGTACTTATGCACGCTAGGGAAGCAGGCTGAAAAATCGATTATCTTATTTCCTGATCAGCGAGCACACACTCACAGCCACACACACACGCTGCACCCCATTCGTCTAAACGAATGGGGTGCAGTTACACAGGGAGAGACGATAGGGGGCGGTATTTTCCCAATTGAGCTCAGAGAGAGTCTGCAACACTAGCGTGAGGCTCGATTGATGAAATATGAATTCAAATCGCTAATAAAAAGAAATACGTCAAACAAACGCTATATGTCGTTGGCGGCACTCAACTGGCGGCATGAACTAACGACAAATCGCGTCCCTGGCACTCAAAGTGTTAAATCACAGTTACATAACACCCCGTGTTCATGTGGACAGGGCCTTAGAGCTCTCTGGCAACACTTTACAACATGCCAGTGCCCAGGCCAGCCTCATATTGTTGGGGAAATACATTTGCAAACATTTCAGGATCCCAGGAAATCTCTTACTGTAGTTACATCAATATTGTGCTGTCACAACAGTTTCATGTTTGTAGGTTAGGTATTTAATGTTCGCTGTTGGCCAATTGTCCTCTGTCGTCTTGTTAGAATTTGGAAATCTCTACATCAAATGCGTATTATAAATTGTAATAATAAAAATAAATTTAAAGTTATTCCAGCAAATCTCTTAGCTATAACAAGATTGTGTTAGCTAGGCAACATTGTGTTTAAAGGTATTTACTGTAGAATGTTCACTATTTGGCCAAACACAATGGCTGGTCAAAAGTAGGGGCAGGTCCAATTTAAGAGACCATTCACGACTGTAGAAGTAGAATTGGATGTGGTGCATTATCAAGTGTGCCGTTATGGTTCATAAACTGACACGTTCCAGTGGGTGAGATAGGGCTCCAAAATGGAGGTCGATTCTAGTGAGGCGTCTTGCTCCATGGCAGGAATGAAATATAGCCCTATAATAAATTGTTATTGGTGTATATAGCTGACGTTACCCAGATGGCTAGGGCTTTGCCCGCTCATGCAGGTGTAGGCATCTCTTCAAGTGACCTTCTAGTTAAAAATAAAGACATAATGGGCAGCTTCAGCAAACTTGTTTAGAATAATTTATACTTTCAACCATATCATCATAATTACCTTTTTTTTGTTTGCCTTAGAATAGGATATTATGGTATATATATATATATATATATATATATATATCATAATATGTGTGGGACAAGGCAACACCATTTTATCGATCTGAAAGCCCATCCATATTATTTATTGCACCAAATTCTACATTCTCAAGATTGGTTCAAAAATCTTTGATTATGGTGTCCTGTGTGAACCTGCACATTTTACAGATTTTATTAAGCCTGTCTCCATCTCCCATGGTACTCTGCTTCCTCCCAAGGACTAGACCTGCATCAGTAATGTTCTGCATGACGTCTGCTTGTTGCTATCTGTGAGCCATGTTTATCAGCAATATTATGTTGGTCTTATTTTAAATGACGATAGCATCAAGAAACACACTTTTTATTTGATTGTCTTTTTTTTATGTATTTTTATTGTGTTCGATACATTTGTGATGTGTTTTTGTCTGCTTGTGGTCCTTCTGTTTTATTGGTTTTCTGCTGGACTGAATGATGTGATATTGACTGTGATCTGGCAACACTGAGGGGGGAAACCTGTGCTCTACTCTCTACCTCAGCTTCTGTATCTCCCTCCGCCCTGGGGAGACTGCAAATCCACCCCCATAGACTCAGAGTTCTTCTCCACGTACAGCATCACCGCCTGCCGCATCGACTGTGAGACGCGTTACCTGGTGGAGAACTGCAACTGCAGGATGGTTCACATGCCCGGTACGGTACATGGTGACATAGAATGTTATAGGGCTGACCCCGATTAGTCGAATAGGAGCCGACTGCCAACCTCTTAGTCGAATGGGAAAAAAATTAAATATATATACAGTATATATATTCTTTTTTTCATTCTTTCCAAAAGCAAAGAGGCCTAGAAGCATGGCTAACGCTAATGGCGCTCATATACCAGCACGGCTAACTGCCTAAGAAAACACTGAAGGCACTGAAAGAGGATTCCACCCATCTAATGAACACACTAGACTAGACAAATATCAAGATGTATCCATCAGTGGACCAATTGCATGCTTTTGCAGAGAACAAGGAGCCTTCAGTCGACTCCTTTAGACATTAAGCACCCCCCACAGCCCAAATGGAATGAAAACAATTTAAATAATTTAAAAAAATTATACTTATTATTATTATATATTTGTTTTGCATTCAGGGGGGTAGTCGACTACCAGTCGACTATCGGCAAATTTCGGCCAATCAAAGTCGACTATCCAAATCCTTAGTCGGGGACAGCCCTAGTCTGCTATGATGGGGACATAATATATTGGCTATAGTGGCTTCTGCAGATTTCAAATGTGTGATTATTTTATCTTCTGTGTTATTTGGAACAGGGACCACAACGGTTTGCACACCTGAGCAGTACAAAGACTGTGCTGACCCTGCTTTAGGTGAGCCAAATAACAACACTGCACACTGACGAGATCTTTTGTTATTTAGCCTTTACAGGGAGGTGTAGTCTGACGTCACTTTAGTTTCCCGCGTGGTCCAGGGATTTATCATTGGGAAAATGTATCATCGGCTATTGTAATAATTCTGCCTCATGAACATTGGCAAGCTTTCCATTTTTGCACAAAATGAGTTCCCTTCTATCACTAACATTATTGTTTAAGCATTTTTGGTTGAAATAAAGTTAGTTATAACCTGTTAGCAAGCGCCCCCAAAATTGGCCATTTTAGTTTTAGTTTTTGAGGACTGCATACTTTTTTTGCAAACCAAAACAACATGCCTTATACTTATAGCACATTGTTTTTTTTTTTGAAAGATGACATTCTGAAGTTTCTGATTCCAGAAGAAAATTCACTTTTAGTGCTAACGTAATAGAGTTACATAGGTCTGACGGAGCCATAGCCTGAAGCCGTATGTAGTACATATCCAAATTTCATAAAGATCCATTCAGAAATGAGTGATTAGGAGCGATTTTGGTAAACTGTGTACAAAGAAAAACTCAGTTTTCTCATAGACTTCAATTAATTTGGCTTCCTGTTAAAGAATTTAGTTGTTCACCTAGATCCCTGATTCACACATCCCCACATGGGGTATCATTGGAAGCCACACTCATTAGCTACAAGGATCCACAATAATTTTCGATATCGGATCCAGATTGACGGAACTACTGCAGCCTGAGTCGGGAGTGGTATTTTGCGCAATACCGTGTACTTTGCACAAGCCTCAAATACCGGCATGTAACTCGAGAACCGCTGAACGGATTTTTTTTTTTTGTATCTACTTTTTCTCCCCATTTTTCAATTTTTCTCCCTTCCCCGATTTCGTATTGTCCAATTCTACCCCTCCCCTGTCTCGAAGGTTGTTAGGCCATGCCTCCCACTGGTCGGCTGCAATGTGGACGAAGCCTTGCATCACGTGTCCCCTCCGGTACACGAGGAGGCAGCCGTCGCATCTTTTCACCTGCACAGCGCGATCTGGTAGCAACGATCTGGTAGCAACGCCAAGAGCTGCGAACCCAGCATCTCCTGCGTTAGTGGCGAGCGCCTTGCCCACTGCGCCACTTAGCTGCCCCCCCCCCCCCCCCCCCCCCCCCCCCCCCGCTGAACGGATTTTGCCGCTATCGACAGGCAACAAATAAGCCTTCAATTCGATATATATATTGTATTACAAAATATGCACACCCGAGCCACTAGGGGTTGCCAAAGTGCCGGTTGCAAAAAGTCCGAAAAACTTCCCATATGAGGGACGTTGCAGCTTAAAATGGTTTTTAATTTGTCGTAAAAAAATAACTACACTTACCACTTACCAGTAGAACGCCTGTCATTCAGTGCTGTCGCCTAATACAGCCAGGTGTCTACGCTGTGGTGACGTCAGTCAGCAGCGCCAAAGTGTAGTTCCTCAGTGAACGAAAACATAAACATAGTTATTTTGCTACTTTTACGATTAATTAAGAATTTTTTCATGTTGAGCTATAGATTGTGGATGAATACACACAGAAAGGTACACCATGCCAATGTTCATGGTTTATTTGTTTTAAACGAAACGATTTAGAAATGGGTCCATTGGAAATACATGTCAATTTCAAGGAGGGTGGACTGCGTGGGAAATCCAATGACGTAACCACTACACCTCTCTATTTAGCCGGGAAGGTCCTATTGAGATACAATATCTCTTTTCGTCGGTCAAGGCGACAGGAAAAAGCTGTTTCACATCAAATACATTTTACACACATGCAATACATGGAAGCTAAATAAGGAGTATACAGTATTTAAAAGAGAAACATGGGCGTCTGGGTAGTGGAAAGGTGTTTGGGGTGGGTAGCTGGTGAGGGTATAGGAGTCCTGGTTGTTGCATTAGTGACTCCTACTGGCCGGTCTACTGTTCAGCTGGGAGGGTTTAAGATTATTTGGATCCCCATTAGCCACAGCAGTGGATCTGGGGGAGATGACGTGACGTGACGTGACGTGACGTTACTCTCTCCCAGTGAAACTCCTCGCTGTCAGGTGAAAATAAGCAGCTGGCGACTCGGCTGATGTACAGTAAAAGCCCTCGAGAATCACGTCCCCACTGCCACTCATCTACCACTCCAATGTCACTTTAGAACTCACTCAGGTGTTAATTTTCGGGGGCTGGTACTTAATTTAAGTGCTTCCCCAGGGAGGGGGTCGGGGGCTACTGCCCTCAGACCCCCAAGATAATTTTTATATGGGCAGTCTGACTTGGCGTACTGACCATATATTAGTGTTGCAATGCATGATAAATAAACAGTGAAAAAATCTAAGAAATCGGATGGGGCTGGGACATTTGGGACGAATAAAAATGTAAGATGAAAATCTCCCCAGCCGTGGAGGTGTGAAATCTGGCCCGGTCGAGAACAATAGGAGTCACAAAATCAGAGTGGTGAAGTAGTGGTAGAGTAGCAGTAAATGCCTGACTTCTAAGGGCTTCTACTGTATCAGAGGAGACGTGTGGTAGTCTACACCCTCCCCAGACTGACAGGACACATGTGGTAGTCTACACCCTCCCAGACTGACAGGACACATGTGGTAGTCTACACCCTCCCAGACTGACAGTAGGGCAGTGCAATGACCAGGACCGTGACACACACTGGGAATTGGTATAATGACTAACTTGGGAGAAAAATGGGAAACATACAGTCATGTAACACTGGATAATGTAATACTACTGGAGAATGTAATAACTTTTTAATTTAGAAGGACTTTATAATGTAATACAACCGGAAAATGTAATAACTTGTCAGATAATGTAATGAATATGTGGAACGAATAATGCAACAACTTTTTTAGTTTACATTATCTGGTGAGTGAAACTTTTTGGATGTATAATGTGATCACTTTATAATGTATTACATGTAATGTAATAATATATAAAAATCACTGTAATTATGTAATATAGGAAAATAGTTGAGGAAAAAAAGTTCAGTTCAGTTCAATAATGCTTTATTGGCATGACTGTATTCGTTATAATGTAGCCAAAGCAGGTAAGTGTGATATATAATAAAAGGATATTGGTAAATGATAGTCAAATATAAAGTTAATTGAAATGGAACAGGTAACAGAGATATATTAGAGATACCACTTTTTCTTTTTAGAGACAATACATTTGTAGTCAGTCTATGTAGCACCAATAACCTGGAGGAAAATTATCATTTCAATAGCATAGTGTTAGATTTGGATCAATCAGCCAGTATCACCTCTGCATCGTTGTTGTTGTATAGTTTGTGCGTTGTGTTTATTTCTCTCTGTCTTCTCATACTGGCTGTACAATATTTGTCATTCCCCTTTAATGCAATCCGTAACCATAAGTATTCGACACTGGACAGCGTAGTACCTTTCTTGGAATCGTTGTTTATTACATAAACAAAAGCCTCAGATGTTACCCATTTCGTATTGTCCTTGAAAAGTCTTTGATGGAACACTAAATTCATTATTCTATCGTCTTTTCTGCTGTTTAGTCCAATGGTGGCTGAGGCCTTGTTGTTAGCCAAAACATTTCTCCCGTTAGCCGAAGCTAATGATGATGTGTCATCTCCCCTCCCCCACCGGCGAGGGTGAGGGAGGGATGGAAGTCTCTGATTCACGTCTGCTCGCGTCAGCTTCGTGTCTAGATCTAACTCATCATCATCATTATCATCAATGACAGGCCCCGCCCCTCTTCTGGTTTCTATGTGTAGCAGGGTGGATTATCCCTGCTTCGTGGGAACTGTGGTGCACGGTCACTAGGTAGCGAGACACAGTAGAACTCTGGCTAGCTGCACCTCCGTCTTTGGGGTCCGGAGCGTCAACTGGAGGCTGGCAGTGGGGTGTATGAGGCCCAGGAGTTACAAACCTAGTCCGGTACTCTGGTCTTCCTCCCTCTCTCTTGGGCAGTCAGCAGTACTCCCCAACACGCCCTCACTCTCCCCAATTGTCCCCTTAGCACCCCCCCACACCTAATGACCGAATGGTAAATAAATAACTTGGTTCCCCCCGCAAGCAGTACCCTCCCTCATTAACACCAGAAACCTTACAGTGGAAAAGGGAAGGTTGAATAGGAAGGGGTTAATAATAGATATGTTACCCGCATCAAAGGGTTAGAATTAGGCTCAATAAAAGACACACACACCGTGCTCCCGTTCAGTCTGAGTGTTATTATATCATTGGCCTAGTTACACCATAGCTACGTCTGGTGATTATTGCACCATGGTTATTGTTACACAATAATTACAGTCTGATTATTAGATGATTACGCCCTAGGCACCAAGTGCTCTCGTTGTACCCAGACTAAGTGCGGCCCACGTCTGGGCTAGACACAATATCAATACCTTCCCTAAGGGTTTACATATACTGCTCTACTCCGTACTATGGGGAAAGAACGGAGGACATAGGGGAGGAATAACAGGGTTCACTGAATGGGAAAATATTATTACACCAACACGGTATCACACTCAAAAGAAATAATGAGAAAACAAAAGAGTGGGCCCACAAAATACCAGTAAAGTCCTATCTTAATGCCGGCATGTATTGTTTGGGGTACCCCTATGGAATGGTAGTAGCAACGTTACTTTTGCCCGCAGGCTGCACCACACTGTATACTGTATAATAACTCGGGAGCATCAATGCTCATTTGTACTCATCCGAAATGGCCGCCTCGCCACGCCACTGTTGTCCGGAAAGGCAAGATGGCGTCGAACGCTCTCGGTGAGGATGTTAGCAGGCGGAGCTGGGCAGAGAGGCAGCGCCGGCTGAGAGCGTGTGCTGAGCGATGACGACCCCTGCTGGACGGGACGAACTCCCGTAAGCTGCAGGCAGCCGGGTGCAGGTCTGATTGAAGTCAGCCGGAGCAGACTGATTGCAGGCAGCCGGGTGCAGATCTGGTTGAAGTCAGCCGGAGCAGACCGGTTGTTGGCCCACGCTCGCCTCGGGGCTCGCACTCTATACCGCACACAGTAGCTACTATAACTCGATTGTTAAGGACTTTGATACTTGGTTAGCCGCACGTTACTTATACAGCACACAGTAACTATTATAACCCGATTGTTATCTGGCTCTGCACTAATTGTTCACACACTATCGCTGGTACTGCTAGGATATCGTGTCCACTAGCAAGTACCTCCTATCACCCGTTGCTATCTCACAGGGCCCTCTGGCATAACTTCTGCAACAGGGCTCTCCAGAGCCCCCGTCCGTTGCGACTGTTCGTGGTCAAGTTCACTGCCGAAGAGGTTCTCTTTCCGTCTTCCGCTCCCATATATCACGTTCCATCTCTCTCCAACACTCTCTGTCAGACACCGCCCCCTGCTGGTCCCGCCTACTAGTCACACAGGGAAGGATGTTGATCATGGTCCAGCGATACTGTGTATAGTCCATACTTCAGTCGATAGAAGGAAGAGAAACTCATATCATTGCTCGTGGGAATATCAATGATGTCTTTGTGTACAAAGGGAATATAAAACACCAGTCAGCAGTCCTGAATAATATACAATATTTTCAGACTGCTACATATGTGACACGCTGTCTGTGACCACAGCTATTTGATCCAGATCACTATAGCAACGGCAATGTTGATATTAACTTACCCCAAACAAACGCTGGGGCTATCACTGGTGATGACAACAGCACAGCCTCATCTGCAGGTTGTTAATTAGCTCCTACCACACACTAAACGTCCAAAGCCTGTCTGCACTCTCAATCCTTATCAAGATGAAGGTATGACCTTCAAGCCACTCACACCCTGCCGTGGAGATACTGCCGGCTGACAGACTCTCTCTCTGCTTCTGTGTTGCTCTCAGATGGCTCTAAGCAGTACTGTCATTATATACATTTTGTTTACATTATATACACTGAAAAACCATCGAGATCCTTCATTAGTGTTGTTTGTTGTCACCAAATGCTACCCACTTGTTTGTGGTGTTGTTCTGCTCTAGAATTGGATTTCCAAAATGCTGTCAACCATTAACGTAATGGTGATTGGCCTGAGTGCAAAAGCAGCCCGAAGCGAGCGCCACAAGCACTGGGGCTCGGGAGGGTAGAACAGTCGTCTGGTAATCCGGAGGTTCCCGGTTCGATTCCCACTCCTCCCGGGAAAGTGTGTCAAAGTGTCCTTGAGCAAGACACTTAACCCCCTAACTGCTCTTGATGAGCAGGTTGGCACCTTGCATGGCATCTGCCGTCAGTGTGTGAATGTGTGAGAGAATGGGGGGAAATGTGAGGAACAGAGATTGTAAAGTGCTTTAGATAAAAGCAGCTATATAAATGCAGTCCATTTACCACATTTGCCATCACAGATAGCAGCCAAAATGCCAAATAGCAGCCAGTATGAATGAATGGATGACGACACCTGATCACACAATCATTTCCATGACATAATGTGGACTCTCCACTTAAAAAGTAAATTAAATTACATTCAATAGCGCAAAATGCAATGATAGGTTGCGATGATGATACTGTGATGATACTGAGCAGCAGTAGTGGACGTACAGTACATGTAACTAGAGAATGATCTTCATGCTGCGCACTAACCTCCCTTTAGTTTCAAGTTTCTTTAATAGTTGTCATACAGAAGTACAGAATACTTTCATACAAAATGCTTCTTACTGTCACGCTCCAGAGACTGTGCTAGACAAGATAGTATCAAATAACATAGTATAGCATGTAATTTAGAAGAAGAAAATGAGGTCACAGTGTTCGGTATAGACATATGTACAATGTTCTGAGTTACCATATAATATACAATACTATGCAGTGTACTAATGTACAGTACTATCTAGTGCAAAGCAGAAATGGGATGAGGTACAATTTAGGTACAATTTACAGTAAGGTGTACGAGTTGTAGTGCAATCCTTCATCAATAAATATAAAGTGTGGGGAGTGGGTGCTACAGTGTGTTTGTTTAAAGTGGGTGTGTGCTATAAAGTGTGTGGAGTGGGTGCTACAGTGTGTTTGTTTAAAGTGAGTGTGTGCGTGTGGATGTGTGTGCTATGTGCGTTTGGTGGTTGTTGTTGTGTAGTGTTCATTCATTGTTCGTTTAGCAGCCTGATGGCCTGGGGATAGAAGCTTCTTCTGAGTCTTTCTGTGCTCGCCTTGAGACTCCGGTATCGCTTGCCTGACCGCAGCAGTTCAAAGAGGCAGTTGTTCGGGTGACTGGAGTCTTTAATGATTCTCTTAGCCTTGCCCTTGCAACGCTTGTTGTAAATGTTCTGGAGAGTGGGGAGCCCCCCTCCAATTGTGCGTTCGGCTGAACGTGTCACTCTTTGTAGTCTGCTTCGGTCTTGTGCAGTGCTATTCCCAAACCAGGAGGTGATGTTGCCGGTCAAGATGCTCTCTATTGTACATGAGTAGAAGTTCTTAAGGATCTTCTGACTGACTTGGAACTTCCTTAGGCGCCTGAGGAAGTAGAGGCGTTGTCGTGCCTTCTTCACAACACTGTCAATGTGTGTGGTCCATGTCAAGTCCTCGGATATGTAGGCTCCGAGGTACTTAAAGCTGTTGACTCTCTCAACCGGTGCCCCGTCGATGCTGAGGGGGCTGTAGTCCTTGACCCCCGACCTCCTGAAGTCCACAATCATCTCCTTTGTTTTGCTGACGTTCAGGGAGAGGCTGTTTTCCTGGCACCATCCCGCCAGGACCTTGACCTCTTCCAGGTAGGCCCTCTCGTCGTTGGCAGAGATCAGGCCCACCACCACTGTGTCGTCAGCAAATTTGATGATTGTATTGCTACTCCGCTGAGCCACACAGTCGTGTGTGTACAGGGAGTAGAGGAGGGGACTCAGAACACAGCCCTGGGGGGCCCCTATGTTGAGGGTGATGGATGAGGAGGTGCAGTTGCCTGCTCTCACCACCTGGGGTCTGCCAGTCAGGAAGTCCAAGACCCACTGGCAGAGGTCATAGTTCAAGCCCAGGTCCCTGAGCTTGGCTATGAGTATGGAGGGGACTATGGTATTGAATGCCGAGCTGTAGTCGATGAATAGCATTCTCACATAGTTCCCCTGCCTCTTGTCCAGGTGTGATGCTGCTGTGTGCAGCACATGGGCTATGGCGTCCTCCGTGGACCTGTTGGGGCGGTATGCAAATTGCAGGGGGTCCATGTTGATGGGGAGGGAGGAGCAGATGTAGCCCTTTACTAGCTTCTCAAAGCACTTCATGGCTATGGAGGTGAGAGCTACAGGGCGGTAGTCGTTGAGGCAAGCAGGCTTGGATTTTTTGGGTACAGGGATAATAGTGGACTTCTTCAGGCAGGTGGGGATGACAGCCTGTTCTAAGGACAGGTTAAATATGTCAGTGAATACTGGGGCCAGTTGGTCGGCACAGACTTTTAGGACGCGGCCGGGGATGCCGTCCGGACCTGCTGCCTTCCTGATATTCACTTTTTTAAAGGTCCGCCTCACCTCATGCTCTGTTACCCTGAACACTGCGCCTCCATCAGCAGCCGACCCCCCCCCCCCCCATTGCCGTGGCTTGTGAGCTGGTGTTGTTATTACCAGCATCAAACCTCGCATAGAAGGTATTGAGGTCATTTGCTAAGGAGATGTCACTGTTCAGTTTGAGGGAGGCGCCTTTGTAGTCTGTCATCGTTTTGAGCCCCTGCCACATAGCTCTAGAGTCAGCTTGTTCAAACTGGAGTTCAATTTTATCCCTGTAGCGCCGTTTGGCCTCTGACACTGTCCTCCTTACGTTGTATCGCGCCACCTTGTGGTCATTCATGTTGCCTGCCACTAGGCCGTCGTTGTATGCTTTGGTGCGCTCTCTCAGAGCTTCACGGACGGATTTGTCTACCCAGGGTTTTTGATTTGGGTAAACTCTCATTTTGGTAGTGGGGATTGTTTCTTCCACCCTAGTACAAACATAGTCCAGCACTGTCTCCGTGTAGACATTAATGTTATCTGTGTCGCGGAACACATTCCAGTCTGTGCAGTGAAACACAGACCGGAGCGTCTCCTCTGACGTCAAATCCCATTTCTGCACCTCTCGCGAGACTACAGGAGTACTTTTGATTCTCTGTTTGTACTTTGGTGAAAGAAAGATTGACGCGTGATCTGATTTACCAAAGCCACTATCAGAATGAGCCTTGTAGCCACCTTTAAATTGCGTGTAACAGTGATCTAGGATGTTACCGGTGTTGCAAGTCACATGCTGATAGAAGTCAGGTAATACCTTTCTCAGATTGGCGCTATTGAAATCACCCAGCACCAAAATGGCGGCGTTAACGTTCGTCGCTTGTATTCTATTTACCTCGTCGTGGAGTCTGGAGAGCGCGGCGTTGTTGCTGGCTTGCGGTGGAATATACACTCCTACAAGGATGATCGCCGTTAACTCCCTCGGGAGGAAGAAAGGACGGCACTTGATGGTTATATACTCCAGGTCTGGGCAGCAGTGGTTGGATAATTCCTTCACGTTAGTTGGATCGCTCCAATTTTAGTTAAACATGAAGGCAATACCTCCTCCACGTTGTTTACCGGACTCTGCTGTCCGATCCTTGCGATGGATAAAGAAGTGATCGGCTGGTTGAATTGCGTGGTCTGGAACCTCCGGCGTGAGCCACGTTTCGGTGAAGCAGAGAACGTTGCAGTCCCTAACGTCTCTTTGGTATTGAATCCTTGCTCGGATGTCATCCAGTTTATTGTCAATTGATTGTACATTGGCTAGCAATATACTGGGTAATGGTGTTCGGTGGCGTCTGGATCTCAGCCTGTTACGGATCCCAGCTCTCTTCCCACGCCGTCTGGTTCCTCTGTTCCTGGGATCAAGGAACAAAGGATCTGGTCCTAATCTCCGGAGAATCTCTTCAGGCCATTGTTGTGGTTCGGAAAGCTGGTCCAGTGAGTAATCCAGTTGGTAAGTTTCCCGTAATCCAATGTCTATGAGTGACTGACGGTCATACACATTAAATGCACCAACAGTTGGTACAAATAAAACTCTAAAAACTATAAATATTAACAAAAGTAAGCACAGTCTCGACGGAGCGCACAGACAGGCAGCCGGTCGTTGCGGCGCCATCAGGAAAGTTTTTTATCTACATTTATCTACTTTATCTACATCAAATGACAAATCCGCATCAGCAGGCACTAGAGTCACAGAAACAATATCCCCATGCTTTTTAATCGACTGGTTGGTCACTACCACAGTCTTGATGTGACATAAATGAATCAGACAGATCCACTATTTCACCCATCTTGTGTGCCTGGGCGCGTGTAATGGCACAAGCAGGACGAGCAGAGCACAGTGACAGATGGCTCAGAGATGGGGCTTTCCACTACCTCTGGTGGGGGAAACACCTTTCCTCCAGCGGGATTGACACCTTTCACAGGCAACTGTGAGCGTACACCCACTCAGACAGAACCAGACACCAGAGACAAGTGGAGGTGTAGGTTATGTAAGTGGACCTTTTAAAATTTTAATTTTAATTCCCCACACCAAGACATCAGAACCGCAAGCAGTTTGGTTCTAAAACGGAAGGGTGCCATCTAAAATAAATGACTACGATACGGCTGTATCTCGCAGTGTTGTCACAGGAACCATCACTAAGTGAAAAAAAATCGTAGAATATGAACTGTTTAAGGCAGCTGGGTGGCGCAGCGGAGATTGCGCTTGTCACCAATGCGAGAGACTCCGGTCTCGAATCCGGGTGTCAGCATTGCCTCTGGCTTGGGCCAGCCGTCATACTAACTCGTTTGGCTGAGTTAGCGGGAGGGAAGTTGATGGGTGGTAATCTGGTGTTGTGGACAGCGACTCCTACAGGTCAGGTCTGGGCGCCTGCACAGCAAAAAAGACAGGAAGTGTTGAAGGCAGCATGACCTCCCACGTGTTACACTTCACCAATGAGAGTCCACGCTGTCAGGTGAAAAGAGAGCCGCTGGCTGTCTCCGCATGTGTCGGAGGAAGCATGTGGTAGACCTCAGGGCTCCCTAGACCGACCAGTAGGGGGCACATGCACACAACGACTAGGTAGGGGAGGGGGGAATTGGCATAACGACTAAATTGGGATGGGAGGAAAAGAACAGAAAATCAGGCAGAGAAAAAGAGGATTAAAAAAATATATATATATATTTACGAACTGTTTGTACTGTAACTGTATTGGGATCATCCACAGGCAGCGCTAGGGTGGGCAGGATTTGGACTAAACCTCCGCTGTTGGATCTTTGGCAGTTTTGGGTTTGCACAGGACAAACAGCAACGAGATGACTCAAAACATTCCTGCGTATCAGCTGAAGCAGGTGTAAAGTGACGGGAGGTTTTAGGATATCTCACCTGTTTGTCTATGCCATGTAACGGAACATAGACCAATCTCAGTCACTCTTATTGTCTGGGACCAAATTCGGTCACGCCCCATTTTGCGCGACATCCAGGCTTTTTTTCCCGTCAGCGTTTGGGAATTTCATGTCGACAGGTAGATGAAGTGAAATTATACTTATTTTAGAATATATATATCAAATTTCATGAGTATTCATCTATATTTACTAGTCATCTAAAGACTATTAGATATGAACCTATGTACCAGTAAAAAGTGGGAATCTCTAGAATGTGTTTTGGGCGACGGTGTTTACGGAAGTGCGGGTAGCCTCTCAAGTTGACGATACACAACACTTTCTGTTGTCAGTAGATGGCAGCATTGGTTTAAAATTAAAAGGTGAAAATGTTATGACTACAACATGAATACAATTACCAAGACCTTTAGCACAGGTCACAGGTCACTGGTCAGCACCAGATTAGGAAAACGCGATCTGAACAGCGTTAAACTATTAATGGGACCTGAGTACAGTGATCGAGAATGGTCACTCAATTATCTTAACAAAAGTGCATCATTAGCATTATGTTTGTTGTCTAAACGGGAACGTAATGGTACAATTTAAGATTTGAATGTTATCCGCATATAAAGGACAAATAAAACATAGTTAATTTGTAAGAAACCTCAATGAAAATGGCGCAGGATAAGTTATATTCGCTATTGTTATGAAAATGTGATAGAATCCTATAAGAATGTGGACGCATTTGGTCACCGTGACGTTATGCTTACTGACGCAGAGCCACAATGCGTGATGAAAATACACTCTGATGAGCTAAGACTAATTCATCGGGCAACACAGCAGCCTGGGCAAGAGTGGTCGCTTTCTGTTCATTAAGGTAGAAATTGTATATATTTTATATATATACTTCCTGAACTCCTCCAGCAGAATTTGTTTTTCATAATCCCTCATTTTACTCGCCTGGCACCATTTATCAAAAACACCTCCCTTCTTGGCAGATTTTTCACAGTTTCTAAATTTCTGCCTGTATTGAGGCTTTGATCAATGGACAAGCTGTCACATACCTCCTGAGTTTTACCTACTAATTTATATTGCAACAAAAGTGACCAAAAGAGTCTACCTCAGACTCTCTAACAGGGGGCATTAAAGCGATGTGTCTACAACATCAAACTCAGTAGAAGCAGAATCACTGGGTGGTGAGGAACAGCAGGGGTGGAAGGGATACTTGTTTGTAATTGGAGTGCTTTGAGACGTGCACCTGTGCCAACTCGAGCTCTTTGCTCCTCGACTCCATCTCCTTGATACAGAGGGTCAGTCTCAAATCCTCAGTGGATGTACCTACCTGCTCAGGATCTTTGCTTGGAGGTGGTGTGTTAGGGTGGGCACGCCCGTCATCCTTCGCCTCCTCATCATCCAATGCAACACCAGTAGCAGGAAGCGCTCCTGTCTCCCCCCACAGTCCACACAGGAGATGTCTGATCTCTGCCTCACATAGGTTAGCACTAGCAGACATATACACATTTTCAATTGCCAATCACATTTCTTGCAATGTTTCAATTTCTCAACAACTGGGCTTTCAATAAAAATCATTTACACACTCCATTGTCCCACCCAAAGAGAATAACTGCCAACCAGAGAAATACAAAAACGTACCATTGTGTTTGCGTGACTAGGATGGAGAAAAATTAGCGAGCCCCCAAATCATGTTATGCCCTGTCTAAGGCAGTGGTTCCAAAAGTCGGGGTCGCGACCCAAAGGTGGGCCGCGAGCAGCCACGGGTGGGCCGCGAGATGATTTCCAAAAAAATAAAAAATAAATAAAAAAATATATTTTCTTTTTTTTTCTTTTTTTTGTCAGGCCACTGAACTTAGAAGCAGGTCAGGACAGTGTTTCTAGTTGTATTCTAAAATTCTATTCTATTCGAGACAGGCGCCAGAGGGGACAGCTGAACACAGCCGCCCCGGTGGAAGGGGCGCATGCTGGCGTTGTTGCATGACCAAGCCTCCATTTAAAAAAAAACCACCCAGAGGGGTTGAGGCAGAGAAGGCTGACACGATTGGCAGACGTCATGAACGTGCAGGGGCACCCTCAACCGGTGAACCCGGGAGTTGACACTGCTCCAACACACCAGAGAACCAACCACCTAGTCGTTACCCTATGCAGTGGTTGGTCCCATAACCCCTCAGGAAAAAACTTCAAAACATACCTGCGGCACTACCGCAGTACCCGTGTTCCAGTTTCCAACAGGGTTATCCCGGGCCTACGGGTCAACGAAAACATTACTTCGGACCGGGCCCGGTGATACGGGGACCACAGGGTCCCCCGAGGAGGTCAAAGACCACCCCAACAGGCCCCTCTTCGCCATGCGTAAGAGAAGAGCGCAAGAATGGAAAACCAGCCCCAACACCCCGTACTTGGTATTCCCAGGAGGTCACCCAACCAAGTACTAACCAAGACCAACCTGCGTGGCGGCCGAGATCCGACGAGATCGGGCGTGTACAGGTTGGCACGGCCGTAAGCCATTACGACAGTGTAGAATACAATGCACCCAACAAGGGTTCCATAGCGCTTAACCCTGTGACACCCGGACCGACCTAGCATTTTTCCCCCTGAAAAAAGCCCAAGTCCCTCAGGGTACCAGAACAGCAGATCTGCATCCCCGGCGGACAACGGGTTTAACTGATCCGGACCAGCGTGACCAGAACCAGTCCCGTGCCCTAACCACGCCGACATGCCAACTCAAGGAGAAGGGGCAGATATGCGTGTTGATCTTAAACATGAAAAGAAGGCGCCACTCAGACGTTCGATGCGAACCGCGCCCGGTGGCCCACCCCCAGGGAGTGAGACCCTTCTACGTATGTTCAGATCCATTCCGTTATCATCCCCTGATATGAACGAGAACCCGTCGACAACCACACAGGTCGTCGGAAGAGGAAAAACCCCCATCCCAATTGCTTTATAAAAACGCTGTTTTAACCCCAAGCAACCAAGGCGCGCCAGTCAGTTGCTTAATGTCCAGCAGAACATCCCGAGCTAGCACTATGTGTGCGTCGGGTATATCCACATCAATAATAGGCTATTTAGACCTTTTTATTGAATCCCCAAGGCGCCCAGGGGAACGACAAGAGGGGCGGGATGCAACCAACTCCAACCCTTTATAATAATAAAGAAGAAGCATCAACCGTATGAACCCAACTGCACAGCTGGGAGTAAAAAACTGTTTATATTTTTACATCCAGTCACTCCTTTAGTCAGAGAGTATAGACCGAACTTTCCCAGAAGCCTTCCCACATGAGTCGTAGTTATGAAAAAGACATGTCAACTGTGAGTCACGTGACCAACTGACTCAAGTTTACACATAAATCGAGCATAGCAGACCCGTAAGCCCTACGCTCTAACTCGACACCTTAACACCACAACCTTACGTAAAGATCTTAACTCACGGAAGCCATCGCCATAGCAACATTGCTATGACGGGGGAAACCCTGTACACGGCTCCTGTTTGTAATAGGAGTCGCGTCAGGACAACCCTCCCCCCCCCCCCCCCCCCCCCCCCCCTCCCTGCCAAGACGTTCGAACGGCTCGGCCCTGACTGGCTCAGCAGAATGAGAAAAAATCTCCTAAACCAACCAAGTGGAAAGGAGGGGTTTATTCGACACCCCCTCACAAAACCTTTTTCCCTACACACAATAACAAACTGTAGCATTTTGAAACCTTCGGTAGAATGCTAATGTATAGCGTAAGCAGTGATGCCACAGATTACTTGTAAAAGTAATCGATTACTGATTACTGATTACTCCTTTAAAAAGTAATCCAAGTTGGGCGGCTAGGTGGTGTAGTGGTCTAAGGCACTCGCCACCAGTGTGGAGACGCTAGGATTCGCGTGTTCGAATCCAGCTCTCCACATTGTTTTTCAGTTTGGCTGGTCGTCCGCAGTAATACACATTGGCCGTATTACGGGGAGGAAAACTGAAGGGTGGGGATCGAACGTTGTGAACAAGCGACTCCTACAAGTCGGTTGGTGCGCCTGCGCAGTAGAATCAGGAAGTGTCGGGGGCAGCGTGAGCCTCCCACGCGTTACTCCTCGACACTGAGAGGTCGAGCTGCGCAGGTGAAAAGATGCGACTGCTGTTACCTCAAGTACCGGAGGGGACTTGTGCTATGTATGACTTAGTCCACATTGCAGCCGGCTTGTGGGAGGCAAGAAACAGCGTTCGTGACAGGGAGGGTTGAATTGGATGATACGAAATTGGGATGGGAGAAAATATAGAAAAATGGGAGAAAAAGTGGATCAAAAAAAAAAAGTAATCCAAGTTACTTTACTGATTACTTGATTATCAGAGTAACTTAGTTACTTTGAAGTAACTAGGTTACGAAGTCGTCGTTCCCCAACAGTTTTTTTTAAACGCTTTATTGAAAGTGCATAAATGTTTTTAACTTGTTTCTCTGCACATAACGTAAATTGTTAAACTAGTGCTTCAGCTTCTGTACCATCAAGTATGGTAAAGCAACAGTCTATGATGCTCACAGCATTAGAGCAGCCAGCCAGTGGTTTTACAAAACCAGTGTATCCATTCACATCTAACAAATGCAGGCTGAACTATTCAATTATATCAACTGTAACTATTAAATTGTTTTTATAAATGTCTCTCTATAAACATACAAGCAGTCTCTCTTTAACATGTAAATTAACTGTAAATCTGGCAAATAAGAGCTTTCTTTCTCTCTCTCTCTCTCTCTCTCTCTCTCTCTCTCTCTCTCCTCTCTCTCTCTCTCTCTCTCTCTCTCTCTCACCCCTCTCTCTCTCTCTCTCTCTCTCTCTCTCTCACCCCATGCCTCTTTCTCTCCAACCCCACCCAGACAGCCTACATCTCTAATATAATAATAATAATAATAATAATAATAATAAATAATAATAATAATAATAATAATAATAATAATAATAATAATAATAATAATAATAATAATAATAATAATAATAATAATAATAATAATAATAATAATAATAATAATATTATTATTATTATTATAATATAATCCCTTCTCTCCCCCTCTGTGTGTATGTGTGTGCGCGTGTGTGCGTGTGCTTGTGCTTGTGTGTGTGTGTGTGTGTGTGTGTGTGTGTGTGTGTCTCTCTCCCCTCTCTCTGTCACTCGTGTTCTCCCACCTGAAGAACTGTGGGAGAGCATTAGAGCAGCCAGCCAGTGGTTTTACAAAACCAGTGTATCCATTCACATCTAACAAATGCAGGCTGAACTATTCAATTATATCAACTGTAACTATTAAATTGTTTTTATAAATGTCTCTCTAGTCTTCTTGCGGTTTCACTTCGTTTAGACAAGCGTTTTGGGGTGGAATTCTCAGACGAATGCAACGGAGCCCTGCGGACGATTGGCGCATATGTCACATGACGTGCTGTGAAGACCCGCCCTACTCTGCCTCTGATTCGCAGACTGTGGATGGGGAATGTGATTGGGCCAAAGCAGAGTCACTCACAGACAGAGAGTCCAGTCACGCCGCGAGGACACATTCTTGTGTAACCCTTTCACTGCCACACCACGTCACTCCCAAATAAGAAAAACAGCTCAAAAATGTATTTTTGACTGTCGAAAACGAAATAAAATACTGCATTCCGCATGCATTATGAATTTATGATGAGATAGTAACGAAATAGTAATGCACAGCCACTTGGACAAGTAACTGCAATCAGATTACTGGCTTTTAAAGATTAACGCGTTAGATTACTATTTTCGGGGGAAAGTAATCAGATTACAATAACGCGTTACTTAGTAACGCGTTACCGGCATCACTGAGCGTAAGCTAATACAATGCCCGCTACCCACAAAATGTGAACAGGATTTATAACAAAACAAGTCGTATGTGTGTGAATCCTACACCCGCTTTCTATGTCGTACATAGCAAACGCTGACAGAGAGTAACGGCCAGGCCGTGGAACGTGTGTGTACGAGTATTACTGCAACTAACACAACAGCGTTGTGGAACACATTTACTTTGTTTAAGCAATGGAAATACCACCAGTTTCTACCTGCATGTGGAGCGTCAGGCTAATAGAACCTCCTACGACTGAGTGTATGCTTGCAGACCTTGCTTAATCTCGTAACACAACATGACTCATCTCTCAATGTAATAGTGCAGATTCACATTTACGCAACCGCATCAAATGATTTGTTGAAGAAACACACAGTTTGTTTGGCCAATAATATAGTTCGCCTTACATCAGGGAACTTTTTATTTTCATGGCACAAAAACACAATCATGAGAGGCCGGAGAGGGTGTAGAGGAGAGGGGACACAGAGGGAAAAGTCACTTTAGCGGCGTCTGCTACCTTGCGCCGCTCGCGTTTTTCCACCCCGAGGAGCCCCGGAGGGACGGTAGGTAACTGTCTGCTGGTCTCGACGTTCCCTACCGTCTCCTCCGGTCGTGGATGGGCCGGCGGCAGCAGAAGCGCCGTCTCTCCTCCTGGCCTTCTTGGAGGGGCCAACAGCGGCGGCGGAAGCAGTGGTAGGCACGGCGGAGGGAGCTCGACGTCGTGGAAGCCTTCTGACTCCACCGGCAAGGACGGGAGGCGGAAAATGGGGTTGGAGAACGGATCTTTCCTCTGCCATCTCTCTGCACGTTGAGGTCATCAGCTGCAGGGCCTTCCCGAATAATCCAGCATCGGAGAGGCTGGCCGTCAGAAGAGGGGTTCTCTTCTTCTCCGGCACTCGAGCCTGCTCCAGCCAAAGGTGGCGCTGGGTCAGGGTGGCCAGGGCGCGCGCCTTCCCCGAGGCTATGGCCTGCACCTGGGTAAGATGCAGGACAGCTCCTACCGCCTGGGTGATCTGATCGCATTTTACCTCGGTCAGATCCGTGCCGCCCGTCATTATCCCTGATACAAATCTAGCCAGGTGGGCGATGTTAGAAGCCGCAGCCAGCGATTGTGTACCAGCGATAAATGACTGGTCACCCCAATATGCCAATCACCTAGCCGATCTTCCATGGAGAACCGGCTTGCATAATCGTTCCCACACCATATCCGGACAGAGGAGAGCGGCCATCGGCCTATCAAGCCGTGGCACGCCCTCTCTCATACCTTTGACCAACCCTGACACCCGCGTAACTGGTACGTAGGCGGGGGTAAGTCCCATGATGTGAGACACCGCCTGACCCTGACGAACATAGGCCCCCATTGAGGGGAAAAATGGGTAGACAACGTCCACCCCTCTCACCGGGCGACGCTGCCAGAGATGACCTATGAGATCATCGGGGGCAGGAGCAGGCAATGGCTGCGGCAGCGGCACGCCGTTTGCAGCGGCAGCTACCGCCATGAGCTCGGGAAACAAAGCCCGCAGTTCCCCCTGCTGACTTTCCTCCACCGAACCCGCATCCCTCACATGCAGCAGGCTTCGACCCATTGAGGAGCCACAGTCTGATGTGGCTGATAGCAGGGCATCCTGCTGAAGAGGCCGAGGTGGTTCCTCGACATCCTCGAACAAGGCGCCCCAAGGAGACATTTCTCCCCCCTCCGGTGTTTCCTGGATAGGAGGGATACTCGCCTCCACAGGACCTTCAAACAAGAATCCGTCCGACTCTTCCATGATATCCTCAGTTTCCATTGGACAAGCAGAGCCTGACGCATCCTCGCTGGTCTCCAGCAATTCCCCAAACCCAGGCCGTTCGCGCCTGCATGCCACCATCTTGCGACGTGAACGGGCAGACGCGAAAAGCTTGCGTCGCAAATCCTCCGGAACCAAAAGAACCGTCCGTTCAACAACGGACGATTCCCTGGAACCAGAGGAACCAGAGTCGAGATCATGCCATCGCCGGAGCGACGGCACCGCCGTCTCGGCTCCTCGGAGAGGCAAACTATCCATCGGCTGCCTCCTGGGCTGGGTCGGCAACCACGAAAGTGGCAGCAGCCCCGCACCAGAACGCACGACGGAGGCGGGAATGGAGAACCGCTGGTGAAGAATGGGTCTACTCTCCGAAGTAGACATTATGACTTAGCTTTTTCCTTTGAACAGTTATGAGAGAAGAAAAAAACTAAGCACAATGTAAACACGTAACAACTCTTTTCAACTAACAACACGTCAAGTGGGGATCTACCGAGGCACTTCCTTGTGGTGAAAGCGAGAAGGAGGATAGCAGGTGACCACACACCTGCTTATGAAGGTAAGGTAACGAGGGGTGTGGTCAGACGAATACTGGGATTAAAGGTACATTGTGGAATTTTATTCTGTGCGCGTGCACATGCGGGGATAGTGCTAGAGTGATGCCGAGCGGATCCACTATGAAACAGAACTTTGCTTTAGCTCTGTATATTATTTGCATTATTTTATAATAAACCAAATCATTACATTTCATAACATGATACTTTATAAACGGTGGATTTGTGTGGTCATAGTAATCAGCCTTATAAATGCTTTTGCAGTAAGACTATTGGATTCACAGTCTTTTTAAATGTCGACCCCCATATTTCCACACAGTATGATATGTAAGGAAGTACAAGTGAGCAGTAAATTATGTACAAGGCCTTATAGTTTAATATTCTTAGATGTATACAGGATTGCTGCTGACTTTTAAACCTTTCCTTGAATATAGTTAATATGTTGTTTCCATGTTAATTTCTGATCAATAACTAGCCCTAGAAATTATAACTCAGAAACTCTTTAAATTGTAACATCACACAACTCAATATCCCCATCTATTTCTTTTTGATTACCAAAACACATTTAGTTTTGTTAATATTGAGAGATAATAGCTTGTAAAAGACCTTTAAAAGTATTCAAATGAGGAAGGGCTTCATATGAGGAAGTGCTTCCATTAGATAAAGCAAATTCATATACAGTATCATCAATGCTCATCAGCACACACATCATTCACAAAATCAAGTTTGAGATATGGACTTGGATACATTGGTTTTGTTCGTTGCACTACTCTGTGATGGGAGTTATGAATTTATATATTTTTCTAATATAGCTGAACTAGAAATGTATTGGATCTCTTGGGCAATACTGATACAAAATGTTAAAGTAAAATGATTATTATTATAATTTGTGATATGTCTGTGCTTCACTGATTAATAGTATAATTCATTTTCTAGGGCGGCTAGGTGGTGTAGTGGGCAAGGCACTCGCCACCAGTGTGGAGACGCTAGGATTCGCGTGTTCGAATCCAGCTCTCCACATTGTTTTCAGTTTAGCTGGTCGTCCGCAGTAATACACATTGGCCGTATTACGGGGAGGGAAAACTGAAGGGTGGGGATCGAACGTTGTGAACAAGCGACTCCTACAAGTCGGTTGGTGCGCCTGCGCAGTAGAATCAGGAAGTGTCGGGGGCAGCGTGAGCCTCCCACGCGTTACTCCTCGACACTGAGAGATCGAGCTGCGCAGGTGAAAAGATGCGACTGCTGTTACCTCAAGTACCGGAGGGGACTTGTGCTATGTATGACTTAGTCCACATTGCAGCCGGCTTGTGGGAGGCAAGAAACAGCGTTCGTGACAGGGGAGGGTTGAATTGGATGATACGAAATTGGGATGGGAGAAAATATAGAAAAATGGGAGAAAAAGTGGATAAAAAAAAAAAAAAAATAGTATAATTCATTTTCTATTATTGCTTCAGGTTATTTGCTTTCATGGAAAGTGAACGATGGCAGCAAATACAATTTAGTTTCCTTTTGTGTGCATGATATGGATTTTTTTTTGTTTGTTTGTTCATGCAAAACTTGAGAGCCTCTGTATGTAGTTTTGTTTGATTTTCTTTTCTCATTAATCACCACATTTGAATTGCTCTCATCATCCACAGACTTTTTGGTAGAGAAAGACAACGATTACTGTGTCTGTGAGACCCCCTGCAACATGACACGCTATGGCAAGGAGCTGTCCATGGTTAAGATCCCCAGTAAGGCCTCAGCCAAATATCTGGCTAAGAAATTCAACAAAACGGAGTCATATATTGGGTAAGTATTGTTGGGTAGTGGTCGGTAACTCAAGATAATGGCCTCAGAGGCGGCTGGGTGGCGCAGCGGACATTGCGCTCGTCACCAACGCAAGAGACACCGGGTTCGAATCCGGCTGTCGGCGTTGCCTACGGCTTGGGCCGGCCGCCATACTGGCTCAATTGGCAGAGTCAGCGGGTGGAAGTCGATGGGTGGTAATCTGGACGTTGTGGACAGCGACTCCTACAGGTCGGTTGGGGGACGCCTGCACAGCAGAGACAGGAAATGGCGGAGGTAGTGTGAGCCTCCCACACGTTACACCTCGCCAATGAGAGTCCGCGCTGGCAGGTGAGAAGATGTGACAGGCTGCCTCCTCGTGTACCGGAGGGGACACGTGATGCAAGGCTTCTATCCTCCCTACAACCGACCAGTGGGGGGCATATGCGAGCAACGTTCAAGACAGGGGGGGGGGGAATTGGAAAACACGAAATTGGGATGGGAGAAAAATAGAAAAATAAGGAGAAAAAGTGGATACAAAAATATATATATATAATGGCCTCAGGATCATTTTAGTTTTTAGTTTTTTCTTACCTTATTATTAGACTTTGGTCTCCATCGTTCACTGTAACAATAATGAGAGATAGTTGCATATGAAAGTGCATCATTTTGACGTTAACGCAACATCCTTGTCGCCAATGATGCACTCTTGTCTTTTTTCTTTTTTCTTCAGTGAAAACATATTGGTCATGGACATCTTCTTTGAAGCTCTGAATTACGAGAAGATCGAGCAGAAGAAGGCGTATGAAATCGCGGGGCTTCTCGGTAAGAGTTTTATTCAAAGTACATGATCCATTAGAGATGGACAGAGAAGTAATAACGTGGACCTTGACATCAAGCCTCACTCAGCAGGCTCTTACTTACTTATGTCACCCTGGATGACGAGCCGTGCGGTTGCTAACACTGCTGGAGTCTTGAACCTGTGAAACTTGGGCCCAAGGCATTTTCATAATTTGATGCACTTGAACAGGGTTATTCAGGGGAGTCGGGTGGAAATCTGCGTGAGACTCTGAGCGGACAGAGTCACAAACCTTTATGACGGCAGGAGATGCCTAAGGGAAGCAGACAGTGCTGGGAATGGTTTTGTGCAGTGCATTTATCTGTCCATATCTGTCCATCTCCTCTCATCCAGGTGACATTGGAGGTCAGATGGGGCTGTTTATCGGTGCCAGTGTTTTAACAATACTGGAGATATTTGACTACCTATACGAGGTAAAGTGGGTATACTCGTATCACATTTGATTAAAATTTTCATATTTCTCAGTTAGCAGCACTAAATTGAGTACCAGATTCTTGGCCTTAGTGTAAGCTTCAGAGCGTGTTAATTTTGTTTGCAGTAATCTTTCTTGACACAGATGCCAGTATGTGATGTCAATTTGATCAGGCCCTTAAATGTCTATGTATATGTCGTACCATATTCATGTTATTTACACATTGATTTGTATCATGTCTGTTTGTAATGTTAATCTGATGTTTTTACGTTTAGGTGTTTAAGGATAAGGTTTTGGGTTACTACGTTCGCAAGACACGGCCACGGCGTTGTCAGAGCGACAATCTGGTAATTTCTGTCTCCCAGAATGCATTGGGTTGTAGATAACAATGTGATGTCACAGATAAACTCAGGAACAAAAGGAATACCAGTACTCAAAATGAGATCTAAGTGCTTTGAAGGTACAGCAGCAGTCTGAGAGAAATGACAGTGTTTCAGAACTTTGTCTCCATCAGTTTCCACCCCCCATGTGTAGGTAGCCCATGTTTTAGATTATACGCTTCACGAATAAACAATAAGCAGTACAAGACACATATTCCATACTTATCCTATCGTATGAAAATAGCACTAAATATTTAACAGGATTACAAATTAAAAAGAGCTTCCCATGGAAAACATTTACCAGAAACAATCCAACGTCAACTCTGCATTCAGATCTTTAGGACACTCGTGTTATAATAAGTCTTTGTCAAATGTAATAGTTTTTGTCCCCTCTGCTTTTCACTGGCTTCACTGCCACAGTTGCCTGAGATCTCTGGGCAAAATTCCAGTGGAATTGAAGTGCCTGACCCACAGACATCTCTCATCATGATTCCATACCTGGCTTTACTACACTTAATGTGTGTTCAGAGACACTGACCTTTTCACCCCCCCCCCCCCCCCCCCCCCCCCACCCCCCCCCCCACTACAGAAACACACACTGGCAGTTCAATAGATACGTTGCAAATGTCGTCTTCCGAATTCCATTTGACCTCTGACCTTGATTTTCTTTCCACACAGTGTCGGGCAAATCGGCCAGGGGAAAACGAGTAGATGAATAAATAAAACAAATCCATCACAACCAGTCTTTGCCAACTTATCTCTTAGACTTCTGGCATGCTCAGAGGCAATATATGGGTTGGTTTTGGAAAAGCTTGGCCCACTCCTGAATAATTTGATCATATATGTGTAGCAGGGTGGATTATCCCTACTTTATGAGAGTATATGTACACTGTCACCAGGTAGTGGGAACGCAGCAGATCTGAGTCCAGCTGAGTCCCCGACTGTAGTGCAGGAGTATTAGAGTGGAGCTTTAGCAGAGGGAGTGGATGGGGCCTAGGATTTACTAACCTAGGGGTGGTGCGCTGGTCCTTCTTGGCCTCCAGGGCGACTCACAGTAATTCCCCACACACCCACACTTCTCCTAATACTTCCCGCACCCTCCCACACCCGGTGGCAGTAGTGATAGATGATATACTTTCTCCCCAAAGCAGTACCTTTCCTTGCTGAGGAGCAGAGAACTGTCCCAATGATGTATAGGCCGTGGGTAAGAAGGGGTTAAACAATAATATACCTTACCCGAAAAGAAGGGGTTAAACAATACAACACATTAACGGACACGCACACAGTGATCCCATTTAGTTTTCTTTACTGAAGCTACTATCCTATTATTAACACAAGGCACAATGAGTAAAGCTCTTCCCACTTACATGAGGCACAATGAATAAAGCTCTTCCCGCTTACCCAACACAATGAATAAAGCTCTTCCCACTTACACAAGGCACAATGAATAAAGCTCTTCCCGCTTACGCAACACAATGAATAAAGCTCTTCCCGCTTACACAACACATTTAACCAGAAAATACAGTGGGCCCACAGTTGAAACAAAAAGCCTGTCTAAGCCGGCAGTCCCCAAAATAACAAACGTCGGGGCGCCCCTAATCAATGGTACACGTGCCAGTTCAAAGTACTGATTCTCTTCGCCTCTGAAAGGGCACGCGCCGCACGAAGAGAATGTTTACCCCAGGCTCTAGCACTCGGAGTGCTCACTGTAACTGGCTCGTGTGTACTTAACCAAGGGCTGGCCTGCTCCCGCAACGAATGTCCGTGTTGCGAGATGGCCGTCGAACGGTCCCGTGCTTGTCACCTGTGACCGGCAGGGGCGGGCTGGGTTGACGTTAGGCAGGCGACGGCTGGAGGTGGGTGTAGTCCGACGACGTCCGTTGAGGGGTCCGCTGCTGCGACACGTGGGCTAAACTGTGGTGCTAGGCCTAACGGAAGCTAAACTGTGGATCGGGACGATCCCCTGTCCTGTCGCCTATACTTTAACTAAAACGCAACGTGTGCAATATCTACCACACTCTTCGGCAGTAACACGTCTGCTTCTTTGTTCACAATGTCTCTTTAGCATTAACTGGAAGCTAAGCTATCGCATACGACATTACTAACCCGCCCCGTGACGGGGGGCATATCTCGCGTGTCCTTAGTGTCTAGAGCTCCGCTCTACGCGTCCACTTGCTTCTGTGTACAAACGATGAAGAGGCTGTTCCGCTGTTCTGCCTTCAGCCAGCCCTTCTTCTTCTGTTGTCTCTCCTGCCCAACGTCACACCAGCTCCCCCTGGTGGCAGTCCAGTGCATGCTCCACTATTAAATGTCAATGTTAGAAAGGGGAGTTTACACAACGTTATCCTGAACACAGTAGAGTACAAGGAATTAGGTTAGAGAGTGAAATAAAACAACTACATACAGCTGTGGCTTCTCTTTCCAACTCTTCATCAGTGTTACAAAATATCTTGAGACCATCTAGAGTTGTCCATGTCCATCTAGAGTTGTGTAGGAACTTCCCTTCTGTCTTATAGTACATACTGTATTATTAGTTTTCAGTCACTGTATCTAGAGAAGACACAGTTATATATTGTTAGTGCTTCACTTCAAAGCTAGCATTGGGTAATCCCTGAACAGACTTTGGCTTCTGAACACCAGTCTACCTACCAGCCAGCCGATCATATACAATTCTTTCAGCAAACTCAACCAATGTCTACCCTCAAAGGACTGTGCCAAGCTGTCACAGCATTTGAGAGCTGTCCACTACAGCATCCTGCGGCACTACACTTGTAATGTCAAGTCCTGTGCTTCTCCCGTGGTGAAGGTCAAGATTCCTCAGCCAACTTTTGCCCCAAAGGATGAAGAGAGTTTGTCATGCCATTCCCCAAGCCTGAGTGAGTTGGCGGAGATCACAGAACTGCTCCCATTGCTTTGGTTCCGGTTGGCTACTCCCTGGCCCCCAAAATGTTCTCCAAGCTGGTGGAGACCGCTTTAGAGCCTCTGGGTATCAGAATGTATAGCTACCTGTACATCTGGATACTCCTGGGGTCATTAGAAGAACAGGTCTTAGTGCTCTTCAGACTGGGAAAAAAGCTATTCAACTGAGTCACAGCGAGGTTTGCGGAGTCTAGGCAGAAAGTGCTTTCGTTTGTGCGCTATTCCACACTAAACATCGCCCCGTTTCAAAATAATCCTGTCGGGATTCGAAATTAAATGGAAACTAAATAAATAAACAAAAGCGAAACATAACTCCATTTACATGTTCGAAAAGGAGTAGGAAGAAGTATACACTTATTTAATCCTACCCCTTTTCCACTACTCAATGAGTGTACTAATTTAAAACCTTAAAAAACAAATATATATATATATATGCAAAACAAAAAACAAAATGTTATATGTAAAACATGAAAGAAATTAAATAAAAATATAAACACCCGTGAATGTCAAATCCCTTCCTCATCCCTGTACCTCATGAACATAATTTCTTTATAATTCATTGTCTCATATTTGGACATTGCTTTAGCACCACATTCAGACTGTTCCACAGTTTCACTCCACATATTGAAATGTAGTGTCTTCTCCTGGTAGTGCATACACTAAGAACTTTTAAATTGAGTTCTCCCCTCAGATTATAACCCCCCTCTCTATCAAAGTACAGTTCTTGAATGTTTCCTGGAAGTACATTACCTTTAGCTTTATACATTAATTGTGCTGTTTTAAATTCCACAAGATCATTTAACTTTAATGTTTAATTAAAATTGGAATTCTGTTGCTAGGGAACAGTTTGGACCCAAGTGTATTGCCTGTCGGTTATTGCAACAGGAAATAAACGTGGGTCTTTTTAGAATGTTGTTGTTGTCACTTTGAAATAAATATTTCAGTGGTTCGTTCTCAATTCCACAATATAATTCCAATAATAAGGATTTCCACTTCCTCCTAATGGACCATGGTGCAATGGTGCATTGTGGGGTGAAACACTGACAAAGACCAGTGTTGCAACGTGTCCGTTTGTTTCTCCCTGACTGCTGCTATATATATGTATTCCTTTGGTTCTTCAGTATGTCTACTAGTCTGCACCCGGCCATCTCAGCAAAAGAAGGAATTGGAATTGAACGCGCCATTCCTTTGTGTCGGACAAACCCAGGTTTTTTTCAGGACTGACAATAAGAAACAATGTCAGCCGGTGCTGTTTGCACCGTCGTAGTTTTGCACCCAATTGTGCTTGAAGTTACTGATAAAGCCATGGGTTCTCTGTCCCTGCATGCATACCACATACTTGTATATACTTGCATGCATGGTTGCTTCATTTTCAGAATTTGAGTTATTAGTGGAGGGACATTTTGAGAGAAGAAAGTGGTTTGTTCTCATGCAATTTAAGTTGTATAGCCCTGTGTCATCATACCAATTAGACAGGGTACCAGCTGTTTTTAAGAGATTATTCCGTAACCTTTGGATAAGTGAGGGTCATTTATCTAGCACTTAGAGTACTGAGCTGAAGAGTAATGGTAGCAAACACATTTATTGAGCTACAGTATTTAGAAGGTTTTCCGTTGTGGTTTTACAAGGGACATATATAGTGTAATCTTCTCCATTCATCCAGTCATATTATCACCTGCTTACAATGAACCATCTTCTATACCCCTTGCTGTCACATTCTATAATCTTTTTTTCAACCAATTCATTCACATCTCCACTCAAATAACCCAACAATGCAGTTGTGTGTGGGGAAAAGAGGATGCTTAAAAAAATTATTAAAAAAAAATATCTTCTGTTTAATTCTCTTGAATGAACGTCAACATCTTTGGCTGACATGAGCAACACAAGTTATGTGAATAAGAATGGATTTAAACGTTGCCTTGTGCTTTCAGAGTCGTTGCTTAAAGATAAAGACTCAAATCCAAATCGGTACATGTACATGATTACTCTGACATGATAATTCAAGTGCAGCATCTTAACACATTCCCTGCCACGTTTCTATCCATCAATGTATGATCACTGCCACCAGTCTAAGCCTATGGAGATGTTTACCTTCTTTGCAGGGCTATAACTTTTTAAATTGTATTGCTAAATTGACATTACTATGGCCCATTCAACATCGATTATCTATCGTTCAGGATGTAGGAACGTTATACTTTTTCATTCATATATTCATACGAAAATACCGTCTAGAATATAAATATGTTTTTATCGTTTTCTGCAGTAATTCCTAGAACGTGAGCTATAGGCCTAAACGCATATATAGATTATCAACTGCCGTTTGTTGGCGATACACGCTATATTAAAAATGTCAACTGTACATGATCCTAAACGTTATGACTTATCATGCGCGGATGAGCGGGAGGGGGGGTCGTTTATAATTCCGTGATCGTCAGTAAATGCTTTATGTAGTATGGGTGATATATTGATCAGAGCAGTTTGCATTGATAATAATAAACAAACAGGCTGAAAGTAACGTCAGCATCCTCTTTCCGTTCGCCGATGAGACTGGAGGAAAAAGATCCAACTTATTTGACGGCGATCTCCTAAATCCATTTCCGGTTTGTATAATCATAATAAACGCCCAAATCGTATCGATTATTGCGTTATGGCAGCGATCGCTACACACGGACGTGTGTCTACAGTCCCGCAACAATATGCGAGTGCCGGACGCATTTGCCAGATGCACCGGAGATCTCCAGAGATCCACTTCCGGTTGCAACTCACCGATCATCCACCAGGCGGCAGTATTGAAGCGTTGCAGAGTTGTGCAGGCTCCCACTGCATCAGACCAGGCTCCGTGAGGGAATTATGAATAACATGGCGAAAAAATTAAATATGATCTCAATAACGTTGTACGCCGTGGAATGGCAGAATTCGCATGAACTTGAAACATGTCGTAAGCCATTTCCGGCGGTGGATGTGTTAAACTGCTGATGCCACTGCACAAAGACAAACAAACAAACAACAAAAACTTTCTTTGAGGCACGTATTCCCTTACTCCGTTACTTCTTAGCATTGCATTGTGTTTTTATTTTCATTTCAGTCACCCTCACCCATCTTTCTTTTCATCATGTCTATTCCAGGAGTTTCCAGAGAACCCAACCAGCCCTGGTGTCACGCCTAATCATGCCCCCAGGTAGCAAACCCCATTGACAATAGATCCTCCCTCCCATTCTGTCTCCTCTCTGTTTCCAATCATTCTCGAGACCATCCCATATAACTCTCTGTTTACGAAGGCTTTTAGATGCTTTGGTTGGTTTTTGTGAGACTACTTCTCTGTCAACTAAAAGTGGGGTGATCTGAAGAATTGTCCAAAGCCAGTTGTAGAGAGCATTTTTTAAAGTCAGCGACTCATACCACCACCTTAGTGTTGTGCTAGTTTGATGTTTTGTCTCGTGACGACAGCAGAAATGTGTTGGTTGGATTCTCCACATTTTACGGATTCTCGATACGCAGAACTTGCATCCATTTCCTCGCCGAATAATGACACTTTCTTCCCTCAGGAAAACAAATTGCAGTATTCCTGTGAAAACAAATAGTATTCGTCGAATTGTAGGACAAAAGGCTAAAACCACATATAGGACACGTCTGTTTTCCTGCAGCGCAGAGTTCCATTTAAGGGCATTGCATTAGAAGCATGTGCCCCAAATAACATCACTAGATGCATTACTTTGTGATGTTATCACAGGCAGCCCCCATGCAATGAGTTTGCACCATGAAATAAATGGCTCTCTGTCTGCCGGGAATAGCTGTATACACTAACCTGGCAACCAATGGTTTTATGTTTATCCACGTTATCTGCTAAGATGTCAACTGAACAACCACTTTTGAAGACGATAGGGATATGAAGGACGTACAGGATGTGGATGTTTATTTCAATACAGGTTACTTTACCAACATATATTATTAAAACAGGACTAAAAATGTGTTTGTTTTCTTTCTTCTTCTTCTTCTTCTTCTTCTTCTCCCTCCTTCCATTAATCGTACCCCTTTTTATCTTTACCTCCTTTTCTTCTCTCTCTCTCTCTCTCTCTCTCTCTCTCTCTCTCTCTCTCTCTCTCTCTCTCTCTCTCTCCACTGCCTGTGAAACTGATGTGAATGCCATTTGGACCTCCCAACCCGTCATAATCATTACCTCATCGCTTAACCCTTTTGGGGTTAATTCACGGTCTGCGATTATGTTCTGTTCTCATTATTCTTCTTACATTTTGCATTCTCTATCCATTCCCACCCCCTGGCTCATTCGAACCTGACCATATGTATACTTTTCTTTCCCCTCCCATGTCGATCTATAATTGTCTCATCATCTCATTTTACCTGTGGCACGCGCTCCCTTCCCTTCATCGTCATCACCCCTCCCTTAATACGTTTGAACTCCTCTTCCTCCCCCCTGCCCCGACCCTTGTTTTACAGAGCACCTGCGACACCCTCCGGAGTCACTCGGACAGTCTCGGATTCACGCCGAACATGTTACCTCGTCACCCGACTTTAGGCAACAACTTTGAGGAATTCGCTTGTTGACAGCATAATGTAGGGGTCGGGAGGGCAGGACATCCGGGAGGGGGCAGGACAGCCGGGAGGGGGCAGGACATCCGGGAGGGGGCAGGACATCCGGGTGGAAGGCGGAGGAGGGGACGGGGGTGGGGGGTTGACAGTAAACTGTGAAATGATTTATGTATTACAAAACAAAGGTGAGTGTATACAAAACAAATTAAAATGTATTGTAGACTTTATCGATGCCTGAATAGAAATGGAATACTATCATCAGAAAAAGACCACTTCCAAAACAGAACTCAGGTTGAACTGCCGTGTCAGAAGCATCGACGCTATTTATTTGTGTCTCGTTCTAATTATTATTTTTTTTTTATACTTTTAACTAGTTTTAACTAACCTTAGAGTATTTCTGAATTTCTGAGTATTTCAGTAATGAAATAATGCGTCTGGGAAAAGAAGTGGCGGTTAAGACATGTTAAATAGTATTGTTATACTAGATCCGATTTAGTGTTGCTAACAGACATAAAAGTGTAGCAATGCAACGTCTATTATTAAGGCATCTGAACGCTGCCATGTTGAATATGAGATAACATCACTGTATTTCATCGCCGCCTTTCACTACCCTGAGGCACTAGTCTCATTTATTAGAAACATTTACACATCCAGTTATTAACCTCAACTGTGAGAACTGCTGGAGGGTCAATGTATACCATACATCCAGACAGGAGAGGAAATTGAGATTGTATGCTAATATGACTAATGATTTATCAGCAGAGAGCGCTTCATTGGATGCTAGTGTTTACTCTATGTTCTCGCATTAAGGTTTGAAACTAGATGCAGAATGATTGTATCTTTGTATCTTTATATAGCTGACATTTCGATTTACACTATGATTTCCCATTTTCTGGGACAGTTTTGCTAGATTAGACAACACTGACTGTCGCCAAAACAAAAAGAGCATTTAGCCTGCTGTAAGGGTTATTTTGTTGGGTGTATCTGTTTCATTTGAGAATGGGAAACAGGCTTTCTTCTGCATTAGTTGATGATGTTGCTGTTTTTTCCCCCATGACTTAAGAGGCGTTCCATCAGCACAACACCCTGAAATAGTAATCTATTCTCTATCGAACATTAGTGTTTGTCAGTGACATTCCTAAACTTGACAGAAATGTGTAAATACCTGATTAAAATGCCATGAAGAAATTCTATATTGTTCCCGTGTTAAGATAGTTGTCAATGTTGTCAAAAAAAAAAGACAAAAAACAAGAAAGAAAATAAACTATCATCATCTCTGCTATTGCACCAGAAGGCAGAACATTGAATGTGTAAAGGGGGCAGTTTGCTAACTAGTTACATGTTAACTAGTTAAACGATGAACTAGTCCAAGTAAAGCCCCTGAATGTGTTGATATCTGAGTGGACCATAAGTGTCTTCCAGTTTCTAGTGATGTACATGGACATACAGTAAGAGTAGAATTTGTTAGATACAGTACTGAAGACTTGCCTCTAAACATATACCCTAAAGGCCCATTGGATTCAGTTAATTTATTACATAGGGAGAGGCATTGTACAATTGCATTAATATCCCATTGTTATTCCAGTACATGTAGTGAGACACAAAGAACACCCGTTTGTGATGTATAAATTATCAAATACAATAAACTCTATATTTAACCATCTTCTTCATGTACACAACCTTTCTTATTATCTTCGTGTCAGTCAAATTCCTTTTCTGGTTAACGATGCTACAATTACTGACTTGTAATTATTTACCTTACGCATCTCAAATGTAGGCTACTAACTTGGCAAGAACTTATTTCATTAAAAAAGTCTGCAGTGTTTTTTTTTTAGATTTTCACTGATAATGGACCATATTCACACAGTGGTCATTTTGCTCTTATGTCATGCTCAGGTTGGGAGTGCTTTCCACCCTGTTCCTACTGGAAGCAATCCCAACCTGAGCATGACATACTGTAAGAACAGAATGGCCACCGTGTGGATATGGTCAATGTCAATCAAACCAAGTGGTGTTCGTAACACTGTAGCTTTTATTACTCTGTTGTGTGTTTATTAGATGACTGTTGATGTGAAGCACAAAGTCTTGGAGATCAGCCATCCCTCCAAAGCCACGTTGACTGGCTTTCTATGATCATGACTACCTTACTGGATCTACATATAAACTATCTATGGTCATGACTACCTTACTGGATCTACATAAAAACTATATTACTGTGTATATAGTATGTATGTGCACTCGTTCCAACATCAGGAATAAAAAAAACGTACTACAAGAGGAACCAGATACCACCTTGTCAAGTCGGCTTTTATCCAAGTGGAAATTTGTTTACTTTTCAAAAAGAAAAAGGAGAATCTGTAATGTTGTGAGCAATAAATGCATAGATCCAGATAACTATCAATGTGATTGACATCATCAATTTTGGGAATTACATTTTCAATCCATGATTTATCCAGCAACTGAATTAGGTTTACAATAGCTTGGAACAGCTGCAGACTAATGACTTAGATCAATGTTTAGATCATCTGAATTATTCCATCTGTTAACGTTGGACATGATGCTACACTGTACTTGATGATGATGTTGCATTGCCATGACTTTGATTGTTGTGCCACATTTCTGTTTCATGAGTATATTTGATGGCCAGTCATAAAACCTACCAAAGTAGTTGATGTACAACTGTGGCTGTAGGATTTATGAATAGCCCCAGGTCCTTCCTTCTCCTTCCCCACCCCCTGCCTTACTACCAATCTGAGAGCGTGTTTGAACTCGCACTGCTGAGTATATGAAAACTGTTTATTCTCATTAAGTAGTTAATTTATATTTTACTGTATAATTATGGCCAAGTAGATGATAGTGTTCTATATATTTCTTTCAACCAATAGATTTGAACTATTTTATTCTTGCAGCTTAATGCATAATATATTGCACATCTCCTATTTTCCTCCTTGCATGACCATTGTGTATTCCTAATGTCTCTGGATTCCTAATGTATTATTATTATTAGCCATGTTATTCACTTTGTATTGTCCAATTGTATTTTGGAGCCAGATGAAACAAAAGTTGGGTCTTTATGTTCCAAGCCCTATGGTACAATGTATTATCTGTACGTTCCAAGCCCTATGGTACATTATATCTTTGTAATATATATATATATATATATATATATATATATATATATATATATATATATATTAAAGAATGAATGTGACTTGAACTGAAAGCAATGCTGGGTACCACTGTAAGAATATTTCACAAGAAAAACTCACAAGATGCATGTACTTAAATATCTGGAGGGAATGGACTTGGTTCATCTGGCTCTAAGTACTGTATGTGCAGTATATCCTACATTTGTGATTTGAATTCAAAGTATACAATAAATAGTTAATGCTCTCTTAACCTAAGTGTAACGTTCTGTCTTATATAAAACTCATACGCATAGTATCTCAGTGCAATCACTTGCATACAAACATGCTTGCAAGGTTCATATATAGCCTATCAAACCCGATGATCACTTGGATAACTAGAAGGATTTCATGAGAATAAATACAAAACAAGCCAAAGGGCCAAGATCCAGTCTTATATCCATCGGTCAGTGCACGACACATAGCTTCCCAAACCTCACCTCTGCTGTATATTACATTCTCAAGGGATATAATCCAACCCCAAAATAGACAAATAGTTACACAGACAAAATTTGTAAATGGTAAATAACTAGACAAACATTAACCAATGTGTTTGTGTCCACTTTTATTGAATATTGAACCATTGTGGTTGAAATATACACAAAGACCACTGACAGCAATTGTCCAAATGCATGACCATAACCCGACCAATGTAACCAAGGATTCTAGGAAAGTGCAAAATCCACTCTTCATTCAAAATGAAAGTAAAGGTTATGCCATCTAAAGTAACTGTACAGCAGTTCGCTAAAATGAGCACTGAAATATCCTGTCATCATGATGGATAATGAAACAGCCTACCAGGGAGAGCAAACGTCCCCAAGATTTCATAATCAAATCATAGCTTCAACCACACACCACACAACCTTCAAGCATCATGGATACTCAACACAGCCTTAAATGCCAAAGATCCTGGTGTAATATTTAATTATTCAAGAGCGAGCCTCTGTATCAAATGAAAAGTCGTGCTGGATATATATATATATAAAAAGATTATAAATGCAAAAGTAAGCAGACATTCAATTATCAATAAATACATGCATTCCATTATCTTGTCTTACATCAGAAAAATTTAAATAAACCCTTTTTCCTACGAAGACAACTACCTCAAAGATTACTCAATGTTGGCTCTTATGGGATAAGTAATAACAATCTGGCGTGAAATAACACTGTAGAAACTGTAAGCCTTTTTGTCTTATTAAATTAAATAACTAGAATGGATTCAGCCAGTGGTGCAAAGCAATCACTACATAATACAGGTATCTGAACCACCCCCCCCGCCCCACCCCCCCTCACTTAACTATTACAAAAGCTAATGAGCATCTTACAAAAGCTAGAAGACATTAGGATAATAACAAGTGTGTGTGTGGGGGGGGGGGGGGCAATGACTAATGGTCCACCGGTTATAAGATCAAAGTGTTGGCCCAATCAATGACAATAACATGGCTTTCAGTGTTCAACATATGACAGAATGGATGATAACCGAAATGATTTAACATACAACTGTTATTTACAAAGTGCACAAAAACATAACAAAAAATGCAAAAAAAACAGCCTGAGAAATAACTGGAAAAAGAAAATCATGTACAAGTCTGTCCATCTCCAGTCTCATCCCAAGTCTAAGATGGTTGAATTTAAAGTCATAAACAGTTAAAACCAAGCTTTCATCAAAACAATCACTTTTAAGCAATATTCAAGTTACACAATTAGCTAATGTCACTCATTTTAAGTGACACGTCACTTTTGGTCAATCTGTCATATTATGCATAACTTCATGAGTTGATGAAAAAACCAATCTCCAACATTAATTGACCAAGGAATCCATAATCCCGACTAGCGATCAGGCTTTTCCCCTCCTGTGACTCATTATCAACGATATTAGCCATAATTAAAAAGATTTTACCAAAAAAGCAGAAAAACAAATCTGGTCACATCAACATACAGTAATTTGCAGATACATTTATGACCAATATATATATATATTTATGTTTAAAAAGAGATTGGGCAGTCCCCTTCCCTTATTGGAATATTAGGAAGGCTGAGGGAGACAAATTAGACAGAGAATGTGGTGTTGGGATTTGATCCTAGGCCAGAAACAGTTCATGTAGCTCTAGAGGTGAACTATGGGTGGCATGACTAGAGATTGCTGGGGCAACGAACACTATTGGTTGACTGTAGGAACTCACAGGCATCGGTGCACCCATGCCAAAGGAAAAGGGTTGAAAACTAATTAAATATGTTAAATGAACAGGAAATATCTCCTTGAATTTGTTCATATATGTTAATCGGTGGTGGAGCAGAGGTTGAGGTTGAAACTCAATGCAACTCATCCCGCCCGTAGTCTCACATACTTATGTGAAGGCTGTCACAATTAAAAAAAAAACGAATGAAGAGCGTGTACCAAAATAGACAAGGAACAGACGGACAGGCTTGCAACCGAACAGAAGGTAGGATCTTGTAGAGCCGCGAGGACTTCATTCCACAAGGGAGGCACAACAGAATGAGCTGTAGTAGGTATTTTAGAAGCAGTGCAGGATGAGCCTTGGAGGACTATAATCCTAATGACCAAACGGAGTGAAGGAGGATTGATTCTGGCGGCTTGAGGTTCCGTTAGTGGCAGCTGAGGCTCTATGGTGGGCAGAAATCGGCAAAGTAGGGATGCTGCAAGGCCTCCTCTGCAGAGATCCTCTGGACTGGATTACATTTCAACAGATTCTGAGGAGGAGGAAGAAGAGATTTAGTATTTGTGTAGCAACACTTTCCCCAACAGAATTAGGTGCCGAGAGGAAAACCTTGTGCTAGCAGTAGCTCCATCTGCAGGCAGGTACAGATCCAATTTAGAGAAAATAAATAAAAAGGTTTGATGCTTAAATACCTGAAGTAGATCCCGTCCTGTGCTACTTAGTTTGGGGACCACGTTTACCAATGAGGTGGTGGCTGGATACATGGGATACGGCTGTAAGTAGACAGGGAAGAGGAACATAAGCCCTGTGGCATTAAGATCCGATCTGGGTGATCCTATCACAAAAGGGCACTTCTATGTACAGGTGGGAATCCAGGACACATTGAGATCCGATCGCTCAAACCACTGAGGTGGTCTGGGCCGCATATGGCCACATTATGTTAGCACTGCAGTGTGTAAGATAAGATAAGATAAGATAAGATATTCCTTTATTGATCCCCTTGGGGAAATTCAGGCATCATAGCAGCATGGGGGGGAGGGGGGGGGGTACAGGTAGTAAAACAACACAGTATACAGGTAGTAAAAAACAACACAGGCAGTGTAAACAATTTGATCAATATGGTCAATATAATTTACTATCCGACTAGCTGAGGAATATTCACATTATTCACAGTGTCACATAAGGTGCAGTATGCATGAGGTAGTGTTATAATTTACTATCTACTGAGTATACATTATTCACACACAATAATGTACAGTGTACCCAAATGCGTGCTGGGCCATATTGAAAGGCTGCCTGGTCAACTCTGTCATGTCTTCTGGAGTTCAAGTTTCTTTATTAGTTGTCATACAGAAGTACAGAATACTTTTTGTATGTTTTGTAGTTGTGGCTATTAACCTTTTTCTAATGCTATGCTGAACACAAGGCGAAATATCTGCTCTCCCTTTCTTCCTCCTTTTTCTCATCTTCAGTTGGTTCTCAAATTGAGCAAGCTGGCTTTATCCACAATGTCGGAATTGTTTTCAAACACTATACTAGGGCTGTCACAACAAAAATCATATTGAACAAATCCAAAGCAAAATTGTTTTTATGTTCAGAATGTGGGCTTGTGTGCTCCTTCAGCAGACCTGATTACGCTGTTATATTAGGCTATACATAGAAAGGAATTACCAAGCATTTCCTTCCTGTCATTACTCCAGGCACATTTCTTCTGTGTGCTGCCCTGGTTCAACTCTCCTGAAAGTTATCCAATATCCTATCTAAATTGTTGCTCTGCAGGCAGTTTGTTTTAATTACGTTATAGCCTATATGTTGAGAAAACTTTATAATAATATTCCAGTGCCACAAAAGTTGTATGCCTCATATAGGGTCAATTGCAGGCAAGCAAAAATATGCTGTTTTAGGCCTATATCAATATAGAATACAACTTTTTTTTCTTCCCACCCCTGAACTCTGGTAGGTTCTCTAATGCTGATTAAGAACATTAATGGCACCTGAACGACAATCATTTTACAACATGAGACGACTTCTTAATATATTACATTCATCAAATTCTGTGCACTTGCCAGAGGACATGCCGTTCTGGAAAGATTTGGATTTGGAAGGGCTTTTTGTGGTTGGATAAAAATTCTGTACGACAGCCCTAGTTCTGCGGTGAAGACGAATGGCCTGATATCTGAATACTTTCCAATATATAAAAGGTACTTGTCAGGGTTGTTGTCTTTCACCTATCTATTCGATTTAGCCATCGAACCCCTCGCTATCGCGATCAGGAAGGACGAGAGGATTAGGGGCATTACAAGGGGGGATACAACACATAGGGTCTCACTATATGCTGATGACCTGCTTCTTTTTGTGGCTGATCCATTACAGTCCATACCTTACATTCTACATCTGTTACCGGAATTTGGGAATTTCTCTGGCTATAAACTAAATTTAAGCAAAAGTCTTCTTTTCCCGGTAAATAATATTAGCAAAACACTGAAATACAACCAATTTCCCTTTAAAATTCAGCAACAATCCTTTAAATATTCAGGTGTACATATAACTAGTTCCTTTAAAACTCTCACAATGGCAAATTTTGATACAATGTTAGAACGCACAAGAGCAGATCTAGAACGCTGGTCGTGCCTACCAATTTCCCTAGCTGGACGAGTTAACGCTCTGAAAATGACAGTATTACCAAGATTCCTATATTTATTTCAAGCGCTTCCAGTCTGGCTCCCGAAACAATTCTTTGTTAAATTAGAGAAATAAATTTAAACTTTTATTTGGAACAAAACAACCCCTGACTGAAGAAGATCTATCTGTAAAGACCTAAATCTGAAGGGGGGTTGAGTCTTCCTAACTTTCTCTATTATTACTGGGCAGCAAATATCTCCAAATTGGCATATTGGGTGGCAGCACTCGCAGATAGAGGGGCCTATGTGGGCAACAATGGAGCTTGCCTCACATCCATCAATTTCCCCATTGTATCTGCTTCATTGCCAACATGCGTAAACATTTCAATCTTAGTCAGATGAGTGGTCTGTCTGCCCTGTCCCTTAACCATCTTTTCACACCTTCACAAATGGATGCTACTTTTGCTGGTTGGCATTGACTCAGACTGGTCTTCTTTGAAGATCTATTTGATGACAATGCATTCATGACATTTGAACTTATACGCAAGGAGCACAACATTGCACAATCACACTTGTTCAGGTATCTACAAGCTCGCAGCTTTGCTTCCAAACATTTCCATACCTACCCTAAACCCCCAGATAAGGATTCTGCATACAAAATATTAAATTTGAATTTGTTCAACAGGGGCTTAATCTCCAGAACATATGATATTATCCAAAACATTGACCCACCAACAAGCACTAAAACGCGGGACGCTTGGGAACGCAACTTGGGAATGGTTTTCCCTGAGGGTATATGGGAAGATTGCATCTCCGCTATACGTCCTCCATTTGTATTAGACATGGTCTAATTCAATTCAAGGTGTTTCACAGAATACACTATTGTGACAGACTGGCTAGAATATACAAATCGGTAAACCCCACCTGTCCCAGATGTAACAACCCAGTTTCACTGGGACACATGTTTTGGTCATGTCCCTCCTTAATCAATTTCTGGTCCAGAATATTTCAATGTCTATCTGTCTTATGCAATACACCTCTCGAACCCAACCCAATAACCTCCATTTTGGAGTAATACCAGGGGAAATTCATACCACAAATGCGCAAAGGAAAGCAATTGGATTCAGTAGCCTCATTGCACGCAGAATCATTCTAATGGAATGGAAATCCAACAAACCCCCCCCTTCAGGAGATGGATACAGGAGGCAGGGGTGTAATTATGGGAGGACACACAGGGGACATGTCCCCTGCATGGTTTCAGAAGGCAGTTATTGTCCCCCGCACTTTTTTACTGTCCAAAACAATGTTACACGATAATAAACAGAGACGCAATGAGGCACTAGGACCACACGGAAAACGGCTGCTTGTTCCCTCTCTGAGCTCAGGTCTCTGACGACCTGAGCTATATTGTTATGCAAAGACAAGTAGCCAGGTGAGTACTTGGCGAGGGACGAGCCATTGGCTTGTGACAAAATCATCTAATTTGCATGTCATTTGTGACGCGCGCTGCCGCGTTGTACAGTAGTTGAACGCCAGACAGAGGTGGCTGCTCTTTGTCTCAGAATAAACAACCAAGACGCCAAGTACCCCACCTGGCTACCTGTCGTTGCATAACAATAGCTCAGGCCAATGTATCGTCGCAGTCAATGTAAATGGTCAAGCAAATAAATTTGGCCTATCTGATCAGGGTCTTCAAATATGATGTCTGGGGGCGCATACAGACAGTGAAATGAGGGTGCTGGCCATGCCTGCTTTGTAGATAATAAATAGCACGATATCTCTCTCACACACACACACACACACACAATGCAGTACGCACGTTCCGAGACTCACGCGGCGTTATGACTTGTCATAAGTGAATTGTATAGAAACAACTCACCAAAATTGACTATTGCACAACTGATTTAAAAAAATATATATAATAATAATCTACGAAGGGGGGGGGGGGACCCCGCCCATTCACACCCCCCTACCCCCACGACCTTCCAACTATATGTAGCACCGGCCGCGTCTACCTTAATGATAAGCAAGCAGTGCAAAAATGCGGAAGCATTCGTCACCGCACGCCACTACGGTAAAGCGCCTTTCTTTTCAGGCCCGCTTTGGGAGCTGTCGCGCGGAAATAGGCTGTCTATTGCCATTCTCTTTGACAAACTCTAACCTTAACCAGCTCCTTAACAGCGCCTAAACTTAACCGTTCTAACCTTAACCAACTCCGAAACAATGCCTAACCTTAACCTTAACCTTAACCATGCCTAACCTTAACCATAGAAAGAATATTGCCATTCTCTTTGACAAACTCTAACCTTAACCAGCTCCTTAACAGCGCCTAAACTTAACCGTTCTAACCTTAACCAACTCCGAAACAATGCCTAACCTTAACCTTAACCTTAACCATGCCTAACCTTAACCGGCGAAAGAATACACGTTAAAAAAAAAATCACGTTAAAAAAAATATATTTTATGGGATTCGAACTCACCAGCAAACGAGCTGTAGGATCCACAGCCATGCAGTGTTGCCAATTGAGCTATTTCTCGATACTGAATAAGGGGCGGTGACTTATATATATTGAGCTCCGCTCGTGTCGAACCAAGGCGGGATCTCATGCGCATGCGCGGGCACCTCGCGCGAGCACGCCGGCGCACGCACGCACCTGAGCGAGCACGCCGCCGCCGGTGCACGCACCTGGGCGCTGGGCGGCGGAAAATGAAAGGCGCATTACCGCACGCCACTACGGTAGAATGCTTCCGCATTCTTGCACTGCTTGCTTATCATTAAGGAACAGGCGCACCGGCCGCAACAGCCACTCTCCCTCCTTGCCATACCATGGCTTTTACTGAAACAACGCCACTGTGACCACGCCCCCAAATGTGTCCTCTCCACCATTGAAAACAAAATGACGCCCTTGACAGGAGGTGTTGTCTTTGCTGCAACTTGAAAAAATAACACATACACTGAACGGGTATTATGACAAATTCACCAAAGTATGGTCTCCCTTTATTGAACATGTAAAGGGTTTGACTCTTTGAGATTACACCAACCTGATTGATGGTGTATTCACTCAGTTTACAAACACCTATACTACGAATCCCCTTTCTGCGTATGTGTATATGTATGCATGTGTATATATATATGTGTGTATATATATGCGCTTGTGTATGTGTATATGGATATGTACCTCTCTCTTTTTACGATCAACTAGCATGAATACTTATTTTATTTTTATTCTTTCTCCCTCTCCTTCTCTCTCTTCTCTAGTGTGCTCTTGATCCCAGGGGTGGTAGGGAGGGATAAGGGGTGGGCATAGCGGTCATTGTCCATGTGTCTTCAATGTTTGAATAATTTGTACAAGTATGTTTGTTAGAATAATTGGATGTCTACATTTATGTCTGTATGTATATTAGTCTGAATAATTGAGTGTCTAATTTGTATGTTTATTTCAATAATCGCTGTCTATATTTTGATATACCGGTAATGTATGTTTGTTAAATAATTGAAAAAACATATTAACCCCTAGTATGGAATGAAAACACAAGGAAAGTGCTTTGTGGGTTTTATGAGATAGGCCTATCAGCTTTTTTTTTAACCACTTTTTCTCCTTATTTTCTATTTTTCTCCCGTCCCAATTTCGTGTTTCCAATTCTCCCCTCCCCTGTCTTGAATGTTGCTTGACTATGCCCCCCACTGGTCGGTTGTAGGGAGGATAGAAGCCTTGCATCACGTGTCCCCTCCGGTACACGAGGAGGCAGCCTGTCACATCTTTTCACCTGCCAGCGCGGACTCTCAGTGGCGAGGTGTAACGCATGGGAGGCTCACACTACCCCCGCTACTTCCTGTGTCTGCTGTGCAGGCGTCCCCCAACCGACCTGTAGGAGTCGCTGTCCACAACGTCCAAATCCCCACCCATCGACTTCCACCCGCTGGCTCTGCCAATTGAGCCAGTATGACGGCCGGCCCAAGCCGGAGGCAATGCTGACACCCGGATTCGAGACCGGAGTCTCTTGCATTGGTGACGAGAGCAATCTCTGCTGCGCCACCCAGCCGCCCTAGGCCTATCAGCTTTTGTAGACAACCGTGATCACTGGAGACACCAGATCATCGTTCTATTGCTTGGAAATACAATTTCGAATCATTCCGATGTTCTCCATTGATATCGCCTGGAGAGTGCTTTTATTATCAGCGTCGCATTTTCCATATCCTAGCTTTGACGAGTGGATGGCCTATACACGCGTCATGCGTGAATGGCATTGTTGTGATAATCTCACCTCCTTATTAACACTTTGATCGCCATGGGTTAAATTCATAATTTACCATCCCTAGCCAGCTCTATTTGTCTATGGAGAAGTTCCCCTTCTTTGCAGGGCTATAACTTTTTAAATTCTATTGCTAAATTGCCATTATTATGGCCCATTCAATGTCCTATATCCATTGTTCAGGGTGTAGCAACGATATACTTTTTCATTCACATATTCATACTAAAATATGGTCTAAAGCAGGGGTGGCCAACCAGTCAGAGAGCCACAAAAAGAGCCACAAAAATTACTGTGGTACCACAAAGAGCCACACCCCAGCGTTTCTCAACCTTTTTTTTCAGTCACGGCACCCTTCATGTGTTTATAGGTCTCACCCTCTGAAGTTGCTAATGTCTTTTTTATTTGGGCCTCACAGGGTTAAAAGTACCCTGTGAGACCCACGGTTGCAAAATTACAAAATCACTTTTAGCCATTTAAAAAAATAATGTTTATTTAAAAAATGTTAAAAGGGGAACTATTTTACTATTTCTTTCACTATTTGGGTACTTTTACACAATTCCTGTGAGTCTATGGAACACCTAGGTTTTTTTCAAAAAAATAAAATGCATTGTTTTGTATTTCTAATCAAGTACTCAAAAACCGCATTTTTCTACCTCAAGATCTTAAGCCGTTTTGAGGCTGGGCTCGAACCACTGTGTGGCCTGGTGCCAACTGCCACATCAACTGCCACATTATTATGCAGCTGAGAAATTTCTGACATCACAGATATGCACATTTTCAGATGACTCAGTTCAGTGAGGGTGAATATTGTGAGAGGAGAATTGGAAGAATGCGCCAATATGAGAATTAGAGACATAGATCCTATTAATATAAGTCCACATAGCTAAGAAACAATGGTAAACACTGAAAAAGGCCATTTATAAGATAGTTCCCCTTTAAGCACATGTATAGTCAATTGGTCCTGTTGTTCAGCCTCACAATGCTATTTGATAGTAAATGTGTTTATATGTCCCACCCTCTGGCCTCTGAAGTTGCTAATGTCTTTTTAATTTGGGCCTCACAGGGTTAACCTCTTAAGCCCGAGATATACAGTAAAAGTGTATATTTTCAGCATTACGTTTGTTTACCAATTATTTTAACTGTTATTAGTGAAATATAAGATTATAGAAATTTCAGGGCATTGAGTCGGAAACCGGCGCATATTGACAGGAGGAAGTGGCACATCCAAAAGTGAGTATAGTCTTTTGAAGGAAGAGACTCAGGGCTTTCACATTTAGAAAAACTACCCTACCCAGCTCACACCAGCCCCTGTCAATCATCTGACTTCTGGATTTACTTTTTTATTTCTCTTATTTTTTGGGATTATCTCCCACAAACCTGAACGTTATTGCCATAAAACAGAACGCAGTTAGTTTCTCTACCTTTCTGTGAACGTCTTGCAAAAAACGGTGTTGCAATATGATGAAAGATTTTGGAGAAATTTATATTATAAAAAAGATGGCAGAATTCAGTACTGTATCTACAAAACCTTCTGTTTAATCATCTTCCCTTTATTCATTTGCTTAGATTTTTCAGGTCTGGTCAATTTTAGCATGGTGTTATTCACAGTCAAAGATACATTTTTTTTTTTTTAAATAGAATTGATATTCTCCTTTGGTTCATTACAATTTACTCAAGTCTAGTAACAGACACTATTTCTGACACTGATCCATATATGTACCTAGATTCAGATACCAAGAAGATGCAAATGGACCATTAAAAAAAAATTAAATGTTTATTCTACGTCCTTATGGAATGAGTGACATAAAAAAAAAAGTTAAAAAAAAGTTAAAAAAAAAGAAAGAAATCTTTTTTTTACTTTTTTTTTATGGATGGAAGAGCCGCACATTGACGGGCAAAAGTATAAAGTCTAAAGTATAAGTATGTTTTTATCGTTTTCTGCAGCTTTCTCCAGAACTTGATTTATAGCTCCAAATGCATTATATTGATGATCAAATACAGTTTGGTAGCGATCGTTGCCAGATGAAACATTTCAACTGGAGGTACTTCTAGAAGTTACTACGTATCATCTGATATTGACCGGATGGGCGAGGGGGCGTTTATAATTCCGTGGGCAACGTTATACCATTCATCTAGTGTGGGTCATATGATCATCAGATCAGTTAGTATAGAATACGTTAGAAAATAACGTTGAAACTCACCGTATCTTCCTCGCGCTGTTGGACGATCAGCGTGGAGTAGACAGTTTTCGATTATGGGATGTTGATCCTGATGAACCATTTCCAGGTTGTATAATACTATATACGTCCAAATAACGTTGTTTATTGAGTTAGGGCGAGCGATTGATTATCCAGTGTGTTGAGATAGAGTCCTGCTAATGATCGCGAGTGCCCGGACGATTTATGGATGAGCACTTCCTGTTTGACGAGTCACTTCCTGTTGGCGATCTGCCGATCGGCCACCAGATGGCGCTCTTGAACCGCTAGAGAGTTGAGTGGAGATCAGCAGTATATCTCAGGACCCCGGAGGAGAAATATGATTTCGATCACAGATTTTTGAAATATTGACATCAAAGACGAGTTACGGCGTCTTCGGCAGAATGAGCATGGCTAGGAATGACGTCTAAACACATCATCGGCGATTAAAGTGTTAATTTCAAATGTGAAGGTAGTTGATATGAGTGAGTGTCAGTCCATTGTCACTGAAGCATTTGAAAAGTTGTGTAGTCTCACTAAATAAAAAGGTACCGGTATTTCACAGTAACATTGTAAATAGTAATGCAAACACTGCATGCTCTGTTATATTATGACATTTGCATGTGTCTTTAGTAATGTAGGCCTATGTGTTTATTTGCATATTGAGCAGGGAAATGAGATCCAATCATAAGTGCTCCCCTGAGACGCATTCTAATGCCAGGTGTGAGCAGGCGTATTTAGAGATGGCCACTTGTGATTGGATCACTCAGATCGGATCTTAATGCCAAGTGGGAACAGGGCCATAGAGCAAGAGTTCAGTGACGGAATGCAATTACCATGTAAATAATCTATTTAAGAGCTCTTCTCTCTGCAGGCACTAGAATTTAGAATAAATGACTTAGGCTTATCAATGGCTTACCTTGTAATCTGGAAGTTTTGTCATTGTCTGCCACTGTTCTTCAGTGGGCGTACCCAACAATGTACTATGAAGGTTAAAGAAATTACCTTCGCAAATGAATAGTCTCCAATTGATCAAATGTAGTCATAAATATAATTAATCGTAAAAATTGGATCACCTTCATTGCATCATCCTACTTCCATTATCTTAATTATATTACACGTTCCAAATATGCAAATAATAAAAAGATGCCCCTACCATCAAAACAAATATCTACAGAAGGTTGGCAAACATGCACTAGTCCAACACCTATAGAAATACTTTATTCATCCCGAGGGAAATTTGGCTAGTCAATATCTACAAATAATGTCAAAAGGATATCTGAAGATTCTCTTCAACTGGTCATCAACGTCATTCCCAGGGAATAAGGGCCTTCCAGCATTAGCCAGCTCTGAATGGGATGAAAATCATGAACAGAATCACAATCTCTTTATTCGAGGAGTACAATAAATAAACAGGAATTTGTCTTGATGACTTTATTGCAGACACACAACATACAAACTTTCACAGTAAATGCTGTCAAGAACTGTCAATCCACAAACTAAACACCACCTTTCCCCCCCCCTCCCCCAGTCATACAACAGACCCTCTAACGGTTTGTAAACAATGATGACGTTTTGGGATGCACGTGCAATTTGGTTTCACAGAGGGCTCCAGGGACAGTCTCTGGATGAAACCATGCACACCTGACGACCCGTCTGTGCAAGTGCTTTCATCCAGAATGTCCCTGGAGTCAAAACATGCGCATGCGGTTTGGAGACAGAAGATGATGTTGACAAAAGAAAAAAGCTTCTATAGAAAATATGTAATCTGGGTCAACAGATATTTGTACCTGCAAATATGCATCCAGCAGACCACATGTCAATTGAGGTAGAATAAAGTTTAGCACCAAAGAGCACATCTGGAGGCCTGTACCACAATGTCACCACCTAGACAGAGAAGACAATTACACCTCATCACACGACGACCGTATTGGATTAAAACACAAGAGGGAATAAAACATGAATATTGCTTCGCAACAGAATTCATGCCCTCCGTTAAAAAGGAACATGACAACACGCCCTAGTGATTTGTCCACTCTGTAAAGTGGAGGCCATTTTCTAAAAGATGCATGATGACAGACTCATCCTGACCGTATCATTCTATACTTCCATGAGAAACGCTAATATTCTCCGATTCCAATGTCTCAAATCAATGCACTGGTGCAAGTGATCTTTAGATGGACTAGTTTTGACAAATCAAATAAGACTTCTTAAAAAAAAAAGGAAGGACGAACTCTCCCTTTAACTGGATTGAGGAAAAAGTCAGTTTTGTTTCTCCTGCCATGAGAAAAAAATATGTTTATCAGAAGAAAAATCTATAAATCTGTTTAAATAAATTTGCTCTCCAATCATGAATAACATTGAAAACTCCTGTATTGGCAGTCTTTGGCTGAAGGTGTGGTGTAACATGGAAACCAAACACTAATTCAACCAAGGTGAGAAATAACCGAAATGTCAATTAATCACTAAGCAGTAGGGGTGTAACGGTACACAGAAGCCATGGTTCGGTACGTACCTCGGTATTGGGGTCACGGTTCGGTACGAGTTCGGTACAACAGAAAAAAAATTATTATTATTATTATTATTATTATTATTAATATAATTATTTCTTTTAATTACATTTTTTATTTTCTATTTAATTAATATATTATATTTATGATAATTATTATAATTATTATTATTAAATAGAATAATTTTCTATAGGCTTGCCGTGGTAGTCAGTGATACTGGTGCCATTCTGTGTTCAGGCATCCAGAGTAAATGAATTGCCTAGTGCCCCTTTAACAACTTATAGGCTTGGTAAGTTTCAGTTTCACTTCTAGAGAGGATTTAACTGCACAAGACTGAATACTAGAGAACAGATGACAGAATGGCAGAGGATTATTTGGATTTAAACACAATAGCAGTTCAACTGGAGGAGCTCAGATGCTCAGTCCGAAAAAGTATGTTTCTTTTTTTTATTTGATCAGCGTGAGTCCGGCGGGGGAGAATGTTGTTGTTGTTTGTTGGCGACGTGTGTGTGTGTTGGCGATGCGCGGAGTGTGTGTGTGTTGGCGACACGCGGCGTGTGTGTTGGCGATGCGCAGCTTGTGTGTGTGTTGGCGACGTGCGGCGTGTGTGCTGGCGATGCGCGGCGTGTGTGTGTGTTGGCGATGCGCGGCGTGTGTGTCTTTCCATTGGTTTCATTTGGTTAACATGATTGGGCGAACAAGAAAACGAAAAAAACTGTACAATTGTAATGACCCTGCAGGCTGCAGCTGTTCTTCTAATGTAAATGTGCCTTTCCCTGTGCACTTTCGCTCGCTCTGAAGTTGGACTCTGTGTGCCCGGCCACGCGCGCTGTTCTCGCACGGAACCCGCGAGTGCCTGCATGTGCGACTGGTGTGTTTGCGCTTAGGCGTATTCTTCATATGGCTGCATGTACCGCACCGTGACGGCCGTACCGTAAATTCACGGGACAAATACACGTACTGTTACACCCCTACTAAGCAGTAAGCACTATTGTGTACCTAAGTAGTACTAATAACCATGGAATGGAATGGAAAACTTACCTCCGCTGAGTAACACCTCACTGGAATCCCAAAGGCTCGAGCCAACCCAAAATCAGCCAACTTCAACTCTCCATTCTGAAGGCACAGACATCAGCAATCAATACAGTTATTCAATACAATCTTCCAGTTACACACTTGTGAATTATGGCATCCTCACCGCTTTAGATTCAGCAATAGGTTTTCACATAACCCATTAATGATTTCAAGTTATTATATATTCACTTGCACAATAGTTACAAATCATATAGAGAATGAAATTGCCATACTTTTTTTTAATATTCAACAAGTTAACATAAATGATTTGCAGAAACAGTCATGAATAACTGCACCCTTGAGACGAGAAACCAGAGGAGGCCGTTTTTAAGGTTATTGGACAGTCGGTGTATTTACAGCTGTCAAGTCGATCCAAAGTCACTTTGTGTGTGAATGCAATAAAATCACCCAAAATAACTCAACCTCTATAGTCTTTAACTACGGATGTGCACAATAGTCCACCCAACTAGCTTTAGATATTATATATCTATATTTGAAAACATTTATCTGAAAATCCAAATGGAACTCGTATCCAATTCTAGCTTGTCATGGTTCACACACATTTTACTCACTCTGTTGATGAGGAGATTCTGTGGCTTCAGGTCTCTGTGGAGAACATTCCGACTGTGACAGAATGCAAGGCCCTTCAACAGCTGGTACATGAACGACTGCACATGAGAGAATACCATTACTGAAATAGCTGAATCAAACTTATTCAATGTTGAGAATAATGTGTCACACAGCCAAGAATACGTAGACATAAAACTGTGCAGTTCAGGCCAAAGTAAAAAAAAAACTCACTTAACTGAAAAACATTCATTGAGAGTTAATGGGTTAAGTACAACACAATGAAATTATGTAGATGAGATAAGGATTGCAATAGGGATTGCTATTTTTTCATCTAACACAAGGATTCAGTGTCCTCTGATGACATCACTGGAGGAGATATTCAAACTCATTAACTCTCAAATTAAATTAATGTGTGAAATGGCCCTTTAATGTTTGCCCAGGATGCCAATATCACTTTAGTATGGAGAACACCTTCTCACCTTCACAGTTTCAGGATCTAGATCTCCATTGCAACTGTCAAAATATTTCTTCAAGTCCTGCAGTCATAACAAAATCACAAGTTCACTCATTCAACCATATTGCTTATCAATTCAAAAATGGAGTGTGGGGCACAAGAAGCTGGCATGTGCACAATGCTATTCAAATGCAGACCTAACTAAGCCAATTGTTCCTCACCTGATCACAATATTCAAAAACCAATGTTAATTTCTTGTCACTGTGCAAGACATCATGTAGCCTGGGGAGACAAAACATAACACATTAATAACCACCTTTCTTCAACTACCTCACCTGCCTCAACTGGAATTGGGACGTTTCCCATATATAACATGGCATAATATAGTTGATTCCATTAGGTATTTTAATAATTAGATTGCCATTTATTGAGTAAGGCATGGAGTTATAATTTGAAAACATACTGCAAATGCCTACTTCCAGACTGGACATAAATACTCACCTGACAATATTTTTGTGCTTCAGTTCTTTCAGGAGACATATTTCTCGCAGGGCAGAACTTGGCACCCCCTGTGACAGAATGATGACCAAACATTAGGGTTTCCAATCAAACAGGATGCACCATAATGTACTTGTTTTGTAGCAGTGGTGGCAGTGGGTCCATCCCTGTTACTTTGGTTCAAGTGCAGGTTGCGGCACACAACTTCATATTTGAATAACAGTCACTTGGTTATAATTAAAGCAATTATTCTAACCACTATGGACTATGATTGTATGTGCCTTTGGGGTCAATTGATTGATTGAAAACTTTATTAACAGATTGCAGAATGGGTACAATACAGTACAGCTCAATACACACAATTGTTAAGGGGACACAGCCATGAGCGGTCGCAAATTCCTGAGCTCCCGGAGCCCTCGTCAATACAGCAAGCAAAAGAGATTTTGCGCACATTTTCTCCTCGTTATGTTTTGGATAAGGGATTCGTACCTCTACTCAACGATGAAGCACAACCAGACAGAAGAGGAGAGAAGAGCAAAAATAGAAAAGGAGGTACACAGCGACTTTTATTTCCAGAACGGCACGGAGCATAAGCACCTGGCCGTGGGGACAGCGACCGTTCATGCAACATTAACGGCCAATCCTGAAAGAAAGAACAGACCCCCGAATGGCAGAATGGACCGAAAGACCTTTTTGTCCCTTATCCTGCTACTCTCGGGAGACATTCATTTAAACCCAGGCCCAGTTTTGACCAGAACTCAGGCTAGAAGACTTGGTCTGGCAACGCAAGAAGCGAGGGAGGTTTCCATCGCGATCAACAACAACATCAACAACTCGACCCGTGGCTACATCCACAGCGCGGACTGCGACTCTCCCCCAATGACGCCGCAGCAGACGAGAACACGTGAGGCAGAGACGAGAGGAGGTGAACCGAGGGTCGAAACCATGACGACCAACTCGACGCGGGGTTTAAACATCTCAACGCCCGATAGCCGGCTAGCCAGGCTGGCTATGTTTACCAGCCCAGGAGGACAAAGGGTTGCCGCCAGAGAAGACACAGGACAAAGGACCCCCCCCTCCCCACACACCAACACACAGACCTCACGGAGACAACAACAAAGCCCCCCCCCACCCTCCCCCACAGCAGCACCAGACGAAGACAATTACCTGGAACTTGAAGACATCAATACCACAGCAAATAAAAACGGACTACACATTTTTCACCTTAATGTAAACAGCATTAAGCATAAACTGGACGAAATAAGAAACCTGTTTATGAGCGGTAAGGTAGACATAATATGCTTTACTGAAACTAAACTTGACCAATCTGTAACAGACCCTGAAATAGAGTTAGAGAACTATACTATAGTCCGTAATGACAGAAACCAGTATGGAGGTGGTGTTTGTATGTACATGCATAAGGACACCAAATTCATTACCCGTACTGACCTTCATCATGAGACAATTGAAACCGTATGGGTGGAAATTTTATTTGAAAGGGCAAAATCTGTTCTAGTCGGCACAATATACAGACCGCCAGATCAAACTGGCTTTTATGATACTCTGGATGTGTGCTTAGCTGGAGCTGAGGATGCGGAAAAAATTCGTATTGGGGATTGGAACACGGATATGCAACAAAAAGATGCACCCGTCTTCAAATCATTCAATAGGTTTTGTGATCTGCACGGCCTCAGCCAACTAATCACCCAACCCACAAGGATATGTGAATCAACTCAGACTAACATTGACCTCATACTGACCTCTGACAAGTCCAAGATCTCCAATAAAGGGGTTATAGCATGTGGGTTAAGTGATCATTATATGATATTCTGTACCCGCAAAAAGCTAAAACTAAAGGCTGGCTGTCACAAAACAGTCACATCTAGAGACCTCAAAACCTACTCTAGCGAGGCCTTTAACCTTGAACTGGAGAGTCTGGACTGGTCAGATGAACTCAATGGTACACTGGTTGAAGAAACTTGGCTTGGCTTCAAAACAAAATTTTCATCAATACTAAACAACATGGCCCCCCTAAGAACCACCAGAGTAAAAAATCACGCTGAGCCATGGATGCACACTGAAATACTGACCGCTATGAAAGCCAGAGACAAAAAATGCTCTGAGTTTCGTAAAAGCCAGTCAAAGCCAAAAGCATGAGCAGTGAACTCCAAGACCACGTGACTGAACTCAAACTAGAAAGAAACAGACTAAGAAATGACGTAAACTCCATGATCAAAACTGCTAAAAAAAAATGTCATCAATGACAAAACCGAGGAAAACAAAAATAAACCACGTGAACTTTGGAAATTACTCAACAATCAACTAGGCTGCAGTAAAAAACTTAAAACCAGGTTCTCAAACATAAACATAAAGACGGACAACACGCTCATCACAGACAAGCTGGATGTAGCCAATTACTTAAACACTTTCTTCACAAACATAGCCACAACACTGGTAAACAAACTACCCTCCCACTCAGGGCAGTATGGGGTAGAACACATAGTAGCATACTACAAGAACCTAGGCGTCCCAAAGGACTTCAAAATTGCGAGAGTAACACCCCTGCACAAAAAGGGCAGCAAATTAGACCTGGGCAACTACCGCCCTGTTTCTATCCTTGCATCCATCTCGAAAGTCATGGAAAAAATAGTATACGAACAGATCGAAAAGTACCTCGCGGAAAAAAATCTAATATACGAATTCCAATCTGGCTTCAGAACATCCCACTCCACTGACACATGCCTTCTCTACTTGAACGACCACATCAAACAAGAGGTGGACGCGGGCAAATACTGCGGCATGGTCATGCTGGACCTACAAAAGGCCTTCGACACTATCAATCACACCATTCTGATTGACAAGCTAAAAGCAATTGGTTTTGATAGTTTATCAGTGAGCTGGATACAATCCTACCTGGAGGGGAGGGAACAGATGGTGGAGGTAAACGGTACCCTACCCCCCCCCCCCTCACAGTGAGCTGTGGTGTTCCACAAGGAAGCATACTAGGACCGCTACTATTCCTAATTTATGCAAATGACATGTCGTCAGCTTGTGACTGCAACTTGTTCCTGTTTGCGGACGACTCAGCCCTGCTGGTCTCTGACAAGAACAAGTTACAGGTTGAAAAAGCCCTCAGCTCGGAACTAGGCAAAATCTGCATATGGCTCGCCGACAACAAACTATCATTACACATGGGCAAAACAGAGTCCATTCTCTTCGGTTCAAATAACAAACTCAGCAAGACCGACGGCTTCTCGGTTACAGTGGGTGACAATATTATCACAAGGAAAGATGAAATTACCTACCTGGGTTCCATCCTAGAGGCTAATCTTTCCTGTGACAAAATGGCATCCAATGTAATAAAAAAAGTCAACCAACGAACACGATTCTTGTACCGGATCTCCTCTCTGGTAAACAAGAATACCCTGAAGACTCTAGCAGGAGCACTCATTCAAGGGTACTACGACTATGCTTGCACCTCATGGTACCAAAGCACCTCAAAGGCACTAAAAAACAAATTACAAACATCTCAAAACAAGCTAGTCAGACTACTGCTTGACCTGACTCCTAGAACCCACCTCACCCCTGCCCACTTTGACAACCTAGGATGGCTTAGAGTAGACGACAGAGTACAGCAACTTGCAATGGGCCTGGTCTACAAGATACACTACGCGACCAAGGTACCCATGTACATGTCAAAATACTTCCCAAAGGTCAGTGAATACCACGATCACAACACCAGAGGGAGCTCCACAAATCATGTAAAACCCAGATTCGGCTCAAACAAGGGACTAAACACGTTTCGCAATTATGCCACATCAATGTGGAACGCCCTACCTAAAGCTGTAAAGGAATGTGAATCACTACCCACTTTCAAAAACACTCTCAAAAAACACCTACGTGAGACTGCAATTCGAAACTGGCCCCTACAAATGTCCTAACCTAGTTGTACAGTAAATGACCAAGTAAGGCTTTGTCAGTATTCCAATGTACAGTGTAAAATGTGTGTGTGTCCCCTACCCAACCCCCCCCCCCCCCCACCTCCAATGTACAGCCCTCACCCATCCACCCAACCCCACCCCACCCACCCAACCTCCTCCAATGTACAGTTTCTATGCCAAATGTATATACACTCTTTTTCTGGACACTTTTGTATCACAAACAGTACTGTATTTGCAAATCTGATATGTCATAAATGTATAGATGTAGCAGTACTGTCTATCTGTATGTCATGTATGTCATATGTTATGATGAATTGAAAATGGGGGACCCTGATGTAAACAAGACGAAAGTCTTTCTCTGGTCTGCATCCCCTTAACAATTGTATGTACTGAGCTGTACTGTACTGTACCCATTCTGCAATCTGTTAATACACTTTTCAATCAATCAATCAATGCAGACCAGAGAAAGACTTTCGTCTCGTTTACATCAGAGCCCCCATTTTCAATTCATCAGGACATAAATTATTGGTACTTTGATTTCCTATTGTATCTATGTGTGAATGAAAGGAACGTTAGGGAAAACACTGGGATGCACTTAGCCCCTTTCGTGACTGTGATGCACGCCAATATGCTTTGTATTCAATCACATCACAGTCACGTCATACATTTCAATATATGATTAATTGAAAATGGGGGACCCTGATGTAAACAAGACGAAAGTCTTTCTCTGGTCTGCATCCCCTTAACAATTGTATGTATTGAGCTGTACTGTACTGTACCCATTCTGCAATCTGTTAATAAACCTTTCAATCAATCAAACGAAAGGGGCTAGGAGGATGCACTCCTTGTCAGCTACCATGCTAACGTTGGCTGAAATAACATTTTTGTTTTGTTGGCAGTAACGTTACGTACCTCGTCATCGTCATCCAATCGAACTCTTTTCAAAGCCACAATTTCGTGGGTTTCTCTGTTTTTAGCCTTGAAAACGGTACCATAAGTACCTGGTAAGGAAACAAATCAGTTAATGGTGCAGCTAATGCCAACTTAACTGAGTAACGTCAACGTCAAGGCTGAACGAGCTAGCTTCGGTAGCATAAATTATTGCTAAAGCAGAGATTTTCTGCGAACGTCGTCTATCAGTAATAATACATAACCAACGTGCCAGGATAACGTCTACAAATTACACCAACAGGCTAAATAGATAGTGCAAGCAGTAAGACAACAGCAATACTTAACGTAAATAGCAAGTAGGTTATACCCGAGTCGCATCAAAGCTGCTAGCTAGCAAGCTAAGTTAACTTTGCTAAATAGGGTATGAGACTTACCTTCTCCAATTTTTTCGAGCTTTTCATATTTCTGCATGGTTGGTCAATAACGCCACCCCTGCCCCAGCTAGCTAATGAACTAGTACTAACGTTAACCGAGGAACGCTCCAGGTTGGGAGATGATCTTTAGCTAGCTAATGATGTTAGCTCAGAGCCTTCTGCACTTGCTGCTTGTGTTGTCAGCTGCCAAGCCCAGGCTTGACTTGTTGGGCATCTAGAGGCCAAATGGTGAATTGCAACAGACCGCTGAGACAACTCAACCTAACAAGAACAATTTAAAGTTGGCAACGGGGGAATAGAATAGGAATAACCAAATATCCTTCATATATTTAGATTCAAAATCACATATCATATATGTCAGGAATATTTCCAGCAGCATCATTGGTTTACTGGATTGAATCTTGTTGTGCCATCGTGATGTCCTCACTATCCTCAAACATACTTGTCTTCCTCACTGAGTCACTGTGTTTTGTAAAATTTAATATAATGAATATTACATAGTTTGTGAAGATGGCTACATTACAATACATTACTGTATTTGTAACAAACAGTGTTGTTGTGGGGGAGAGCCAGAGTCCTTAGGCCACATTCACAGTACAGGTCGAAGTGGCCCAAATCACAACACAACACTTGGCACATCTAACTATTATGAGTCCCTTGGCAGAAATATATTGGTTTTCAAAAAACAAAAGGAGAAACTGGCCAAGGTATTTATTGACTACATGATTCCCTGACTTACATGGAGGGAAGGGACAAACAGGCTAAAGAGGGAAATAGGCGTACAAATACAAATCTGTCAGTTCCTATGCCAAGCATTACTTTGAAAATAATTTGCCAAACAAGTATACACATTTGTAAATTAGAAAACATATATATATATTTTTTTAAGATGATAATACATTTATTCACATTTATTTAAACCATTTCAAAACAGGATACCCAGCCTAAATAAGACATTCATTCCATTTCCGATAACTATGCAGGTCACAGTAAGTATAGGCCATCCGTGGACATGGCCACAAGTTAACATGATTAGATTCAATGCCAAGTTTCTCTGCAACAATCAAAATATGGTTTACTCGTCTTTGTCAGAAACTAGCAGAACTTTTAGAAGGCTGGGAACATTTAATCTGGATTGAAATCAAATGCTGAGACAATCAGTTATAAAACCATGACAAGATGGCACCACTTTCCTTCATCTGAAGCTATCAGGAGACAGGAGGGCGCTTCACGAGGGAATCACATTATTAAATCATCATTATCAAAATGTCCTCTTGAAAGGTTATAAAGGAGACCATCATTCTCAGGTCACATACAAATGGAAATAAGATGGAGAAATATTAATGGTTGAGGATATTTTAGAATGGTTCGCATCAGATACTATAGAAAAACAAATGATAATGTGCAAGAACCAACCAGAGTATAATTATTCACATGAACATCCATTGCAAGATTCCATGTCCAGAGGGGGTATCTCACTTAGCAGGGTTATGGACTTAGCCAGATAACGTTATTCATGAACAATTATCAATATGCATGACTGATTCATATTCCTAAACCTAATATTCAAGTTTAATTTTACACATTAAATTCTGAAACATCAAGATATTGCCAATTTGCTCATCCTGCTTTGTGAAATACCCCATGGAGTTGCTGCTGGCACAGAGACTAAACCTGTCTGACTGGGGAACTCATTATAATGTTTGATAGGATGTACGGTTTGCAACCATTTCCATGGCTTCCTATTTTGGAAAAGGACATGTATCGTGGTTTTTGAAGGCTGAAAGACTTCTTTACTTTTCTCTCACATTCTATTATGGTCTGGTTAGAGGATGCAGCACGGTGCTAGGTTTCTCAATACTAAAGCGATCTGTGAAATGATGGCCCGTACTAGTCAACACCATGCCAGACCATTTTTAAATAGCGCCTGAAAAAAAAAGAAGAAGATGAATCTGTCCTTTAATGTCATTTAAGGAGCCAGAGTTGGATTGGATTGAGGAGCTGCAGGCATCAAGGAGGGCAGGGGCATGTCACCACAATGCAGATGCCCTCTCCCATTGCCCCTGCTGCGAGGACAGCTGCCACTACTGCAAGAAATGGACCAAGAGAAGGAACTTTTAATGCCGAAGGAGAAATGCGATGCTGGCAACTGGTAATTACTCCAGGCTGTCAATGCAACAGAGAGAGAAGAGGTAGATGGAGACCTTCAGCACGTGCTCTGGTAGGTGGAGAGGAAACAGCAGCCACAGTGGGAGGTGGTTGCTGTGACATCACAAGCTACCAAGGGACTGTGGTCCATGTTTGGGGCCCTGCACCTCCAAGATGGAGTTATTGCAGTAGGGGTAGAAAGAGCCAGCCACATGGGATATCAGGTGGCAGTACCTAGAACCCTTCAGGAAACAGTGCTCCAGTCTGTACAGACCCCCCCCCCCCCCACAGACAGGCCACATTGGGGTTACCAAAAAGCTCCCCCAACTTTACCAAAGCTTCCATTGGGGTCAGCATAAAAGATATGTGGGAGACTTTTGCCACCATTATCACAGCTGCATGGCTCGGAAGAGCCCTTCGGATAGATCATTATGCCCAGCTGCAACAGTTGATGGAGAGGGTGGGGATCGCTGTTCTGTGCCCATTTCCCTGCACAAATAAAAGGAAACAGGTATATCCTCACAGCCATGGATTATTTCATCCAGTGGCGAGAGGCATATGTTCAGCCGGTTCAGGGTCCCCCATTTCAATTAATCATAACATATATGACATACATGACATACAGGTAGACAGTACTGTTACATCTAGACATTTATAACATATCAGATCTACAAATATACAGTACTGTTTATGAGTACAAAAATAGTCTAAAAAAGAGAGTATATACATTTGAGGGGGAAGAAACTGTACATTGGAGGAGGTTGGGTAGGAAACTGTACATTGGAGGTGGTTGGGGGAAAACTGTACATTGAAGGGGGTTGGGTTTGAACATTTACAGGGGACAGTTTCGAATTGCAGCCTCCCGTAGGTGCTCTTTGAGTGGTTTTGAAAGTGGGTAGTGATTCACATTCCTTTACAGCTGTGGGTAGGGCGTTCCACATTGATGTGGCATAATTGCTAAACGTGTTTAGTCCCTTGTTTGAGCCGAATCTGGGTTTAACATGATTTGTGGAGCTCCCTCTGGTGTTGTGGTCGTGGTATTTACTGACCTTTGGGAAGTATTTTGACATGTACATGGGTACCTTAGTGGTGTAGTGTATCTTGTAGACCAGGCCCATTGCTGTACTCTGTCGTCTACTCTAAGCCATCCTAGGTTGTCAAAGTGGGCAGGGGTGAGGTGGGTTCTAGGAGTAAGGTCAAGCAGTAGTCTGACCAGTTTGTTTTGTGATGTTTGTAATTTAGTTTTTAGCGCCTTTGAGGTGCTTTGGTACCATGAGATGCAAGCATAGTCGTAGTACCCTTGAATGAATGCTCCTGCCAGAATCTTCAGGGTATTCTTGTTTACCAGAGAGGAGATCCGGTACAAGAATCTAGTTCGTTGGTTGACTTTTTTTTATTACATTGGATGCCATTTTGTCACAGGAAAGATTTGCCTCTAGGATGGAACCCAGGTATGTAATTTCATCTTTCCTTGCGACAATATTGTCACCCACTGTAACTGAGAAGTCGTCGGTCTTGCTGAGTTTGTTATTTGAACCGAAGAGAATGGACTCTGTTTTACCCAGGTGTAATGATAGTTTGTTATCAGCAAGCCAGGTGCAGATTCTGCCTAGTTCCGAGCTGAGGGTTTTTTCAACCTGTAACTTGTTCTTGTCAGAGACCAGCAGGGCTGAGTCTTCCGCAAACAGGAACAAGTTGCAGTCACAAGCTGACGACATGTCATTTGCATAAATTAGGAACAGTATGCTTCCTTGTGGAACACCACAGCTCACTGGGAGGGGGGGATAGGGTACCGTTTACCTCCACCATCTGTTCTCTCCCCTCCAGGTAGGATTGCATCCAGCTCACTGATAACCATCAAAACCAATTGCTTTTAGCTTGTCAATCAGAATAGAGTGATTGACAGTGTCGAAGGCCTTTTGTAGGTCCAGCATGACCATGCTGCAGTATTTGCCCGCGTCCACCTCGTTTGATGTGGTCGTTCAAATAGAGAAGGCATGCGTCAGTGGAGTGGGATGTTCTGAAGCCAGATTGGAATTCGTAGATTAGATTTTTTCCCGCAAGGTACTTTTCGACCTGTTCATATACAATTTTTTCCATGACTTTCGAGATGGAGGTAAGAATAGAAACAGGGCGGTAGTTGCCTGGGTCTAATTTGCTGCCCTTTTTGTGCAGGGGGGTTACTCTCGCAATTTCGAAGTCTTTGGGTACGTGTCCCTGTTTTATGGAGAGGTTTATTATGTGTGTGATGATTGGGGTGATGGCGGCTGCTGAGTCTCTGAAGAATTTGGAGGGGATATTGTCATGGCCAGTGGCCTTGTTAGGTTGGAGGGCGCTCAGTTTTTTGAGTACCTCATCTGTTGTTACCATTTCTAGTTTGAAATCGTCTTTGCGGACCCCTAGGTTATTATAGTAGGCTATGATGTGTTCTACCCCAAAATGCCCTGAGTGGGAGGGTAGTTTATTTACCAGTGATGTGGCTATGTTTGTGAAGAATATGTTTAAGTAATTGGCCACATCCAGCTTGTCTGTGATGAGCGTGTTAAATGTCTTTATTACATGGCATTTTAACATTCGCCGAAATGTTTGATTGTGATTGGTCAATAGCCCCCGACAGCAGTGAATAATTTTTCGATAACCACTGGTGATTATTGTTTTTCGCAGCTGGAGCAATCAAGCCCACTGACACACACTGTTTCAGTGCAATCAGACACACCTGCCCGCTGCCGGCGATAATAATAATCACTTTATTTGGGCTGACAGAGCCACAGAACAACTGCGTCTGCATTTGATCTCGTCTTGTCGATGGTGTAAAATGAATTAGGTATATTGTTAGTAAGTTAGCCATGTAATAAGCGGGATAATGTATAGCTATACTCGGTCAGTCGAAAAATAATTGACCTTCACTGACGTTTAAAACACCTCGGTGAGGCGCCTCTGTGTTCTAAACTCCGTGTCGGTCAATTATTTTGCGACAATGACCTCGTAGCTATACATTATCCCTTACTTATGTTTATGTTTGAAAATCTGGTTTTAAATTTTTTCTGCAGCCTAGTTGATTATTGAGTAATTTCCAAAGTTCACAGGGTTTATTTTTGTTTTCCTCAGTTTTGTCATTGATGAAATTCTTTTTAGCAGTTTTGATCATGGAGTGTACATCATTTCTTAGTCTGTTTCTTTGCAGTTTGAGATCAGTCACATAGGCTTGGAGTTCACTGCTCGACTTTTACGAAACTCGAGAGCATTTTTTGTCTCTGGTTTTCATAGTGGTCAATATTTCGGAGTGCATCCCAGGCTTAGTGCAATTTTTTACCCTGGTGTTTTTTTTTTTTTTTTTAGCTTTTTTTTTTTAGCGTTTATCGCTTTTCTGGTCAAGCGTGACCGACAGTTGTAGAGTGAAACGGGTGGGAGAACAGGGGAAGACATTCGACAAATGACGGCGGGTCCGGGAATCGAACTCGGAGTCAACCAGACTCCTCAGAGTCCTCCCGACGCAGCAATAGCGTCGAGATACGTGGTGAGCTACTGGAGCTCCCCCTACCCTGGTGGTTCTTAGGGGGGCCATGTCTTTAGTACTGTTGATAATTTGGTTTTGAAACCAAGCCATGTTTCTTCAACTAGTGTACCACTGAGCTCCTCTGACCAGTCCAGGCTCTCCAGTTCTAGGTTAAAGGCCTCGCTAGAGTAGGTTTTGAGGTCTCTAGATGTGACTGTTTTGTGACAGCCGGCCTTTTGTTTTAGCTTTTTGCGGATACAGAATATCATATAATGATCGCTTAACCCGCATGCTATAAACCCTTTATTGGAGATCTTGGACTCGTCAGAGGTCAGAATGAGGTCAATGGTAGTCTGTGTTTATTCACATACACGTGTGGGTTGGGTGATTAGCTGGCTGATGCCGTGCAGATCACAAAACCCGGGTGCATCTTTTCGTTGCATATCCATGTTCCAGTCTCCAATAAGAATTTTTCTGCATCCTCGACTCCAGCTAAACACCCGTCAAGTGTATCATAAAAGCCACTATGATCTGGCGGTCTGTAGATTGAGGCAACTAGTACGGATTTCGCCCTTTCGAACAGGATTTCAACCCATACAGTTTCAATTGATTCATGATTCAGGTCAGTTCTGTTAATGAATTTGGTATCTTTATGTATATACATGCAGACACCACCTCCATGCTTGTTCCTATCCTGCTGGAGGACAATGATTTTGTGATAGAGTATGTAACACGTTTGCCTGCATGTTGTGGTTGGATTAAATCTTTTTGGTTTCAAGACCCTGTTTGCTTTCCAGTTCGCTTGGAACTCCAACCAGAAATTCAACCACAGGACTCAGTAAGTTGACTTTTTCTTACATTTCACTTAAAAAATAAAAAGAAGTTAAATTAGAAGCGTTTTTCTCTCATTAAAAGCATGTATTAATCTTTAAGATAATCAATACATTATATTCTTTGCCAAAATAGAATTCTATACAATGCAAGGCAGAATAGCCCTGTGAAATTCACATTCAAGTCAAATACGGTACAGTGGCGTTCCAGTTAAATAAATCAACTCATAAATTAACTCCACTAGCTACATTAAAATCCAGTATTCAGTTGGTCAAGTCATACATTTTACATACCCATACGTTAATGTACAATGGAATTTAAATATCTATTCGTCAAACTAGATCCAAGTTAAAGCAATGCATTTTACATCTCTTTATATTAATATTGTTCCATCTGTTCAAACAAGGGATGCATTACTGAGGACTTAAGCTATATATTTAATGATTTACAGCAGGTCTAGTGTTCTATCTCTGAAAGTTCATTTCTGTCCCTCTGCTCGCTGCCTGCGGATCAGGTCAGAATATAGTCCTCCTTTGCCCAGCAGCTCCGAGTGAGTCCCCGCCTGAATGGAAAGAGAACACACACAGTAGCTGTTTAGCTGCAACTATTTCCAACCAATACACAGAGTGATCAACCTGTCAATGATATAGAAGCCTCCAGTGTATCTCCTCAGGTACTAAAGTAGCCATAAAATCAAAACTGACCACTAATAAATGTAAGTTTATAGGACTGCAAAATAAGGTGGAGAGAGAAATAAGGAAAGGAAAGGCAAGTTTTTTAATTAATATCATTGACCAAGCAAAAGGAAACTCCAAATTGATCTGGGAGAACTTGAATAAGATGACAGGGAAACACACTGGGGGAAAAAGGTGCCTAGAAATCTGTGTAAATGGCAATATTACACAGGATAGACCTCAAATTGCAACAAGCTTTAAATTAATTCCTATTTTGTAGAGTCGGTGCAGACTCTGCAACAGAGCTCCCCTACTAATCTGACTATGTTTCCAGTGGATCAAAATCAGCCTGTCTTTTAGCTGTGTGAAATCACTGTAACAAAAGTGACAACAATTATAAATTCCTTTAAGAACTCCAAAGCCAAGGATGTATATGGTCTAAAAAAACACTGCTACTAAAAACATTTAATGAATGCTTATCTGGACCAATATCAACTATCATAACGCTGCTGGCAGGACAAAACCTCATAACTCCATTTTTTTTTTTTATATAAATCAACTCCGTAGATCATCCTCTATGTGTGTGTGGGTTTTACAAAGTTTAAACAATGGGAAAGCATTAAACCGATCATCTGTCTAAACCCCCTAACTCTATTCACCCTCAAATCTGTGTTCGTTTTTTTCATCTGCTGAAAAGTTGGGTTTTTGGAGTTATGAGGTTTTGTCCCGCCAGCAGCGATAAATAGATCCTATAGTGAAGGCGTTTTTCCAGGAGCATGGAAGGAAGCTATAATAACCCCCATCAACAAAGCAGGTAAATCCTCTGAGGTAGCTAACTATAGGTCAATTAGCATTCTACCTGTTATTTCCAAAATAGCAGAGAAACACATAGCAGAACAACTAACAAGTCACCTTAGGACCAGCTCCGTTGGATTGCACCCCATGCAGTTTGGTTTTAGGGCAAAACATTCAAGAGAGACTGCAATCTGCTTCCTCTTGGAGAATATTAAATCTAAGCTTGATAAGGGGGGAGTTGTTGCAGCCGCATTTTTAGATCTAAAGAAAGCCTTTGACACTGTGGATCATGGTGTCCTGCTCACCAAACTTCTCCCCTAATACCATCACATACATGAAGTCGTATCTTGAAGGTATAATTCAGAGAGTAAGGACAAATGGTGAGATCCTCTGCCCTTAGCTGTGGTTTTGGTGTCCCCCAGGGATCTATATTGGGACAGCTGTTGTTTAGTTTATACATTAATGATCTTCCAGCTGTATGCAATGAGTCTGACATCCAGATGTATGCGGATGATACGGTAATTTATGTCCATGCAGAAACCAAGCAGCAAGCTGCAAATAAGTTAACAGCGGTAATGACATCGGTCACTGAATGGTTGACTAACTCATGTCTGCATTTAAACACCAAAAATACTGTTTGCATGTTTTTTACAAAGCGGCTGATGAATACAGTCTCACCTGATGTCTATGTCGGAGGAGAAAAGTTGACAGCCGTGTCCGAATATAGATACCTTGGGATAAAAATGGAACCAAACCAAACCAGAACCTACTGAGCTGGGACAATCTCATTAAATTCAAAGATGCCTGCCTTACCTATAAAATCCTACATGGCTTGGCTCCTCCCCCCCTCTGTACTTTCATAAAACAGAAAGCATCTGCTGACAGATATACCAGGTCTGTAGTTAGAGGGGACTGTGTAGTCCCAAACAGGAGGTCTGCTTTTAGTCAGGCAGCCTTTTCCGTGAGAGCAGCCCACACCTGGAACAGTCTGCCAATACGGCTCAGGGAGTATCAAAGATACATTTAATTTAAATCTAACTTAAAATCATGGTTGAGAGATGGTCAAGTGTGCGACCATTTTAACTGAGGGGTTGTGATGTATTGTAATGTATTTTTAATGTATTTTAGTGTATTGTAACCTAGTGATTCCTACTGCCCCAGAGACTACAGTTGAAAATTAGCCAACCTGGCTAAACTGGCATATTTACAGTAAAATGTTCCTTAATATGCACTGTCTCTGTATTTTAAACCAATAAATGCAAATACAAATACAAAATACTGCAGGTTATACAAGCCTTGGTACTGTCTCATCTTGACTACTGCAGGTTATACAAGCCTTGGTACGGCCTCATCTTGACTACTGCAGGTTATACAAGCCTTGATACCGTCTCATCTTGACTACTGCAGGTTATACAAGCCTTGGTATGGCCTCATCTCGACTACTGCAGGTTATACAAGCCTTGGTACGGCCTCATCTCGACTACTGCAGGTTATACAAGCCTTGGTACGGCCTCATCTTGACTACTGCAGGTTGTACAAGCCTTGGTACGGCCTCATCTTGACTACTGCATGTTATACAAGCCTTGATACTGTCTCATCTTGACTACTGCAGGTTATACAAGCCTTGGTACCGTCTCATCTTGACTACTGTAGGTTATACAAGCCTTGGTACTGTCTCATCTTGACTACTGTAGGTTATACAAGCCTTGGTACCGTCTGTCTCATCTTGTCTACTGCAGGTTATACAAGCCTTGGTACCGTCTCCTGATGAATTGAAAATGGGGGACCCTGATGTAAACAAGACGAAAGTCTTTCTCTGGTCTGCATCCCCTTAACAATTGTGTGTATTGAGCTGTACTGTATTGTACCCATTCTACAATCTGTTAATAAAGTTTTCAATCAATCAATCAATCAATCAGTCTGTCTCATCTTGACTACTGCAGGTTATACAAGCCTTGGTACTGTCTCATCTTGTCTACTGCAGGTTATACAAGCCTTGGTACCGTCTGTCTCATCTTGACTACTGCAGGTTCTACAAGCCTTGGTACTGTCTCATCTTGACTACTGCAGGTTATACAAGCCTTGGTACCGTCTGTCTCATCTTGACTACTGCAGGTTCTACAAGCCTTGGTACTGTCTCATCTTGATTACTGTCCAGTAATTTGGTCAAATGCAGCAAATAAAGATCTGTATAAGCTTCAGTTAGTACAGAATAGAGCAGCAGGTATGGCACTTCAGTGTTCAATGACTTATAAATAAATCAAATGCATGGCTGAAAGTAGAGGACAGATTAATGTAGTAGTAATTTTGTTTAGAAATATGCGTTTTAAAAACAACCCTACCATCTGTTCTCAAACAATAATATGAACTGAGAGTAGACATGGAAACAAGAGGGGTGAGGAGGGGTCACATGACACTTACTCAACCTACAACACCATGAAAACAACTGTTATGTACAGAGCCATTCCTCACTGGAACAGTCTACCGTACGTCATAACTCAAGCACTGAGTAAAGAAAAAGACAACTAAGGTTATTCCTTGGGAACGTCCCACAAAAGGAATTCATTTGAAACCATTATTATTTTGGATTTGTTATCGTAGCTCGTAGTAGACATAGTTTCATCAACTCTCTTTTTCTTTTTTTCCCTTTAAGTTATTGTCTTATTAATTGATTCATATGAGATTTTGAAATGATCGCATTCTTAATAGAGGTTCAGCTGTAAACATAGTATGCTTTTGTAAAGGTTATTCTGTTTTAACTGGGGCGAGGAGATTATTGGGGGGGGGGTTTCATTCCATAATTGGTTTATGTTTCATTCCATAATTGGTTTATGTGTATGTATGTGGGTTTGTCCTGTATATGTATGTATGTAGGTATATGCGAATATGTGTGTGTGTCTGTATATACTGTAATTCTTTATGTGGACATCGCCTTGGTAACAACTAATGGGGATCCAAAGAAAGAATAAACAATTATCCACAGACACCATACATGGAATAAATGTCATCAGAAACTTGCCAGAGAATGCTGTCACTCTGGCGAGACACTCAACAGGATAGGGTAGGAGCAGTGCCTCCCTTTTTTTTTTTTATCCACTTTTTCTCCCATTTTTCTATATTTTCTCCCATCCCAATTTCGTATCATCCAATTCAACCCAACCCTGTCACGAACGCTGTTTCTTGCCTCCCACAAGCCGGCTGCAATGTGGACTAAGTCATACATAGGAGCAGTGCCTCCTTTAAGTGCTACAGCTGGCTATCTCACCTCCACAATGCGGCCATTGCTCATGACACAGATGAGGTTGGCCCCTTGAATGGTGCTGAGCCGATGGGCGATGACCAGCACAGTGCGCCCCCTTGTGGCCCTCTCCAGAGCCTCCTGCACCACTCGCTCGGACTCTGCATCCAGTGCGCTGGTGGCCTCGTCCAGCACCAGAATGGTGGGGTTCTTGATCAAGGCACGGGCGATGGCGATGCGTTGTTTCTGGCCACCTGACAGTGTCGCGCCTCGTTCACCTAGGTAAGGGAACGCATGGTTATTCGCTATTAAAAAGGTAGAATCTCTAATACTGTCAAAGAGTGACCTCTAGGCAAAAGAGTTGGATATTGCGTTTTGTTTCCTTTTTCTTTTGGTTTGGTCTGATGTGTGGGTTAGACTTTAGTAACTTATTATACTGAGGTGCCTGAGGTGTGGCCAGCCACAGCAACCCCTCCTTGGAAAATGGAGGACCCTGATGTAAACAAGACGAAAGTCTTTTTCTGGTCTGCATCCTCTTAGCAGTTGTTTGTATTGAGCCGTACTGTATTGTACCCATTCTGCAATCTGTTAATACAGTTTTCAATCATTCAATCAATCCCCCCACTCAACTCCAACATCAGACAAAAGAAATATAAACAAAGCACAATACCAAGAGAGGCTCTTTTGCTTAAAGGTTGGCATTACAGATTATACCTTTGAGTATTTCTATGGCACGTCATGTAAAGGCAGTCTAAAACACACCGCGTGAGAACACATACCGACGACGGTGTTATATCCTTCTGGGAAGCTGGTGATGAAGCCGTGGGCGTTGGCTTGCTTGGCGGCGTTGATGACCTCAGCGTCGGTGGCCTCCGGCTTCCCGAAGCGGATGTTGTCCATCACAGAGGTGCCGAACAGCACAGGCTCCTGCAATCACAGGCGGGAAAATACAGAAGGATGCACACAAGATCCTCGTAACCATGGTAACGGTACTACGACTGTGCAATACAAATACAGTAAAAGTGAATGATCATATAGTGGACTACTACAGAAAAGAAAAAATTATAAATGTTTTTTTACCTGATTGATATAACCAATAACTTGTCCCCTGAGCCAGGATGGGTCAAGTGTCCGAATGTCGAGCCCGTCGATCATGATCACGCCATTAGTAGGGTCATAGAACCGCTCCAGCAAGGCTGCCACTGTAGATTTTCCTAAAATGTGGGGGATTAAATAACAAATGGGCATAATGATCACATGATTTAACATGCATCGTGATTGTGACATCAAACATAAACACAAGAACCACAAGTTACCTCCTCCGGATTCACCGACGATAGCAACAGTCGTGGAAGGGGGCAGTGTTAGGTTGAGGTTCCTCAAGATCTGATGGCCGGGTCTTGTTGGATAACTGTGAATATTCAGAAACAGCAACATCTGATGTTGTTTTTAAACAGCCAGAGATTGTACAAATCGTCCTTTTTCGATTGACAGGTCACTCATTTACCCCTTTTAAAAAGGGTGAGCATGAAGTGAAATCATCTGTGTTGAATAAAGCAAAGATTCTTAACCTGAACGAGATGTTCATGAAATCCACCCTTCCCGCCAGAGAATGGTAAGGGATGCGCCCACCCCCAGACCGTGGAATGGTGGGCTCCAAAGCCAGGTATTCAAAGACCCGAGACCCTGAACTGGTGCCTCTCACCATCTGCATAGAAGATGTTGGGGGGGGGGAGAGAGAGAGAGAGGAAAATATTCTCTCCATTTGCATGACTGATCTCTCTGTACGTGCAACACATTTCAATTACTTCAAATGTGATTCTGAATCAGATTTGAATAAAATTCTATACCCACCTGGCCAAACAGGATAGAGATACTGGCTAAAGATCTAAGGGCAGAACAGACAATAACATTATGTTAAAGGGGCATTTCACCAACCGTTTTGTACACGTTAAGTCTTAACAGGACTGCTACTCTATAACTTCATTGAGCTGTAATTAAGGATGACATATCCTAACTCATTTGCTCTCAATAACTGTCAAACTAAATGAATGTGTGCAAAACTGTTTTTTGGATGTGTGTGACATTATGTGCAAAATAAATTAGCATCGTTTTTTTGTTGATGTGTCGATTTAACTGTATTGTGCACTGTGCTACATTAACAAACTAGGCCCATCGCTCACCTCTGGACAGTCTGGGACGCTACCAGGAAAGACATTAGGTCACCAGGGGACAATTCATTACCAGCCATCAAAGACCCTCCAGCAAATATGGTTCCAAGCACAATGCCTGCATAAAAAGTTACACATCAACAACAACAAAAATACAATAACATACCTAAAACTCCATTATCTGCAAACCTGTATATATATATATATATATATCAATTTACAAAAAGAAAAACACTCACAGTTTAAGGCAATATTTGACAAGCCTTGGAAAACGGCTATTCCTGAGCCAAGATCTTCATTCATTTCACAAGACTTGTCCACTTCATATGCATATAACCTGATAAGAAAGGAATGCATACCGAAAGACGTTAAACAGACATAAACAGACACAAATAAACGTTTGTTAGTCCGAGGGAAGCAACGGTTGTGATTGGATGATCAAGAAAGGAGGGCGGGGTTTGAGATAGGTGAATTGGCACGTGGCTCTGCAGCATTCTAAACTCAAAATGTAATTTCACTTACTGAAGTTCTCGCTCCTCCATGGCAAAGGCTTTCACCGTCCGCACATTACCGAGAGCTTCGTCTGCCACCCCTGTCGCTTTCGACACCTTAAGTCCCACAGACAGCACATTGTCAAGACACACAGCCACTGCCAGGCCACAGCATTTTTGAACTGTTCCGCCAATGGCACTATAATAACATAGGAAATACGCAGCACTTTGTCAAAGTCAAATATTTTTATTGCCATGTATGGACGAATCCACATTGGAATACAGGTACATGAGCAAACACTGTGTAAACAGTACAGGAAAAATATGTAAAAACACAGACAGTATAAAATTGTCTCACCTGTTCCTGAGCCAAGCGGGACAGCTTGCGAAGGAATGAGCCGATCACAGCCCCTGCCCCCACTAGACAGGGCAGGACAACTACCATCAATCCAGTGAGTTTGGGGGAGATGACATAGAGTGACACGAAACACCCGACTGTCTGTGTAAGACTCCGCAGCCCCTGTGTGAATATGCAAAATCAGAAGACTAAAAGTAGCTTATACATTTTAGTAACATGCTATTCTATACTTTATATACTTGTGCTAAAATTAAGGTTACGGGACGGCCGGGTGGGAAAGCCGGTGGGGTGGGTCCTGGTCGTTGTAAACAGTGACTCCAAAGTTCGGTCGGGGCGCCTGCACAATGAGGGAAGGATCTGGGGGAGGTAGTGTGACCCTTCCACACGTTACACTCCCCCAGTGAGAGTCCGCGCTGCCAGGTGAAAAGAAGCGGTGGGCTGGCTACACATGTGTCGGAGGAAGCATGTGATAGTCTCCGCCCTCCCAGACCGACGGTAGGGGGTAGAGTGCGCAACGACCAGGAAGGGGATTGGGAATTGGCATAACGACTAACATTGGGATGGGAAAAAAACGGAAAAAAGATACTAATAAAAAAAAAATGTAAGGTTATGGACATTTTATAATAGGAGAGTGGGCAGTCGACCACACACACACACACACACACACGCGCACACACACGCGCGCACACACACACATTTTTATAACGTTCTCTTTTACCTCTTATTTAATTCATTCATTAATTTAATTGTAGGCACTGTTTATATTGTACATAGTCCTGTGTGTTGTATATTGTGTCCTATGTTACTTTTGTGTTTATTGTCTCTTTCTATATACACCGTGGGAAGGGGGGCACGTAATTGAATTTTTCTGTATGTCTTGCACAAATTGGAAAATGACAAAGTTGACTTTGACTTTTAACATGTGTCTATAGTGTCAGACACTAATTGTAATGTTAAAAACGGATACTGCTGTAATATAAAGTGAAGTTCTACCATGCCTCAATGTATCAACTTTAAACATACACTAAATGTTAATGTTAGAAATGTTCATTTCCATTATTTCCACCATGTGCAACATTTCCTAAGAACAGCAATGTCCATTCTATCAACTCCAAATCTGTGCTATGAGCTAAATTCTCCCGGTGCATGCAGAAGTAGAATTGCTGTCTTTTGGATGAATGAGTAGAAATGAAAAACGGAAATCTTCTTTTATTAAAGTAGTTTTGACATGTGACATAGATAAAGATATTGTTTCATTGTGTATTGATTAACTTTACATTTGCTCTTTATTACTTTACAAAAGTTATACTGGCACGTCTAATGCAGCAATGGATTATGGGTAAATGCAACGTTAAAGCAGTGCCAATGTAAGACTGACTTTACATTAAACGAATGACAATAATATAGTATAAAGTAGGGTATTATTTGGACTAAAGAATGGTGTTGTCTCACCCTACTCGCATGTTGAGGGAGAGCACCATACATTATACACTGAGAAACCACGGCAGAGAGTGAGCTCTCCGGGAACAACCCCACTTTGCCGGTATCCACGCCAAAAAGAAGAAGTTTCTCTGCCGTTTTGTAGGTAGGTAGTTGTAGAATGTAATACATTTCGCGCTAAACCACTCCCTTATCCGGTCGCTGTTCTTCCTCTTCTGGTGGCAACCGTCTTCCGGTCTGACTTCCTGCGCTAACGTTCTAATCTACACTGCGGCCGCCTGTCGTCACAGAGGGGAATTGCAGCCATTTTGTAAAAATTTAAAACGGGAAAAATACGGGAACGGGATGGCGGCGCGAAGGAAGGTTGAAATACGTGACAATACCGGGAAAAACGAGATGGTTGACAGCTATGGTTGGAGCTAACCATGCAAGGCGCGAACCTGCCCATTGGGAGCAGATAGGGATTCAAGGACTGTGTCTGAAATCCCTCAGTACCTACATTTAGATTTACATTTAATCATTTAGCTGATGCTTTTATCCAAAGCGACTTACAAGTTTTGTACAAGACAGCAGGAAGGGTACAACTCTATCAGCTGAGTAACAATGTTCATCATACCTACACAATCAGACAGAAGCTACTAACCCTACTACCCTCAGTACCACTACCTACACAATCAGACAAAAGATACTAACTATATTACCCTCAGTACCTACACAATCAGACAGAATCTACTAACCATATTACCCTCAGTACCTACACAATCAGACAACCCTACTACCCCACACTCTATTGGGCAATATGCAACATCTAACCTGATTGGGTGTTACATCATGAACAGACAAGAGTAAACAGGTAATATGCTTACACTTGTAAGGTGCATTGTCCACATGTGGTTGTAGAGTATGTCAGTGAAGTCACGCCTAGGGATGGGTACCTTTCACATTTGAACCGATACCGGTACCGGTACCTGTGAATCGATACCGGTACCCAACGGTACCTTTTTTCGGTACTTTAGTCTCAAGAAATTTAATTTACCTACCTCAGTCGTAAAAAAAGAAATCCAAACTTCAAATAACTACAATTTCGACAGTTTTCGGCTTGTCATTGCTCCGACTGCTTTGTTGTTGAATCAAGTCAAATCCTAGGTAAGCATATATTGTGCGTGTGAACGTTGACATGAAAAGAAAAAAGTAAAAAAAAAAAAAAAAAATTTTAAAATTAATAAAAAAAATTTTTTTCGGTTTCTCACTTGATTCGATACTCGGTAGTACCGACGTGTTTCGGTTCGGTACCTCAAAAGTACCGAATTCGGTACCCATCCCTAGTCACGCCTCTTGTGTTTATTATCATTTTTGGGAGTAAAGTACATTCATTGTGTACGTGTGCAACTGTGTCACTAAAGGGTTGCTCGTTCCAATCATTTGACTTGGTCGTTCATTTAATTGGATGTCATTGTTTTAGCTCCTGCCCCTTACCGGAACAACAGATTTTTATTTTATTTTGGTGCCTAACGTCTTTTTTCTTTCAGTACTATCAATTACCGTTGTGATATAATAACAAATCTAAAATGTTGCCAAAAATCAGCGGACGCCAATTTAACCACAACACCATCTCTATGCACAAGTTATAATTGAATGAAATGAATGAATGAAAACTTTATTTAACAGATTGCAGAATGGGTACAATACAGTACGGCTCAATACATACAATTGTTAAGGGGATGCAGACCTGAGAAAGACGTTTGTCTTGTTTCCATCAGGGTCCCCCATTTTCAATTCATATAGACATATATGACATACATGACATACAGATAGTCAGTACTGCTACATCTATACATTTATGACATACCAGATTTGCAAATACAGTACTGTTTGTGATACAGAAGGAGTCAAGAAAAGGGAGTATATACATTTGACGTAGAAACTGTACATTGGAGGAGGTTGGGTGGGGGGGGTTGGAGGAACATCATGTGAATTATACGCAAATGCAATCCGCTATACCTGAGAGACGATCAATTTAAAGGAAGACTTGAACTCCTGAATGTCGGCAGTCAAGCGGTTCACCAGCTGGCCCGTCTTATTGGCATCAAAGAAGGCCACGTCTTGCCTGAAACAAAGAAATAAGGACGGTGAGAGATCTTTGTCGTGTGTCCATCCAGGATATTTATAACAAACTATGCTATATACATCAAGTTGACAGCTTTTTTCATACCTGTCCCTTCATGTAAAAGTACGAAAATGTCATCCGCTAAATGGCTGGGGGAGGTCATTACAAGACAATGCTAAGGCAATGATGTGTGTATCAGGCCAACTCAATTTTAATGAGCAATGAGGATTTTAAATAGCATATTTTTGGTGGATAAAGTTGTGCTTTAATGCAAATACTTAGAGTAAATAATAACTTCGTCTGCCTACTCCAGGAACATTTAGAAATCCTTGCATGTGTGAAATGTATTTTCAAGCAGATTTTTTGCAGGGGCAGCTACTTTGGCTTGAAGCAAGACGATACACTTTGCAAGAAGAGGCAAGAAAGTGTACTTTGCACAGTGGAACGGGCAGGGAGCACTGAAAGATAAGGTTCAGGGGAGTGCACATTTTTATAACACGGTCCATTTCTGACAAATCTCTGAATTACAGTTACTGTGCTGCTATAAATTCTCAGGAGTGGGACACTGCACCACTGGGACAGGTTTATGACTGAGTCTGTTGCTCTTGGTGAAAATGCTAACTCAGGGTATGCGTACCTCAATAAAGATGTGAAAAGAGTCTTCCTCATGTCTGCTGCAACTCTCTCCCCCACCCTTGAAAGCAGGATGATGTATCCGCTGGTCAGCAAACCCTGAACAAAGTACATAATTGGTCATGCAAAATGCCTGTAATAAAAATGCTGGTGTTCTAATAGAGCTGTTCTCAACGTGGGGTCAGAAGGCCCCCAAGGGTCCTTGAGGGGGTTCCACATGGTCCCAAAGGTCAGTGAAGTCCACGACCACAACACCAGAGGGAGTTCCACAAATCATGTTAAACCCAGATTCGGCTCAAACAAGGGACTAAACACGTTTAGCAATTATGCCACAATAATGTCGAACGCCCTACCCACAGCCGTAAAATAATGTGAATCCCTCCCTACCCTCCTTCAAAACCGCTCTCAAAGAGCACCTACGGGTGGCTGCAATTAGAAACTGGCCCCGGTAAATGTCCAAATCCCCAACCCCCTCCAATGTAGTTTCTTCCCCTTCTGATGTATATATTTTTCTTATGGTATTTTTTTATTTTTTACACAGTACAGTTTATTTGTATGTCTTGTATGTCATAAATGTCCTGATTAATTGAAAATGGAGGACCCTGATGTAAACAAGACAGACGTCTTTTTTTGTTCTGCCTCCTTGTAGCAGTTGTTTGTATTGAGCCGTACTGTATTGTACCCATTCTGCAATCTGTTAATAAAGTTGTCAATCAATCAATTTTCAATCAATCAGTCCCTAGCAAAATGTGGAATTGTTTACTTTCACTATTTCATTAACTAGAATTTTCCACAATGAGAAGTATAGGAGGGATTTATTCTCATCATAAACTATTATGAACTGATCATATCTCCTCAACTACAGTATAGAGATTAGACAGCTATGGAATTCTGGACTTAATGACATCTAACAAGTTAACAAAGATCCCCCATTTCAAAATCGTATGAAATGGGGGTCCACAGCCTCATGTGTAACAAACTGGGGGGGGGGTCCTCTGACCTTGACACGAAAGAGATTGATAACCACTGTTGTAATGGTATTAAATGTACTACTACAACTACAACATTATCATAAGAACTATCTGATTGCTTGCTTGTGCTTGCAAACATAAACCAAACAGGTGCTGACTTCACTGCCTCTCATCAAATATACTGAAGAATTGTCTTAAAGGGGAACTATCTTATAAATGGCCTTTTTGAGTGTTTAGCATTGTTTCCTAGCTATGTGAACTTATATTAATATGATCTATGTCTCAAAATTCTCATATTGGCGCATTCTTCCAATTCTCCTCTCACAATATTCACCCTCACTGAACTGAGTCATCTGAAAATGTGCGCGATATGTGATGTCAGAGAGACACCGCTGCATGTTAATGTTCAGGCGCCGCCGCCGCTGCGCAGTGGTTTAGGAGCCCAGGCTCAAAACGGCTCGAGATCTTGAGGTAGAAAAATGCTGTTTTTGAGGACTTGATTAGAAATACAAAACAATGAATAAAAAAAATATATATATTACAGAGGTGTTCCATAGACTCACAGGAATTGTGTAAAAGTGCCCAAATAGTGAAAGAAATAGTAAAATAGTTCCCCTTTAATAATGTTCTGTTGTTGTTGGGCCTGCTTGTCTTATTCATAGGATTATATCAACGTACTTGGATGCCATACAGTCCGAGCAGCTTCAGCGCAGGGCCCCTGATCTCACTGACGTAATCCCCAGTGTGTTCTCTCATGTAGCGTGCCACAATATTCACCAAGTCTCCCAGCATCAGGGGAATATGAATGTTCAAGATGGCAGCGCCGAACGCAAGCTGAAGAGATGCAAAATAAAGGCATATAATTAGTAGATTAACAACATAATATCCTCAGTACAGTCACAGGTCTCTAGAACAATACTTCATGGTAATACTCTCTTTTCTGGACTCTTGGTATCACAAACAGTACTGTATTTGCAAATCTGATATGTCATAAATGTATAGATGTAGCAGTAGCCTACTGTATCTGTATGTCGTGTATGTCATATATGTTATGATGAATTGAAAATGGGGGACCCTGATGTAAACAAGACGAAAGTCTTTCTCTGGTCTGCATCCCCTTGACAATTGTATGTATTGAGCTGTACTGTACTGTACCCATTCTGCAATCTGTTAATAAAGTGTTCAATCAATCAATCAATCAACCAAGGACTTCAAAATTGCGAGAGTAACACCCCTGCACAAAAAGGGCAGCAAATTAGACCCGGGTAACTACCGCCCTGTTTCTATCCTTACATCCATCTCGAAAGTCATAGAAAAAATAGTATACGAACAGATCGAAAAATACCTCGCGGAAAAAAATCTAATCTACGAATTCCAATCTGGCTTCAGAACATCCCACTCCACTGACACATGCCTTCTCTACTTGAACGACCACATCAAACAAGAGGTGGACGCGGGCAAATACTGCGGCATGGTCATGCTGGACCTACAAAAGGCCTTCGACACTGTCAATCACACCATTCTGATTGACAAGCTAAAAGCAATTGGTTTTGATAGTTTATCAGTGAGCTGGATACAATCCTACCTGGAGGGGAGGGAACAGATGGTGGAAGTAAACGGTACCCTATCCCCCCCCCTCACAGTGAGCTGTGGTGTTCCACAAGGAAGCATACTAGGACCGCTACTATTCCTAATTTATGCAAATGACATGTCGTCAGCTTGTGACTGCAACTTGTTCCTGTTTGCGGACGACTCAGCCCTGCTGGTCTCTGACAAGAACAAGTTACAGGTTGAAAAAGCCCTCAGCTCGGAACTAGGCAAAATCTGCATATGGCTCGCCGACAACAAACTATCATTACACATGGGCAAAACAGAGTCCATTCTCTTCGGTTCAAATAACAAACTCAGCAAGACTGACGGCTTCTCGGTTACAGTGGGTGACAATATTGTCACAAGGAAAGATGAAATTACCTACCTGGGTTCCATCCTAGAGGCTAATCTTTCCTGTGACAAAATGGCATCCAATGTAATAAAAAAAGTCAACCAACGAACGCGATTCTTGTACCGGATCTCCTCTCTGGTAAACAAGAATACCCTGAAGACTCTAGCAGGAGCACTCATTCAAGGGTACTACGACTATGCTTGCACCTCATGGTACCAAAGCACCTCAAAGGCACTAAAAAACAAATTACAAACATCTCAAAACAAGCTAGTCAGACTACTACTTGACCTGACTCCTAGAACCCACCTCACCCCTGCCCACTTTGACAACCTAGGATGGCTTAGAGTAGACGACAGAGTACAGCAACTTGCAATGGGCCTGGTCTACAAGATACACTACGCGACCAAGGTACCCATGTACATGTCAAAATACTTCCCAAAGGTCAGTGAATACCACGATCACAACACCAGAGGGAGCTCCACAAATCATGTAAAACCCAGATTCGGCTCAAACAAGGGACTAAACACGTTTCGCAATTATGCCACATCAATGTGGAACGCCCTGCCTAAAGCTGTAAAGGAATGTGAATCACTACCCACCTTCAAAAACACTCTCAAAAAACACCTACGTGAGACTGCAATTCGAAACTGGCCCCTACAAATGTCCTAACCTAGTTGTACAGTAAATGACCAAGTAAGGCTTTGTCAACATTCCAATGTACAGTGTAAAATGCGTATGTGTCCCCTACCCAACCCCCCCCCCCCCCCCCACCTCCAATGTACAGCCCTCACCCAACCCACCCAACCCCACCCCACCAACCTCCTCCAATGTACAGTTTCTACGCCAAATGTATATACACTCCTTTTCTGGACACTTTTGTATCACAAACAGTACTGTATTTGCAAATCTGATATGTCATAAATGTATAGATGTAGCAGTACTGTCTATCTGTATGTCATGTATGTCATATATGTTATGATGAATTGAAAATGGGGGACCCTGGTGGAAACAAGACGAAAGTCTTTCTCTGGTCTGCATCCCCTTAACAATTGTATGTATTGAGATGTACTGTACTGTACCCATTCTGCAATCTGTTAATAAACTTTTCAATCAATCAATTCAATCAATCAATCAATGGTTTGGTGTATTCCTTACCACAACAGCGCCAATGAGAGCAAAGAGCTGAGGTTTCACAAACTCCCACAGGATGTGCCATTTAAATTCTGGAACATTTTCTTTGACTGCAAAGTCTACTGGAGTGTTGTTATTCACATCGGCCTGACAATAGGCTACATGGCCAAACAGCCGTGCAGAGACGGTCAGGATCACTGGTCCCAGGATGAACTTCAGAGCCACTCTCTGGGGTTTGGGTGTCTTGCCGGTGGATTGGCGGACAGCTCTCAGAGTCAGACCCCAAATGCGACTCACAGTCACATTAATAGGCTGTGGACGAGAGCCGTGTGCCTTGGTCACTGGTGTTGAATGTAATCTGGCTCTGAAACAGAATGAGGATTAAGCATTGGCTATGTTTCATCGTGAAATTATTTGCGACAGTCCTTTCTGTAACTGTCCAGTTAAGCTACACCATGACAACAAACTCAAAATGCCGACCCACAAGAAATGTATCTTGCAGCAACAATGGTAGTCAGTTATTGCAACGATATGGTTAATCATGTGTCAATCGTTTGATAATATGTTAGCCGACTGGGCTATTTTCCCTACCGTGAGAGTTTCCATAAATCGGGTGTTTTATTGAATCGCGTGTAAAGTGGCGCCGTGTTGCTTACTCTACAACAAAGTAAGTGAAACATATTCAAACTCTAATAATAATGGCTTGTAGTTCATTCGGTTCCACTAATCAGCCTCAGAAGTATTCAAGGAGCAACATGCAGGCTGCCATACTGACACTAACCCACAATGCATTTCTCCGTTATCGCTAATATATAATAATTATTATTTATTTCGTTTACTTTATTTTCTGAACTATTTTTTTTACGTTGGTTGAGCTGAAATTACCAGACACAATTGATAAGCGTTTATTATTATTAATTGTATTGTATTTTATTTTAACGCATCATATCCGTTGGTACCCGGATGTGACGACAGGTAAAACAAAGTGACGTCAGTGATGTTTTGTTGACATTTGTTTGTGAAAGACAAAACAGTGCCAGTGGAGACAGACACACTGATGGGCTATTTTTGACAAACAAGTTACCTGGCGTGATAATGTTAGCTTGATTAAACATACAAGATAATCGTCAATAATCGGCTATTAAGCGATCGTTTGTCAATATGAGTCCAAGCGAGGCGTAACGTTATTTGGAAATCAGAATTCTGCGAATGGACCAAGTCGGGAACAAAACAAAAAACTGTATCACCCTTCCTTGACCAAACGAAACGAGTGGCTGAATCATTCACGGGCTATAGCCATCCATCTAGTTGTTAGCTAGCGAGATACAGGTACATCGCGCTAGCTACCTGCCACTAAACGTTACACATAATACGGTTTCGTGGCATCACTGGACATGGCGGTCAGGTTAGCAAGTTAAGACAACCTTTACGTCGCTGGGTAGCGAACGTTTGTTGTGTGTAATGTAAACACCGCTGCCTGTAACGTTAGCTGAATTAGCTGGAATGTCCTCGTAGATTTTCATAGCCATTCCATAACATTGACACAATATTTTTAAAGGAGCGATTGGAAGAATGTGAAGCACAATGGCCAACTTTGAAGCCTACCGGGAGTACCAGAGAATCGAGGATTTTGAGGAGGATTCGCCACCAGGGGAGGACGATTTGTTAGTACATGTGCCAGAAGGCCTGAAAGGTAAACATGTGCATCTGACCAAAGCTGAATATGAATATATATAGACCAGTTTTGGTCTGTGCTGCTTGGTCTAACAGAAAAGTTCATTTGAATGAGTGTGTATATTCTCACATTTCAATGCTTAGGTAAAGATGTTTTGATATGCATAGTACAGCTATCTAATGGTTACATGTCCATCCTCTTACAGACTCATGGCACCACATCAAGAACCTGGATAACTTCTTCACTAGAATATCCTTTTAAATGCAAGGGCAGGTTAATAACTACTACCTAACACTGATCTGATATTTAGGCTAATTTGTGACTGGTCTTTCTTATCATTTTTATAAGGAAATGTAGGTGTGAACTGTCTGTGGTAATGTTAAACATTATGTTCTAGCTACATTGATGTCATGCTTCTCTTGATTATTAAGTGTTATTTAATTCTTTTTCAGTTGGTGATAACCTTATATTTTCCTTAATTTGGTATCCACATATATCATTTCCATCAAAAGAATGGCTTTGCTTGTATGATGCTGTCAGAGTTTTTCGAACTTATGTAAGTATGATCTTCAGTCCTCACATCATTTGTTAAGGCTTCACACTCAAAAGCTTTACAAGTGTCCTTTTTATTGAGTAAGTTTTATTGTATCATTCTAAGAAGATATTTCAGATCACAATAACATTTTGCCTCAGTAAATGCTACATTGCAGATCATATTCCATGCTGTTGTAACTGTCAACTGTGCTTCAGGCAAAGTGAACAAGTTCAGACATCATGGAACAGCTATATGCGTTGCAATCTCAGTGCTTATGCTGTTTGTGTTTCCTCCTAGTGCAATAAATAAGCAGTGGTGGAAGAAGTACACAGGCCCTTTACTTAAGTAAAGTAGAAATACCAAGATAAAATATTACTCCATTAAAATTGTATTTAAGTAAAAGTATTTGCTATTTAATTTAATTTAGCCTATCTAAAGTAAAAGTATGCGTTCTACATGATGTTTGTGTATTCCAGTGCTTGGGAGCATTCATCCTTGAACCATTGACCTCTATAGGTTATGTTAACACATTACTATGACTGATCCAGGGTCTGAACCCGAGCATGATATTATCATAATTTAATCAAATGTGTGTAGGCCCTACAAATCATTCTCTTGGCAGTTTGATCATCAGAAGTGTTCTGTGATCTGCTGCTAAATTGTCTGCTGTGATTTTAAATTGACTTCTTAAAGGGATACTCCGCATCTTTTTAACAAGCCTGTGATTTGTCACAAACTGGGAGTCCTTTGCGTCCGTCCACCCGAAAATCACTTGCACCAGCATTTTGTTTTTTGAGATATTGGAAGCAGAACACGTCAGCCTCATCAATTATGTCATCTTCATGATCAATATAGTTTTAATAGTGAAAACACTTGTACATGGTACATGTAGGTTAAATTACCTTGGCTAAGAGGAGTAGCCAGCTGGGAGACAATGAGGGAGAGAAGGGGGACACTTTTGAGTTTAATAAGAGTAGGGGGGGGGGTAACCCTTTGGTTCTCACCAAGATGTGAGCTTTAAGCTATTGTTTGGGGCAACCAAAAGGGATTCAAGCTCATTTAAAAGATGTAGACAAACTCCTTAATCTCCCATTGTTAGTGCAATCTCAATTTTTTTTAATCACTTCTTGCAGTCAGTTCCTGTTTGTTGTGACGTTCACAACCTTCCTCTTCAACTGTGTGGAGTATGATATCCTGTTTGCCAACCGAGCAGTGAACCACACAGGGCCTGGCTACAACCCTTTGGACAGGAACAAGGTTACACTGCTTGATGCCATCCTACCCAGCCAGGAGTGCACTGAGAGGTATTGCTATTTTATTGTTTATAAAAGTATTTTTCTTATAATTGTTTTTGTTTTGGTGCTGCTGACAATACCACAATATTAGCTTGGATCCACCCTGAGTTGCCTACTCCTGCGAAGTAGCGGGCCGGGTACTCTCAAACTCCATCCTCTTTTCTTGATCCTCCAATCACAACAGTTGTTGTGTCAATTACTTGAGTTAAATAGAATTATTACATTTGAAAAAGGGCAGAGGGCGTGATTCATAGGGTTGGATCCAGGCTACCTCCAATATGCCCTTCACAACTGATGCCCTTCGCTATGAGTCTGAGTGGTTAGACTCTTACCAATCAAATGTCCCGTGGAGGCAAATGAGAATGGGCAGCTGAATAACCACATAGGCAAATTCGGTGGTTCCCTTGTGTGACTATCCATGTCCTATTCCAGTGACCACCAGAATGTAAATCGGAGACCTAATGGAGCCGGCAGAGCTTCATAAGGCCATATCAGGTGATGTCTAGCCATAATTCAGTTGTGGCTAGTCATTCAAAGGCTAATGTTTGCTTATTGGATAGTGTCAAATGTGGTTTCAGCGTCTGTGAGATGCACTCGGACTGTGTGTGTAGCAGTGGCCTAATATTACCATACCCTGTGGGTTTCTTCCTTTAACCTAGAATGTGACAACTTTTATCTCTTATCAGAGATGTCAGGAGGTTGCTTTTTGGGAGGCCCTTTTCTAGCACTTTTTAAGGGGTAGCAAATTAGCAATTTAACTTGAGGAGACCATTAAGACTTGTTCACATGTATACAGTTTTCACTTTAGTGAAATGCTACTGTAAGTTAATTTGTGTTAGAAAGTATCAGTGAGATCCATCTTTGTGAAATTAGATTTTCAGTCAGTTACTTTGGTCATGAATGGCTTTAGGCCCGGGACACGCCGCCACACAGCCCATGTTAACAGGTTAGAGCCGCCACACGGCCCATGTTAGAGCAGACACACAGCCCATGTTAACAGGTTAGAGCAGACACACAGCCCATGTTAACAGGTTAGAGCAGACACACAGCCCATGTTAACAGGTTAGAGCAGACACACAGCCCATGTTAACAGGTTAGAGCAGACACACAGTGACCATGTTAACAGGTTAGAGCAGACACACAGCCCATGTTAACAGGTTAGAGCAGACACACAGTGACCATGTTAACAGTTTAGAGCAGACACACAGGCAGCCCATGTTAACAGGTTAGAGCAGACACACAGCCCATGTTAACAGGTTAGAGCAGACACACAGCCCATGTTAACAGGTTAGAGCAGACACACAGTGACCATGTTAACAGTTTAGAGCAGACACACAGCCCATGTTAACAGGTTAGAGCAGACACACAGCCCATGTTAACAGGTTAGAGCAGACACACAGCCCATGTTAACAGGTTAGAGCAGACACACAGTGACCATGTTAACAGGTTAGAGCAGACACACAGTGACCATGTTAACAGGTTAGAGCAGACACACAGCCCATGTTAACAGGTTAGAGCAGCCACACAGCCCATGTTAACAGGTTAGAGCAGACACACAGCCCATGTTAACCGGTTAGAGCAGACACACAGCCCATGTTAACCGGTTAGAGCAGACACACAGCCCATGTTAACAGTTTAGAGCAGACACACAGCCCATGTTAACAGGTTAGAGCAGACACACAGCCCATGTTAACAGGTTAGAGCAGCCACACAGCCCATGTTAACAGGTTAGAGCAGACACACAGCCCATGTTAACAGGTTAGAGCAGACACACAGTGACCATGTTAACAGGTTAGAGCAGACACACAGCCCATGTTAACAGGTTAGAGCAGACACACAGCCCATGTTAACAGTTTAGAGCAGACACACAGCCCATGTTAACAGGTTAGAGCAGACACACAGCCCATGTTAACAGGTTAGAGCAGACACACAGCCCATGTTAATAAGGGGCAGGTAACTATAAGTAAGGGATAATGTATAGCTATTAGCTACGAGGTCATTGTCGCAAAATAATTGACCGACAGAGTTTAAAATACCGAGGCGCCTCACCGAGGTGTTTTAAACGTCAGTGAAGGTCAATTATTTTGCGACAATGATCGAGTATAGCTATACATTATCCCGCTTATTACATGACTAACTTACTAACAATATACCTAATTCATTTTACATCGACAAGACGAGATCAAATGCAGACTCAGTTCTGTTCTGTCGCTCCCGCTGTCATCGCCGGCAGCAGCCGGCAGATCCGGCAGGTGTGTCTGATTGGCTGCAGTGTGTCAGTGGGCTTGATTGCGAACAGCTGCGCACAGCGGTCATTATTGTTCGGCAGAGGTCCGTTATCGAGTAATAACGGACCTCTGACGAGCGCTATTGACCAATCACAAGCAAGCATTTCGGCGAATGTGAAAACGCCATGTAATAAGAATTATTATTCTTCCTGCTCCTTTTGACCATGGTATGGTATTTATGATTTTGTATGAAAAACACTATGATTGTATTGTTTCCATGTGGCAAATAAAACTCTGAATCTGTTAACAGAGCAGCCACAGAGCCCATGTTAACAGTTTAGAGCAGCCACACAAACTAGGGATGCCCGATCACGTTTTTTGCCACGGATACCGATCGTCGTGAGCCATATCGGCCGATACCGATCCGATACCGATCGTTTTTGATTAAAAAGAAATTAAAAATTATTTTATATAATTTTTTATTTTTTTAATAAAATATATACATTATATAATTAGACTTGTACTTGTATTATCTGCGAGACATCGCCACCACGCAACAAGTCAAAATGCTCGCTATCTGCAAACAGCTCCACTGTCTGTGTGTACTCTAGTAGCCTCCAGCTCCAAAAAGGATTATCCGGCGCTGCAGCGGGACCCTATTGGTAACGTTATGCTTTGGTCATTTCACATTCAGCAAGCCCTCAGCTCGAATACGCATTCAATCAATGTTATAAGACATTGATATCAGGAGCTATCTGTAGCTACTGCTAGCCGGCTAGATGACGTTAAGACAACTATTTAGTTCAATCGGACATTTCGTTTTGAACTGTGAACTAACGTCAGCTAACGCAAGCTAACGCAAGCTAACGGAGATATCAACATGGACTACTAGACTTCCTGGGGCATTTGTTGATATCCGGAGCTATCAGTAGCTAGCCGGCTAAATACCGTTAGACAATGCCTACTAAAAGTGAATAGTTGACTGGGTAATTTTGTTTAAACCAGTGTTTCTCAACTGGTGGGTCGCGACCCAAAAGTGGGTCGCGGGGTCATTTTGATTGGGTCGCGGATGTGTGTGTAATTTTTTTTTTTTTTTTTATATAATTTTTTTTGCTACCTATCTTTGTGGAAGTGGCTTAAGACAAAGCAGAGGAACAGATTGGACATTGAGCATGACCTCAGAGTTGCTTTGTCTACCATCACCCCAGACTGCTAAGAAGGATATATTATTTATTATTATTATTTTATTTCATTGTGTTTTTAGCCCTAGTTGCACTTTTGTTGCAACCCCAGTTATCCCATTAGTTCCCCCAAACTTAGGTCTGTTATGTTAAGCTAATAAATCTGCTAAGAAGCATATATTTATTATTATTTTATTTCATTGGGTTTTTAGCCCTAGTTGCACTTTTCATGTTTTTAACAATGCATGAAAGATTGTGTATTACTGCAAAAAAAATAAAAAATCCTAGTGGTTAAGAAATTTGGGTCGCGACTTAATGACTAAGTAATAGAGGCAAAACGGCGTTACAGGGATAAAGTTGAACTTCAGTTTGAACAGGCTGACTCTAGAGGCATGTGGCAGGGCCTATAATTTTTTTTGCTACCTATCTTTGTGGAAGTGGCTTAAGACAAAGCAGAGGAACAGATTGGACATTGAGCATGACCTCAGAGTTGCTTTGTCTACCATCACCCCAGACTGCTAAGAAGGATATATTATTTATTATTATTATTTTATTTCATTGTGTTTTTAGCCCTAGTTGCACTTTTGTTGCAACCCCAGTTATCCCATTAGTTCCCCCAAACTTAGGTCTGTTATGTTAAGCTAATAAATCTGCTAAGAAGCATATATTTATTATTATTTTATTTCATTGGGTTTTTAGCCCTAGTTGCACTTTTCATGTTTTTAACAATGCATGAAAGATTGTGTATTACTGCAAAAAAAATAAAAAATCATAGTGGTTAAGAAATTTGGGTCGCGACTTAATGACTAAGTAATAGAGGCAAAACGGCGTTACAGGGATAAAGTTGAACTTCAGTTTGAACAGGCTGACTCTAGAGGCATGTGGCAGGGCCTCAGAACAATGACAGACTACAAAGGAACCCCCCTCAAACTGAACAGTGACATCTCCTTAGCAAATGATCTCAACTCCTTCTATGCGAGGTTTGAGGCTGTGAATAACAACACCAGCCTACAAACCACGGCAATGGGGGGGGGGGGGTCTGCTGATGGAGACTCAGTGTTCAGGGTAACAGAGCATGAGGTGAGACGGATCTTTAAAAAAGTGGATATCAGGAAGGCAGCAGGACCGGACGGCATCCCCGGCCGCGTCCTAAAAGTCTGTGCCGACCAACTGGCCCCGGTATTCACTGACATCTTCAACCTGTCCTTGGAACAGGCCGTCATCCCCACCTGTCTGAAGAAGTCCACCATCATCCCTGTACCCAAAAAATCTACGCCCGCTTGCCTCAACGACTACCGCCCTGTAGCCCTCACCTCCATAGCCATGAAGTGCTTTGAGAAGCTAGTGAAGGGCTACATCTGTTCCTCCCTCCCCATCAACCTGGACCCTCTGCAATTTGCATATCGCCCCAACAGGTCCACGGAGGACGCCATAGCCCATGTGCTGCACACAGCAGCATCACATCTGGACAAGAGGCAGGGGAACTATGTGAGAATGCTGTTCATCGACTACAGCTCAGCATTCAATACCATAGTCCCCTCCAAACTCATAGCCAAGCTCAGGGACCTGGGCTTGAACTATGACCTGTGCCAGTGGGTCCTGGACTTCCTGACGGGCAGACCCCAGGTGGTAAGAGCCGGCAACTGCACCTCCTCATCCATCACGCTCAACATAGGGGCCCCCCAGGGCTGTGTTCTGAGCCCCCTCCTCTACTCCCTGTACACACATGACTGCGTAGCACAGCGGAACAACAACACCATCATCAAATTTGCTGATGACACAGTAGTGGTGGGCCTGATCTCTGCCAACGACGAAAGGGCCTACCTGGAAGAGGTAGAGAACCTGTCACAGTGGTGTCAGGAGAACTGCCTCTCCCTGAACGTCAGCAAAACAAAAGAGATGATTGTGGACTTCAGGAGGTCGGGGGTCAAGGACTACAGCCCCCTCAGCATCGACGGGGCACCAGTTGAGAGAGTGAACAGTTTCAAGTACCTCGGAGCCCACATATCCGAGGACTTGACATGGACCACACACATTGACAGTGTTGTGAAGAAGGCACGACAACGCCTCTACTTCCTCAGGCGCCTAAGGAAGTTCCAAGTCAGTCAGAAGATCCTTAGGAACTTCTACTCATGTACAATAGAGAGCATCCTGACCGGCAACATCACCTCCTGGTTTGGGAATAGCACTGCACAAGACCGTAGCAGACTACAAAGAGTGACACGTTCAGCCGAACGCACAATTAGAGGGGGGCTTCCCACCCTCCAGAACATTTACAACAAGCGGTGCAAGGGGAAGGCTAAGAGAATTATTAAGGACTCGAGCCACCCGAACAACTGCCTCTTTGAACTGCTGCCGTCAGGCAAGCGATACCGGAGTCTTATGGCGAGCACAGAAAGACTCAGAAGGAGCTTCTATCCCCAGGCCATCAGGCTGCTAAACGAACAATAATCGCTAAACGAACAATAATCACTATGCAACAACCATCAAATGCACACAGCACACACACCCACACGCACACACTCACTCAAACAAACAACACACTGCAGCACCCACTCTCCACACTTTAGATCACACAAACACACTTACACTTTATATTTATTGATAAAGGATTTGCACTACAACTCGTACACCTACTGTGAATTGTACCTAAACTGCACCTCGTCCATTTATGCCTTGCACTATATAGCATTGTATATTAGTACACTGCACAGTATTGTATATTGTATGGTAACTACGTCTACGAACATTGTACATATGTCTAAACTGAACACTGTGACCTCTTTTTTTACTTCTAATTTTTACTATGTTTTTATTTCATACTTATCTTGTCATGCACAGTCTCTGGAGCGCAACAGTAAGAAGCATTTTGTACAAAAGTATTCTGTACTTCTGTATGACAACTATTAAAGAAACTAAGGAAAATGTTGGGTCCCGAGGCTAGACCAGTTGAGAACCACTGGTTTAAACAGTAACGATAGCTAGGTAGCTAACGTTAGCTCAGGTCGAATGCACTATCTAGACTCAGCAGAGGAGGTCCGCCTCCTCTGTGTTTACAAACTCTACACGGGTACGGGCGGGGCTAGGGAGGAGGAGCAGTTTGCAGGTCCTGTGCGTCTGAGACAAGCGAGTGAGATATCCACTTGATCAGTTTCCGCGATCGGCGAATATGACTAATTATCGGAATTCCCCGATCGCATATTTATACTGATTATCGGCCGATAACGATCGGTGGCCGATCGATCGGGGCATCCCTAAAACACAACCCATGTTAACCGGTTAGAGCAGCCACACAGCCCATGTTAACAGTATAGAGCAGACACACAGCCCATGTTAACAGTTTAGAGCAGACCCACAGCCCATGTTAACAGGTTAGAGCAGACACACAGTGACCATGTTAACAGGTTAGAGCAGACACACAGTGACCATGTTAACAGGTTAGAGCAGCTACACAGTGACCATGTTAACAGGTTAGAGCAGACACACAGTGACCATGTTAACAGGTTAGAGCAGACACACAGTGACCATGTTAACAGGTTAGAGCAGCTACACAGTGACCATGTTAACAGGTTAGAGCAGCCACACAGTGACCATGTTAACAGGTTAGAGCAGACACACAGTGACCATGTTAACAGGTTAGAGCAGACACACAGCCCATGTTAACAGGTTAGAGCAGACACACAGCCCATGTTAACAGGTTAGAGCAGACACACAGCCCATGTTAACCGGTTAGAGCAGACACACAGTGACCATGTTAACAGGTTAGAGCAGACACACAGCCCATGTTAACAGGTTAGAGCAGACACACAGCCCATGTTAACAGGTTAGAGCAGACACACAGGTGACACAGCCCATGTTAACAGGTTAGAGCAGACACACAGCCCATGTTAACAGGTTAGAGCAGACACACAGTGACCATGTTAACAGGTTAGAGCAGACACACAGTGACCATGTTAACAGGTTAGAGCAGACACACAGCCCATGTTAACAGGTTAGAGCAGCTACACAGCCCATGTTAACAGGTTAGAGCAGACACACAGTGACCATGCTAACAGGTTAGAGCAGACACACAGCCCATGTTAACAGTTTAGAGCAGACACCCAGCCCATGTTAACAGGTTAGAGCAGACACACAGCCCATGTTAACAGTTTAGAGCAGCTACACAGCTAGTGATGCACGATATATCGGCCGCCGATATAATATCGGCCGATATGGCCGTTTTTTTACACATCGGTATCGGTCCGATATCAAGATAGGGCCGATATTAAAAAAAAAAAAAAAATTATCTTTTTTTTCTTCTTTTTACATGTTTTGGCCTTAAATAGTTTCAAAATATCAGTCATTTCTGAAAATAAGTTACAAAAGTAAAAAAAATAATGCGTTTTGGGAAAAAAAGCTCTATTTGATTATCATAAAAAAGTGTTTTCTATACAGAGATATCGACATCGGTAAATATCGGTATCGGCCAGAACAGCAATATTAATATCGGTTATCGGTATCGGCCACAATTTTCACATCGGTGCATCACTATACACAGCCCATGTTAACAGGTTAGAGCAGACACACAGCCCATGTTAACAGGTTAGAGCAGACACGCAGCCCATGTTAACAGGTTAGAGCAGACACACGGCCCATGTTAACAGGTTAGAGCAGCTACACAGCCCATGTTAACAGGTTAGAGCAGACACACGGCCCATGTTAACAGAGTAGAGCAGCTACACAGCCCATGTTAACAGGTTAGAGCAGACACACAGCCCATGTTAACAGTTTAGAGCAGACACACAGCCCATGTTAACAGGTTAGAGCAGACACACAGCCCATGTTAACGGGTTAGAGCAGACACACAGCCCATGTTAACAGGTTAGAGCAGACACACAGCCCATGTTAACAGGTTAGAGCAGCCACACGGTGACCATGTTAACAGGTTAGAGCAGACACAGCCCATGTTAACAGTTTAGAGCAGACACACAGCCCATGTTAACAGTTTAGAGCAGACGCACAGCCCATGTTAACAGGTTAGAGCAGACACACAGCCCATGTTAACAGATTAGAGCAGACACACAGTGACCATGTTAACAGGTTAGAGCAGACACACAGTGACCATGTTAACAGGTTAGAGCAGACACACAGTGACCATGTTAACAGGTTAGAGCAGACACACAGCCCATGTTAACAGGTTAGAGCTGACACACAGCCCATGTTAACAGGTTAGAGCAGCTACACAGCCCATGTTAACAGGTTAGAGCAGACACACAGCCCATGTTAACAGGTTAGAGCAGACACACGGCCCATGTTAACAGGATAGAGCAGCTACACAGCCCATGTTAACAGGTTAGAGCAGACACACAGCCCATGTTAACAGTTTAGAGCAGACACACAGCCCATGTTAACAGGTTAGAGCAGACACACAGGCTGACACAGCCCATGTTAACAGGTTAGAGCAGACACACAGCCCATGTTAACAGGTTAGAGCAGCCACACAGCCCATGTTAACAGTTTAGAGCAGACACACAGCCCATGTTAACAGGTTAGAGCAGACACACAGCCCATGTTAACAGGTTAGAGCAGACACACAGCCCATGTTAACAGGTTAGAGCAGACACACAGTGACCATGTTAACAGGTTAGAGCAGACACACAGCCCATGTTAACAGTTTAGAGCAGACACACAGCCCATGTTAACAGTTTAGAGCAGACACACAGCCCATGTTAACAGGTTAGAGCAGACACACAGTGAACATGTTAACCGGTTAGAGCAGACACCCAGCCCATGTTAACAGGTTAGAGCAGCTACACAGCCCATGTTAACAGGTTAGAGCAGACACACAGCCCATGTTAACAGGTTAGAGCAGACACACGGCCCATGTTAACAGGGTAGAGCAGCTACACAGCCCATGTTAACAGGTTAGAGCAGACACACAGCCCATGTTAACAGTTTAGAGCAGACACACAGCCCATGTAACAGGTTAGAGCAGACACACAGGCTGACACAGCCCATGTTAACAGGTTAGAGCAGACACACAGCCCATGTTAACAGGTTAGAGCAGCCACACAGCCCATGTTAACAGTTTAGAGCAGACACACAGCCCATGTTAACAGGTTAGAGCAGACACACAGCCCATGTTAACAGGTTAGAGCAGACACACAGCCCATGTTAACAGGTTAGAGCAGACACACAGTGACCATGTTAACAGGTTAGAGCAGACACACAGCCCATGTTAACAGTTTAGAGCAGACACACAGCCCATGTTAACAGTTTAGAGCAGACACACAGCCCATGTTAACAGGTTAGAGCAGACACACAGTGAACATGTTAACCGGTTAGAGCAGACACCCAGCCCATGTTAACAGGTTAGAGCAGACACACAGTGACCATGTTAACGGGTTAGAGCAGCCACACAGTGACCATGTTAACGGGTTAGAGCAGACACACAGCCCATGTTAACAGGTTAGAGCAGACACACAGCCCATGTTAACAGGTTAGAGCAGACACACAGTGACCATGTTAACAGGTTAGAGCAGACACAGCCCATGTTAACAGTTTAGAGCAGACACAGCCCATGTTAACAGTTTAGAGCAGACACACAGCCCATGTTAACAGGTTAGAGCAGACACACAGCCCATGTTAACAGATTAGAGCAGACACACAGTGACCATGTTAACAGGTTAGAGCAGACACACAGCCCATGTTAACAGTTTAGAGCAGACACACAGCCCATGTTAACAGTTTAGAGCAGACACACAGCCCATGTTAACAGGTTAGAGCAGACACACAGTGACCATGTTAACAGGTTAGAGCAGACACACAGCCCATGTTAACAGTTTAGAGCAGCTACACAGCCCATGTTAACAGGTTAGAGCAGACACACAGCCCATGTTAACAGGTTAGAGCAGACACACGGCCCATGTTAACAGGTTAGAGCAGCTACACAGCCCATGTTAACAGGTTAGAGCAGACACACTGCCCATGTTAACAGGTTAGAGCAGACACACAGTGACCATGTTAACAGGTTAGAGCAGACACACAGCCCATGTTAACAGGTTAGAGCAGACACACAGCCCATGTTAACAGGTTAGAGCAGACACACAGCCCATGTTAACAGGTTAGAGCAGCTACACAGCCCATGTTAACAGGTTAGAGCAGACACACAGCCCATGTTAACAGGTTAGAGCAGACACACGGCCCATGTTAACAGGGTAGAGCAGCTACACAGCCCATGTTAACAGGTTAGAGCAGACACACAGCCCATGTTAACAGTTTAGAGCAGACACACAGCCCATGTTAACAGGTTAGAGCAGACACACAGGCTGACACAGCCCATGTTAACAGGTTAGAGCAGACACACAGCCCATGTTAACAGGTTAGAGCAGCCACACAGCCCATGTTAACAGTTTAGAGCAGACACACAGCCCATGTTAACAGGTTAGAGCAGACACACAGCCCATGTTAACAGGTTAGAGCAGACACACAGCCCATGTTAACAGGTTAGAGCAGACACACAGTGACCATGTTAACAGGTTAGAGCAGACACACAGCCCATGTTAACAGTTTAGAGCAGACACACAGCCCATGTTAACAGTTTAGAGCAGACACACAGCCCATGTTAACAGGTTAGAGCAGACACACAGTGAACATGTTAACCGGTTAGAGCAGACACCCAGCCCATGTTAACAGGTTAGAGCAGACACACAGTGACCATGTTAACAGGTTAGAGCAGCCACACAGTGACCATGTTAACGGGTTCGAGCAGACACACAGCCCATGTTAACAGGTTAGAGCAGACACACAGCCCATGTTAACAGGTTAGAGCAGACACACAGCCCATGTTAACAGGTTAGAGCAGACACACAGTGACCATGTTAACAGGTTAGAGCAGACACACAGCCCATGTTAACAGGTTAGAGCAGACACACAGCCCATGTTAACAGGTTAGAGCAGACACACAGCCCATGTTAACAGATTAGAGCAGACACACAGTGACCATGTTAACAGGTTAGAGCAGACACACAGCCCATGTTAACAGTTTAGAGCAGACACACAGCCCATGTTAACAGTTTAGAGCAGACACACAGCCCATGTTAACAGTTTAGAGCAGACACACAGCCCATGTTAACAGGTTAGAGCAGACACACAGTGACCATGTTAACAGGTTAGAGCAGACACACAGTGACCATGTTAACAGGTTAGAGCAGACACACAGTGACCATGTTAACAGGTTAGAGCAGACACACAGCCCATGTTAACAGGTTAGAGCAGACACACAGCCCATGTTAACAGGTTAGAGCAGACACACAGCCCATGTTAACAGGTTAGAGCAGCTACACAGCCCATGTTAACAGGTTAGAGCAGACACACAGCCCATGTTAACAGGTTAGAGCAGACACACGGCCCATGTTAACAGGGTAGAGCAGCTACACAGCCCATGTTAACAGGTTAGAGCAGACACACAGCCCATGTTAACAGTTTAGAGCAGACACACAGCCCATGTTAACAGGTTAGAGCAGACACACAGGCTGACACAGCCCATGTTAACAGGTTAGAGCAGACACACAGCCCATGTTAACAGGTTAGAGCAGCCACACAGCCCATGTTAACAGTTTAGAGCAGACACACAGCCCATGTTAACAGGTTAGAGCAGACACACAGCCCATGTTAACAGGTTAGAGCAGACACACAGCCCATGTTAACAGGTTAGAGCAGACACACAGTGACCATGTTAACAGGTTAGAGCAGACACACAGCCCATGTTAACAGTTTAGAGCAGACACACAGTGAACATGTTAACAGGTTAGAGCAGACACACAGCCCATGTTAACAGTTTAGAGCAGACACACAGCCCATGTTAACAGTTTAGAGCAGACACACAGCCCATGTTAACAGGTTAGAGCAGACACACAGTGAACATGTTAACCGGTTAGAGCAGACACCCAGCCCATGTTAACAGGTTAGAGCAGACACACAGTGACCATGTTAACAGGTTAGAGCAGCCACACAGTGACCATGTTAACGGGTTAGAGCAGACACACAGCCCATGTTAACAGGTTAGAGCAGACACACAGCCCATGTTAACAGGTTAGAGCAGACACACAGTGACCATGTTAACAGGTTAGAGCAGACACACAGTGACCATGTTAACAGGTTAGAGCAGACACAGTGACCATGTTAACAGGTTAGAGCAGACACACAGCCCATGTTAACAGTTTAGAGCAGACACACAGCCCATGTTAACAGGTTAGAGCAGACACACAGCCCATGTTAACAGGTTAGAGCAGACACACAGCCCATGTTAACTGGTTAGAGCAGACACACAGTCCATGTTAACAGGTTAGAGCAGACACACAGTGACCATGTTAACAGGTTAGAGCAGACACACAGCCCATGTTAACAGTTTAGAGCAGACACACAGCCCATGTTAACAGTTTAGAGCAGACACACAGCCCATGTTAACAGGTTAGAGCAGACACACAGTGACCATGTTAACAGGTTAGAGCAGACACACAGCCCATGTTAACAGTTTAGAGCAGACACACAGCCCATGTTAACAGTTTAGAGCAGACACACAGCCCATGTTAACAGGTTAGAGCAGACACACAGCCCATGTTAACAGGTTAGAGCAGACACACAGTGACCATGTTAACAGGTTAGAGCAGACACACAGCCCATGTTAACAGTTTAGAGCAGACACACAGCCCATGTTAACAGTTTAGAGCAGACACACAGCCCATGTTAACAGGTTAGAGCAGACACACAGTGACCATGTTAACAGGTTAGAGCAGACACACAGTGACCATGTTAACAGGTTAGAGCAGACACACAGTGACCATGTTAACAGGTTAGAGCAGACACACAGCCCATGTTAACAGGTTAGAGCAGCTACACAGCCCATGTTAACAGGTTAGAGCAGACACACAGCCCATGTTAACAGGTTAGAGCAGACACACGGCCCATGTTAACAGGGTAGAGCAGCTACACAGCCCATGTTAACAGGTTAGAGCAGACACACAGCTAGTGATGCACCGATGTGAAAATTGTGGCCGATACCGATAACCGATATTAATATTGCTGTTCTGGCCGATACCGATATTTACCGATGTCGATATCTCTGTATAGAAAACACTTTTTTATGATAATCAAATAAAGAGCTATTTTCCAAAACGCATAATTTTTTTTACTTTTGTAACTTATTTTCAGAAATGACTGATATTTTGAAACTATTTAAGGCCAAAACATGTAAAAAGAAGAAAAAAAAGATTAATAAAAAAAAAAAAAAAAAAAAAATTTAATATCGGCCCTATCTTGATATCGGATCGATACCGATGTGTAAAAAAACGGCCATATCGGCCGATATTATATCGGCGGCCGATATATCGTGCATCACTACACACAGCCCATGTTAACAGTTTAGAGCAGACACACAGCCCATGTTAACAGGTTAGAGCAGACACACAGCCCATGTTAACAGGTTAGAGCAGACACACAGCCCATGTTAACAGGTTAGAGCAGACACACAGCCCATGTTAACAGGTTAGAGCAGACACACAGCCCATGTTAACAGGTTAGAGCAGACACACAGCCCATGTTAACAGGTTAGAGCAGCTACACAGCCCATGTTAACAGGTTAGAGCAGACACACAGCCCATGTTAACAGGTTAGAGCAGACACACGGCCCATGTTAACATGGTAGAGCAGCTACACAGCCCATGTTAACAGGTTAGAGCAGACACACAGCCCATGTTAACAGTTTAGAGCAGACACACAGCCCATGTTAACAGGTTAGAGCAGACACACAGCCCATGTTAACAGGTTAGAGCAGACACACAGCCCATGTTAACAGGTAAGAGCAGCCACACAGCCCATGTTAACAGTTTAGAGCAGACACACAGCCCATGTTAACAGGTTAGAGCAGACACATAGCCCATGTTAACAGGTTAGAGCAGACACACAGTGACCATGTTAACAGGTTAGAGCAGCTACACAGCCCATGTTAACAGTTTAGAGCAGACACACAGCCCATGTTAACAGGTTAGAGCAGACACACAGCCCATGTTAACAGGTTAGAGCAGACACACAGCCCATGTTAACAGTTTAGAGCAGACACACAGCCCATGTTAACAGTTTAGAGCAGACACACAGTGAACATGTTAACCGGTTAGAGCAGACACACAGCCCATGTTAACAGGTTAGAGCAGACACCCAGCCCATGTTAACAGGTTAGAGCAGACACACAGTGACCATGTTAACGGGTTAGAGCAGACACACAGCCCATGTTAACAGGTTAGAGCAGACACACAGCCCATGTTAACAGGTTAGAGCAGACACACAGTGACCATGTTAACAGGTTAGAGCAGACACAGTGACCATGTTAACAGGTTAGAGCAGACACACAGCCCATGTTAACAGTTTAGAGCAGACACACAGCCCATGTTAACAGGTTAGAGCAGACACACAGTCCATGTTAACAGGTTAGAGCAGACACACAGTGAACATGTTAACAGGTTAGAGCAGACACACAGTCCATGTTAACAGGTTAGAGCAGACACACAGCCCATGTTAACAGGTTAGAGCAGACACACAGTCCATGTTAGAGCAGACACACAGCCCATGTTAACAGGTTAGAGCAGACACACAGTGAACATGTTAACCGGTTAGAGCAGACACACAGCCCATGTTAACAGGTTAGAGCAGACACACAGTGAACATGTTAACAGGTTAGAGCAGACACACAGTGAACATGTTAACAGGTTAGAGCAGACACACAGCCCATGTTAACAGGTTAGAGCAGACACACAGCCCATGTTAACAGGTTAGAGCAGACACACGGCCCATGTTAACAGGTTAGAGCAGACACACAGTGACCATGTTAACAGGTTAGAGCAGACACAGTGAACATGTTAACAGGTTAGAGCAGACACACAGCCCATTTTAACAGGTTAGAGCAGACACACGGCCCATGTTAACAGGTTAGAGCAGACACACGGCCCATGTTAACAGGTTAGAGCAGACACACAGTGACCATGTTAACAGGTTAGAGCAGACACACAGTGACCATGTTAACAGGTTAGAGCAGCCACACAGTGACCATGTTAACAGGTTAGAGCAGACACACTGTTAGAGCCAGTATTTAGATTTTTATAAGAAAAGCCACTTAATTGTGACGTCTGTAGTCAACGCACTATAAAGGACTACAAATCCCACAGTGCCTGGCGCTAAAGCCGCAATGAAGGCAACCTGTTGAGAGACGCGGTCGGGAAACAGTTTTTAACCGTTTATTGAAATTATTTTATTGGGAAAACCACATTGAGATACAGTATCTCGTTTTCGAGAGGGTCCCATTACACGTACATCCAACTTGTACAAATACCCTTTAAGTTATAAAGTTATATAACCATTATCAAGAAAGAAAGAATACCTAAGTTGTTTGTTATTTTCTTTGAGTTTTCTTTTGAATATTGTAAAGGCCTATTTTCTTTGTTGCATGTGCAAATGTTTGGTACTTTATTTTGAGCAAACACATCGCAACATCATCGAAACCGTCGAAGGCCAAGCAACACTTCGAACTGTGAGTAATTTAAAGAAAGGAACGAGTTAGAACTGTGTTTAAAGCGTCTAGTGGCTTGATAGAAAGACTGATTGATTGATTGACAATGGAAGGAAGCCACGACACACACTGAGCCCATGTTAACAGGTTAGAGCAGACACACTGAGCCCATGTTAACAGGTTAGAGCAGACACACTGAGCCCATGTTAACAGGTTAGAGCAGCCACACGGCCTGTGAACAGCATGACTCAAGCAGCAGTGTGTCATCTAGGGTTTTGGCATGGAGCCTATTTGCAAGACACATGCGGTTCTCAGCAAAAATGGACAGTGAAATGATCTGTTGATCAGTCATATTGACATACCAGCAACATTACATAACTGACACTTTTTGCTATAGTTTCAATGTCTATAGCTGAAGAATATGTCACAGACAATTGCATGTTATTAAAGGAGAAAGTTGACTACGGTATATAGTCATAGCAGCACGGCAGCGGTAATGCTCTGTGGACACAACAACACGCGTGTGAGCCGCAGCAGGGGTAGCCGCCACGCACGGGTAAAAGTACGCGGTCTGCCTCGAGCCAAGCCACTTGTTGTATAACAATGTTATACTGTTATACTGAGAAAGAGAACTTCTTGACAAGAACATTTGAACGAGTTCCATGTCTATTGCTTTTGAACTGAAACCGGAGGCTGGGAAGCCTTTATCGTGTGTGAACATTTTAGCTGGTTCGGTAAAGCACCTAGAATTGGACTGATTTTGAATCGCTGTGGGAAAGCATCAAGAATGAGGCTATAAGTAGGCTAGCATTGCTGTTTACATAGATGAAACCCATTTCAACTGTAGTGAAATTGCAACACCCCCCTGTAGTGTTCCTCTGAGCAGGTTATTTCTGCTCTGCGATGTTTCCGAGTGGCACTAGGAAACCGGGCGGATGTAATGGATAGCTTCTGCGTTTTCAAACGGTCCAACTGGAGGGTAGGAAACTGACTGACAACTGTGCTGCCGGGCCAGCAGCCTGACTTCCACATGCCACACTAGCCTGCCCTGCTGCCCCCCCCAGCATAATGTAGCTCAGCCCCTGTTTGTTTTTCCTCTAGCAGTGGACCCATCATTAATGCACCCCTAATCCTAGAAACGACCATGGCTGAATGTTCATTTATATCAAAAGTCAATGACGCATGATAACTGCTTGGAATGGTAACTTGGGAACAGCTTGTTCCACAGTTAGGGAAGCGACTCTCTCGCTCTCGCTCTCTCTCTGATTTCCCCTTTAGTCCCAGATGCTTGTTCCTAGAAGGTTCTGAGATCATTTCTTTTATTTGTCTGTAGCCAATTTGTTTGTGTAATGCAATAGACATGGTTCAGGAGATCATCAACAACCACACAAACAGCCACTGGTATGTTCACGTGGACCCTGATAAATTACTTAACATCTGTGTTTTGAAAATGGATACCCAGAAGCTTCCTTATAGGGAGAGTAGAGTACGCTGGACATCTACACTATTATCTGTAAACAAGAGCTCAGTGTCAGTTTGGTGTATTACAACATAGTAGTTGGTGGGCTGCAGTTGTGTGACTCCTTATTTGTTGATGTTTTCAGTCCGGTAAATTTCTGTGCTAATGTGCTTGAAGTGTTTCTCATTATAACAAGAGGAAATTCAATTAATCTCAGATGAACCCTATCCTGTGTCAAGCGAGAAACCAAACATCCGTTTGTCACTTTCATTAGCTGCAACCCCTATAGGTCACTCTGTTGGCCGGTCGTCGGTTGGTTGGTCCACAGAAAATGCCTCCACCGTCTAGCAACTATAGGTTTCTCCCTAATGAGGTTGAAATCGGGCATGGAGGTCAAGTGTGAAGGTGGGTGTGTGTTCATGCCAACTGGCTCAAAGATGGCGTGGCGATGGGAGTGGCCTATCGCGAAACAAGCTTGCCGCCGTTGCAAATTCGCGCTTGTTTCTAGTCTTAACCCTGTTTGCCATCACTTGTGTTTCTCTTCAGGATCCAAGACAACAGCTGGATCATATTCCTCCTCATCATGGCGGGCATCTTCTGGCTCTATCGTCTGGTCAAAGTCTTCTGTAACGTCCTGAGCTACTGGGAGATCCGCCAGTTCTACATCAAAGCACTGAAGATCAGAATGGTGGGACCTGTGGTTGTGGTGAAAAGTGACTGGAGGCGAAAGAGTTCAGGATTGTTAGCATTAGCCATATCACATTCATTGTCCATGTTGTCCTGTTACGGCTCCAAAGAAAATGGGTTCCACTTGTTCCACAAATATTTTTATGACAAGGCTCCATCATTATATCTTTGTGTTTTAATCCCTGGTTTAGTGTAGGAAATATACAGGGGCAAAGGGCAAAATTGTCCCCATGAATTGAATATTGTCCTAAAATTAGCAGGGACAAGGGTATATAATTGTCCCAAAATCTTACTAAAGGATTTCTGATATTTACAGCAAATTGAACATCACAAAGTATTTATTGGGACTTGAAGCAAACGAAAACTACTAATGAGCAAATAGTCCCATAATACATTAAAAATAATCCCTGGAAATGGTTTACTACTAGGGGTAATGTTTTCCCTCAGTAGATTTTCAGAATTTGCTACCATAACCATGCCATTCAACTCCTGGAAGCCTGATTCCAAACATGGGCAAGAACAGTTGGACATGAACAGTTGGACATCCAAGGAAGATCATAAACAGTTGCCATAAACGTACAAATATCAAGACATACTGTTAGCTGATCACTCTAACCTTACCGATAATGATGGATGTCACTGGCTTGAAGGTTTAGTGTCATCATGTTAATGTGTGTCAATGTATTAATCCTTTTGCCTCGTGCTCTTGTCCTTCTCCCCAGGATGAGCTGTGCAACTTCACTTGGCAAGAGGTTCAGGACCGGCTCATCAGCCTGCAACGAGAACAGCAGATGTGCATCCACAAGAAAGAGCTGACCGAGCTGGACATCTACCATCGCATTCTGCGCTTCAAGAACTACATGGTGGCCATGGTCAACAAGTCCCTGCTCCCGGTGCAGCTGCAGCTCCCCCTGCTGGGCAACCTGGTGTTCCTCACCCAGGGCCTCAAGTATAACTTTGAGCTCATCCTATTCTGGGGTCCCGGCTCGCTGTTCCAGAACAAGTGGAACCTGCACCCCAAATACAAGCGGGCCGGGAACCGCTTGGAGCTCGCCCAGCAGCTCAGCAGGGTCATCCTGCTGATGGGCGTGGCCAACCTGCTGCTCTGCCCTTTTATCCTGGTGTGGCAGGTGCTCTACGCCTTCTTCAGCTACACGGAGGTGATCAGGAGGGAGCCCGGGAGCCTCGGCGCACGCCGCTGGTCCCTGTATGGACGGCTGTACCTGCGCCACTTCAACGAGCTGGACCACGAGCTGCACAGGCGCTTAGGCCGCGGCTATAAGCCCACCTCCAAATACATGAACTCCTTCACATCGCCACTCCTGACCGTGTTCGCTAAGAACGTGGCCTTCTTCTCGGGCTCGGTGCTCGCGGTGCTCATCGCCCTGACAGTGTATGACGAGGACGTTTTGACCGTGCAGCACATCCTGACGGGCATCACCGTGCTGGGCGTGCTCATCACTATCACCAGGTGAGCTTGTGGTTGTGGAGAGACCGGCGGCCTCTTTTGTTTACCGGCATTAGTGTTATACTGTGTGCACTGTCTACTTATTTATATGGAAATATGCATAATAAGATATTTTAGTCACATTATTGTCACCCAAGCAGCCATAACTTCCTCCGAAGGTGGCCGAGATCAAAACGGTCGAACTCCTGACGCATGTGGAGGAAACTCTTTTGTTTGTCCCAATAGCTTAAATCTCACACCTTGATGAGAGCCAAGAGGCTAAAGGCCCCACCCCTCTCTACTCTTAAGTGTTCCCCTAGCTGGCCAGAATGAGAGCACTCCTCTTGACTTAGCCCAAGCTCATTTAACCTATTATGCACTTAGGTTAGGTGATGAATCCAGTTCCACCACACACACGTCACACACACACACACACGACACACACACACACACACACACACACACACACACACACACACACACACACACACACACACACAATGGCCATCCGGTGCTCTCAGGATGATACTGGTCTAAACGTGTGAAGATGACATGTTAATACGTTCCCTCACCGACTCAGATCCTTCATCCCAGACGAGCATATGGTGTGGTGTCCGGAGCAGCTGCTGCAGTGTGTGTTGGCACATATCCACTACATGCCGGACCACTGGAAGGGCAACGCTAACAAGAGTGAGACCCGTGACGAGGTGGCACAGCTGTTCCAGTACAAAGCGGTGAGGAAGGCAGCAACTCGGCGCAAAGAAAAGACACAGCTCATTTGTCACGTCCGGGGAGAGACCGGGGATTGTGTTTGGCAGGGTGGAAAATGTACTTTTTCTTCAGCCAGACGGCCCACGTTGGGCGCTGGATTCCAGAATTTAAACGCCAGCCACTTTCTCCGCTTGACCCGTCACCTGCCAAATAGATTTTTAGAATGGAAAATAAATGATGGTTGATTACCTGCCAGAAGAGTACACAAAGGTCTCCAGCCACAGTCAAACATTACCATGATTCTAATTGTGGCTGGTGTTAATTTCCCACCCTTTTCTGGCTCTGACTGATCTGCTTTTTGATTGGATCTGGCTGATGCTCAATCTTACAGTATAATGGTGAAGTGCATCACGACATTGAAGCCATATGGTGTTTTAAAGATTTATTTTTTTGGCGTTTTTTATCGCTTTATTACTACTGGGCAGTCCAGTAGGGAGAGACAGAGGAGAAACGGGAGACATAGTGGGGGAAGACATTCGGGGAAATAACGACGGATTCGGGAATCGAACCCGGGTCGCCCGTGTCGCGGCTGAGCGCGCTATGTGGTTTGCCACTGGGGCGCCCCACCATATGGTGTTTTAGATGTTTTTTGGGATAATCCATTGTAAATTAGTTATATAAAAGTACTTTCTGGCACAACATTGTTAATTTAGAATTAGGGAGAAAAACGAAACACTAGTACTACTACCCTACTACTATGCTACTATATTTATACTACTCATCATGCTAATATGTCTATACTACTATTAGGGATGGGTACCTTTCACATTTGAACCGATACGGTACCGGTACCTGTGAATCGATACCGGTACCCAACGGTACCTTTTTTCGGTACTTTAGTCTCAAGAAATTTAATTTACCTACCTCAGTAGTGAAAAAAATAAATGCAAACTTCAAATAACTACAATTTCGACAGTTTTCGGCTTGCCATTGCTCCGACTGCTTTGTTGTTGAATCAAGTCAAATCCTAGGTAAGCATATATTGTGCGTGTGAACGTTGACATGAAAAGAAAAAAAGTAAAAAAAAAAAAAATCCCGTATCTCACTTGAATCGATACTCGGTAGTACCGACGTGTTTCGGTTCGGTACCTCAAAAGTACAGAATTCGGTACCCATCCCTAACTACTATGCACTCAGAGTGTAACACTCAAGCTCGATACTATTTGACGAACACTGCCACTGACCCCTAGAATTTGTAAGTCGCTTTGGATAAAAGCATCGGCTAAATGTAATTTTTTTTAATGTGGAATGTGATTAACCGTCTTTCTGCTCTCGGTACCTCAGGTGTTTATCCTGGAGGAGCTGCTAAGTCCTATAGTGACGCCCTTCATCCTCATCTTCCTCCTGAGGAACAAGTCTCTGGAAATCATCGACTTCTTCAGGAACTTCACTGTAGAGGTGGTCGGAGTCGGGGACATCTGTTCCTTTGCGCAGATGGACATCCGGCGCCATGGAAACCCAATGGTGAGGCCGGTTTATTAGAGGGCGTGCGTTATAGTACCGTATTGTTCAGAATATAAGACAGGTTTTTTTTTTGTTTCGCTGCAAATTACAGCTGAAAAAGTGAGGTTGCCTTTTATATTTGTGCTCTAGAGATTGGAAGGTGACGCAGTAGAGAACGTTTGACTTATACGCTGTATACGTCAGACTCGGTGTGCCTGGTCAGAACAACGGGGCAGACTACAATATATTTGCATTTGTTAGCCATGCTAGCGATCTAAATAATCAATCCATGCCAAAGCTAGATATGTAAAATGTGAAAGACTCACACTCACAGCCATGCTGATTTGGCTAAATGATATCCAGCTGTTTTCGTTTGAAACAACTTTTAGTCCGGGGAGTGTCATGGTTTCTCCATAGAGCCTCGTGCCCTCGTCGTATTCTTTTAGCGCAGCAGCTCGTGCAGGTCCGGGGCAATTAAGTCACGTGACTCAGTTGCTATTGCTGATTGGCTCGAGCATGTTATGTTTGTAAACAGCGAACAGGTCTATAGTAAGTCTGTATTTAGCCCCTCTCCCGGTATAGCAGTTTGATATCAATGGATTCCTTGCGACCGCATACGATATCGCTGGCTTTGCGCTAGCTTAAAACTGAACCTGCTACGGCCCTCCAAAGATAGTGATGTTAACACTTTGGTTGCCACTTGTTAACATGGTAAAACCCCGTTGAATGCCAGCACCCACTTCAATGATAGCGTTGTGAACGCATAATCTCTGTCTTAAATTATGGCTGTGTCTAATCGGCCCGTCGCTTATCAATGACTTGTTTGCAGTCAACATTGTCGAAACGGATTGTTTTTTAATCGGTTCATTTCCGTTTTATAGCATTTTGAAAAGCCCTCGTTTTTCAGGAAAATACATAGATTCCGTGATAAACGGCATTTACTGGAATATTCTGGCATACACAAAAAACGTTGTAATTTTTCGGCCTATTTATGAATAGTTTTCAAATAAACGCTAGATTATCGATAGTATATGCAACTTATGCACGCTAGCGAAGCGATCTGAAAAATATATTCTCATTTCCTGATCACACACACACACACACACACACACACACACATGGGGCACACGCTGATATCTCTGTGAAAATAGATCTGATTACCCCAAGACTGGTAAAATAAATTGCTTACCTCAGATCAGATGTTCTCCAAAAATATTATTCCAATTCCTGATCGCCATTCCAAATATCGATCGCGTTTATTGATTCAGCACCGGTACTGTAAATATGTATGTGTGCAGTTACACAGGGAGAGGCGATAGGGGCGGTATTCTCCCAATGGAGCTCAGAGAGAGTGCAGCACTAGCGTGAGGCTCGATTGATGAAATATGAATTAAAATCGCTAATAAAAAAAAATACGACAAACGAACGCTATATAGCGTTGCTGGCATTCAACAGTCGGCATGAACTAATGACAAAACGCGTCCGTGGCAGTCAAAGTGTTAATGTCAGATGGTCCACCCGGCTCAACGTTAGATTTCAGAGGGTTGAAAGTAAGAACAAGTTAACAAAGGCCTGAGAAGGAGTTATAATTCAGATTATGGTGATCAATGAGTCTTAATAGAAATATAACCTATTGTTCTCTTTTTCCACTTTGAGATATGAATTAGAAATAGGTCTACCATTAGTAATACTAGTATAGTTGAATATTTTGTATATCTTTATTTAAATAACTCCAATTAATCAAATACAAATGTGCATTTTAATCTTGTGTAAACAAGAAATTTTCATTTACAATATGTAAATATATACCTACCTTGTATACAGTTATAATACCATAACCAATTTCATGTTGTTAATAATACACTGAGATGGGTAGCACAGTGGACTAAGCACTTGCCTACCACCGCAGAGACTCTGGGATCGAATCCAGCTGTCAGCGGTACCTCCGGCTTGGTCAGTCATCCCTACTAACACAATTGGCAGTGTTAGCAGGTGGGAAGCCGGTGGGGTATGTGTCCTGGTCGTTGTAAAACTGTGACTCCTACTGGTCGGCTGTTCAGCAGGGAGGGGATCTGGGGGAAATAGCGTGAACCTTCGCACGCACGCGTTATGTTCTCCCATTGAAACTCCTCGCTGTCAGGTGAAAAGAAGCGGCTGGCGACTCCGGAGTATCGGAGGAGGCATGTGGTAGTTCTACACCCTCCCCAGGCCGACAGTGGGGCAATGCGCGCAATGACCAGGAAGGGAATTGGCATAATGACTAAATTGGGATGGGTGAAAAATACAGAAAGCCCAGGAATAAATAGAATTAAAAAAATAATAATACACTGAGATATCAGGTTTTGATGAGGAGTTGAGTCTGCTCTTTATGTGTTGCTGAGCAACCTCTAGCCGTGAAAGAGTTATAGTACACACTCCTACGCAGAGCTGCACTACGCCTGTGAAACTCCTACCCAAAGGGGCGAAAAACTGACCTCCATGACCAAATTAGTTTGAAAGAAAATGCGGCAATGACTTTGAATTGCATGTTTACATAGCATCACAAATATTAAATATAAATCTTAACTAGTGGTCGGCCGATGGCTTCAATGGCCGATATTTAGAGAGCAGAGCGGCTGATGTGTTTTCATTTTTTTGCATCTGATAAAATGCAACAATTTAATATTAATAACAAATGAGGTACAAAATTGCTGAACTTAAATGAACATTCACGTTATTGTCTGTCTACATTGTGTCCGTTTGCTGTCTCTGCAGTGCACCTATTTAAAATTGTTCACTCACATCGCAGTCTACTCAGCCCGATTGGTCCATTACCGGAGATTTATTTCACGTCACAAATGGATCAATACAGTCCGTATTAAGATTCGTGGCCATTCGATTTCCCCATCTAGCTGTATCTGGGCCAGGTTTCCATTACATAGTTTCACTGTGCGTCACCTTGTTTGTAGAGCTAAATCTATATTTTATATTATAGCTATTGATACAATACCATGGTCATTTGACAGTAACTATCTTCCGTAATAATAAAAATGTTCATGAATACATTCACGCGTTATCCCGTGGTGAATATAAGTATAATTTCGGATTAGTGTCTGATTATTTGATTGCCAGTAACGTCATTCGTTATTACCACAACACACGCCGATCAGGGGGGTGAGTATGATAACCGTGCACGATCAAGCTGAAATTGACGTCACATTGTCCTTACCTGTGGTCGGTGGTATTCCAAAAAGAATATTCCAATTATTTGATCGCCATCTGGTCCATCCTATGTCCATCTGGTCCACGACATAACCCACCACAACATATGGATCGGGGGTCCCGAAAACGATTCAATGCGATCGGGGTGAAGCCCTAGGTTTCCCATTACTAGAAAAGTCCGCCCGGAGCGGTTTAAACGTAGCACCCGGTCTGGAACACTCTCGATACTGCCTACTAGCAGGATCTGGCCGGTACTGCACCTTTTGAGTCCCAGTATGCCTTTTAACGGCAACATACAGTGACAGGGCCCTAACATTGAATAGGATATTAAAATCGAAAAAAAGGTAAAACAATCCAAAAACGTATATATACGTTTTTGGCCCTTAACCGTTGGTGCCCAATAATGTATATATACGTTGTTGGCCCCGAAAGTATTAAGTGTAGCCAAGTGACTAACGTTAGAGGTGACAACAATGAGATAGAGCAGAGATTCTGCCCTGTGAATCCACCACTGTCTCATTAAACACTGTCAAGTTAGCCTGGTGTATTGAAGCACAGACAAACACATTCGCACACAGGGAGAGAGAAAAGCAAGCACACAAGTGCAAGATGTGTCTGCAGACATGTTTGCAGTTCATTGTTTATGGGCCTTGTGGGCTGGCCGGTGCTGATTAGATGCCAATTATCTCAAAATGTAAAATATCTGCCCAATTAATCGGCAGACTGTCACTAGTCTGAACATTTATGAGTTATGCCATCCATAATTCTAGCCCCCATCTACATCACTGACCTCCTCCAGGAGTACACCCCCTTCCGCTCATCCTCTACTGGACTTCTATCTATCCCCAGCCCTCGCTTCAGCACCATGGGTGCTCAAGCTTTCAGCTGCTCAGCTCCCAGACTCTGGAACTCCCTGGGGGCACATGTCTGACTCCATATCAACATTCAAATCCCAACTAAAAACCCACCTTTTCAAACTGGCATATTCACTATAACTGTACCCTGTGTGTCACTGTTTTATACTCCCTGTTTGTTTTGTTTTTAACTACACTGTGTTATACTTCCTGTTGTTTGTTTTGTTTTTAATTTTGACTTGCCAAGATCACTATTTTTAACTTTGACTGTCTTGTTGTTTTTATGTAAGGTGACCCTGGGTGTCTTGAAAGGCGCCTCCAAATAAAATTATTATTATTATATAGTTATCAGAATGAGTAAACAGACTATCACTAATATACTAAACCATGCCTTTATGGCTGTGTTCGCCATTGTTTCCATGGACACAGTAAATAAACATGGCTACACAGACAGAAGTGAAATTACAGAAAATTATTCTACAAATTTCCGTAGGTTCGTATTTATAAAGAAGACAAAATAAATAACACTGGTTAGTTTTATTTCCTTTTTGGGCAAAGATGTTTGCCAGTGGAATGTCCTCCAATTCTCTGCGTAGGAGTGTGGTTATAGTAAATAACACAGCTCTCTGCCAATCAGATTGCTAGATCAGAACCAGCTGTTGTGTAAGACGTTGTTCTTTGACATGTATGGTGTTGGAGGCAATTTATTTGTTGGTGAACTTCCTGAATTGAAAGGAACTAGATACTGATTGCCAATAGATAAGCGGTTTCAGTGAGTGCTTCATTAGTAGTACATTGTTTCCTTTGTTTGGTCCCTTCATAACGACTTCCCCCAGACCTTTGCTGTGAATGAGAACATGTCAACTTGTCCAGTTGAACAGGGATTATACTGATACTAGGGCTGACCCTGATTAGTCGAATAGTCGACTAATCGATCGAAAGGAGCCGTAGTCGACTGCAAACCTCCTAGTCGAATGCAAAAAAAAAGAAAATAATAATTATATATATATATATATATTTTATATCATTCTTTCCAAAAGCAAAGAGGCCTAGAAGGGTGGCTAACGCTAATGGCACGCATACCAGAGAGGCTAACTGCCTAAGAAAACGGACACAGAGGCACTGAAAGAGGATTTCACCCATCTAATGAACACACTAGACTAGACAAATATCAAGATGTATCCATCAGTGGACCAATTGCATGCTTTCGCAGAGGACAAGAAGCCTTCAGTCGACTCCTTCAGACATTAAGCACCCCCACAGCCCAAATGGAATGATAAAAAAAAATATATATATAAAAATATATTTGTATTTTTGACTATCGGCAAATTTCGGCCAATCAAAGTCGACTATACAAATCCTTAGTCGGGGACAGCCCTAACTGATACATATCCTCTGTTGTTTTTGCAGTGGATGTCAGAGGGCCAGACCGAGGCTTCTATCTACCAGCAGGCTGAGAACGGCAAGACGGAGTTGTCCCTCATGCACTTCACCATCAAGAACCCTCGCTGGCAGCCTCCCCAGGAGAGCTCTGTGTTCATCAGCCACCTGAAGGACAAGGTGCACCAGGACGCCCAGGCAGGCCCCTCCGCCCAGCTGTTGCTCTCCGAGGCTCCCCTCTGCTCCTCGCTGCTGTCCAACCAGTCCGACTCTGGGGTAGGTCACCCAGAGGACGCCACTCCTTGTGTCTTTAATTTTCTGTTTATACTAGGTTTTTAATAAATCCTCTTAGCAAGCGGGGTCCCGTATGTGGGACCTTTTTAGGACGATTTTCCCACCGGCACTTTGGCGACCCCTAGTGGCTCAGGTGTGCATATTTTGTAATACAATATATATATCGAATTTAAGGCTTATTTGTTGCCTGTCGATAGTGACAAAATCGGACAAAATCCGTTCAGCGGTTCTCGAGTTACATGCCGGTATTTGAGGCTTGTGCAAAGTACACGGTATTGCGCAACATACCACTCCCGACTCTTGGGGCTCTAGTTCCGTCAATCTAGATCCGATCTCGAAAATGATTGTGGAGGGTTGTAGCCAATGAGTGTGGCTTTCCAATGATACCACACCTGGGGATGTATGAATCAGGGATCTGGTGAAAAACTAACGAGCGAAAACAGGAAGAGAAAAACAGCAGAATTAATTGAAGTCTATGAGAAAACTCAGTTTTTCTTTTGTACATAGTTTACCAAAATCACTCCTAATCACTCATTTCTGAATGGATCTTTATGAAATTTGGACATGTACTAAATAAGGCTTCAGGCTATGGGTCCGTATGGATTTGTAAGCCATACCACCTTCTGGGGAAATACTACCTCTGGACTACTAACTACTACAGAAAAACTTGAGTAACAAGTTTCTACAACTCAAGTTCAGACCTATGTCACTATTACGTTAGCACTAAAATTGAATTTTCTTTCTGGAATCAGAAACTTCAGAATGTCATCTTTCAAAATAGACCAGGCTCATGCATGTGCTATAAGTATAAACTGTGTTGTTTTGGTTTGCAAAAAAAGTATGCAGTCCTCAAAAATGAAAACTAAAAAGGCCACTTTTTGGGGCGCAGGTTAATGTTCTAATCTTTTTTTAAATTTGTATTTTATTTTATTATTATTATTATTTTTTTTAACTGTTTTAACCCTGTAGCACTTTGGGGTCCTAGTGAAGGAAAAAGTGCAATACAAATACAATTTATTATTATTATTATTATTATTATTATTATTATTACAGAGCACCACCACCAGACACACTGTGAGCTGAAACTCCTCATAACTATGATAGAACTCCTCTCAACCTGATGGGGTAAAATATATGGGAAATCCTATATACAGTAAATCCTTTGCAATCAATGAGTCTGCAACCCTTAACACTTTGGGTGCCGTTAACGTAGTCCTACGTTTCTGTGGCCAGACGGTTGAGTGCCGTTAACACTTCCGGCGCCAACAGCAGAGGGCGCTGATTGCCCTTCAGCGCCAGTGCTTTATCCAATGTAGGATCTATAGGACTTATTTGCGAGTGCTTAAAATATATCAAATATAATAGCAATAGATCTAAATAACACACTGATCGTCAGTGAGTTGCTTCCAGTCAACATGCACAAAACATAAATTTTTCATACATACATTTCCGTTTTATACCGTGATGAATATGAATATATTTCTAGAGCATTTTGTCTCATCTCAATAAACTCCAGCAAATCGAGCTTCAATGTATTTTGTTAGAAATCGTGCCATTTGTCGCTTGATTTATGAATCGTTTTCAAATAAACACTAGATTATCGATATTATATGTGTCATCATGGGCGAACAGAAGCGGGGTCTGAAAAATCGCTTCTCTGTACTTTGGTCGGCGCGAACCTCACTCACACACACATACACACGCTCTGATGGCGGTGAAAGGAACATCGGATTAACCCAAGATTCGTAACATAAAGTCCTTACCTCACATCTGATGTCCTGCAAAAAGATTAATCCAATTCCTGATCGCCATTCCAAATATTGATTGGGTTTAATGATCCAACGTTGTATGTCCAAAACACATAATCCACGCTGCTCCGAGTGTCCCCAGTCAATGTGTTATAACAATAGTGCATGCCCGAGAAGGAAAACCTGGACCAGACTTCTTAGATTGATGCACAGCCCCAGCCAGAGGGATTCCAAAGATGTGCAATACCATCCGGGAGACGTTAGGCGGCGGTATTTGCCCTTTGCGAGCTCAGACCCATTCCCAATGATAACGTCAGGCTGGATGGATGAAAAATGAATGGATATAGCGAATAAAATAAATATCAATTAAAACCCGGGATTTCGCGGGTTTGGCGCCCAGAGCATGGTGAGTTAACCCGACTTATCTCGGGTTTGGCCTCCAAAGGGTAGATCTACGTTTTTCTCACGGTATTTCTTTTATTCGCTATTGCCATTCATAATTTATCAAGGTACCTTGTGAATGCTGTTCTGAGTGTGTCTGAGATTGCAGACGGTCAATACCGCTGCCTACCGCCTTGTGGCAGATATTGCACTCCATTAGAAACGATGTGGTTTGTTATCTGGGCCGAGCTGAGTCATGTGGGCGGGGTTTAAATACTCCGGCGAGGTAACCGGTCACCACCATACATCTACGAGGCTGCCCCCACCCCTCGTTCATATGAAATGCAGAATAACGTGGCACGGACTCCCGCGCCCAGTACTTCAAATGGCGATCAGATAATTGGATTTTTTTGGATCGTTCTCTCTCTCTCTATCAGCACTCGCGTCACGTCAACCTGTTTGAGGAAGTGTCTGTGATAGAGAAACCGCCTTCGCATTATTTCCACTCGCTCCGTTGTTGAGCGAATTGTTGATTGTGGGCGGTGGCTACAACCAGGGGCTGAGATATGCAGATCAGTGCCTAATTCACGTCAGCGAACCAGTCAAATCAGAATGGCTTGGTTCAGTGGGGGAGGACCTTGTTTATCTGAACTGGAGGAATGCGCACAAAATAGAATTTGCGACATATAGTGTTGATACAACCCCACATTGCTAGAAAACAAAACACTGGAAAAGGCAATTTATAAGATAGTTCCCCTTTTAAGTTTATGTTAAAGGGATAGTTCAGTTGTTTCTCTTTTACATTGAGTGGTATGGGAATGGCCGGGATACTTTCTAGTATTGTAGTTGATGCAATGCCATTAGCTTACTCACGGTGTCCCGTGGTCTGAGTTCTGGCCCGGGGCTTGGTTCCGAGTGAACCAGGACGTGTCGGACAGATATTTTTTTAAATTAACACCACAACATGCAAAAGCTATAGTCATAAACTATCAAAATCCACGGTCCTCCTCGAGCATTCCTATGCTTGATTCATGTTGGAACTAGTCCCAGTATGACCGAGCTAATGGCATCAACTACACTACTAGCAAGTATTCCATACCACTGCAAAAAGAAAGTCCCTTGGGAAGCAAATCATATTTAAATAGTTTTGAATATTTAATATAATTTGAAACACTTTTGAATATTTATTGACTACGACGGAGAGCTTGCCATTAATTTTGGTTGTATTGTTGTGTGTTGTTACATCCAGCCTGACAACGTGCTGGCCAGCGTTCTGGCCCACCCCATCCTGACTGCGTCTGGACTGCCGGGCCGCGACCGCCGCTTCCTCCCACAGAGCACAACCGCTTCGGCGGCCGCCAGCGTCCTGGCCTCTCTCTCCATCTCCCAGCTGCAACCCGTCAGCCGCAGCCGCTCGCACGGCCTCCTGCCCTCCTCCCTCCACCCGGAGAGCACCATGTACTGCAGTGACCGCACTATTGACAACGACAGGTGCTTGTTGAACCGTTTTCTACTGGCTTAAAAGGGGGATGTCACCCAATTTTAAGGATTCATATATGTTATTCCCATGCAGCAGGGCAGTCCACCACTCTCCTAAAGCTAGAGCTCAGAGAGAGAAACCTTGAATTTGTGATGTCACCTGGATGTAAAATATGGGACTGCTCCATAGACTGTGAGGGATGAGGGGAAAAAACAAGGCCTTTATTTCATGGGCGAGTTCTTAAATACAGAACATGGTTAAAAAGTTAACTCCCGACACGTTTTGGCATCTAGCCTTCTTCAGGGAGTTACTAGGCCATAATAAGGTCATTTATAGGCCTGATATTCTATATTCTATATTCATATTTCAAATTCCATGTGTCCGCATTGTAAAATTCAGTAATGTCTACAAAAAACCCTGTAAATCATCTGCCTTTTGTTCATTTGCTTAGACTTTTAGTACACTTGATCTCAAGAAGGTGCTGAATGAGCCCCGTTTTGGTCAATGTTAGCATGGTGTTATTCACCGTCAAAGATGGAATTTATTTTTATTATAATTATTTATATTCATTGCAATTTACTCAAGCATAGTAACAGACACAATATTTCTGACACTGGGAATACATTCCCTGTGGTCCATACTGTAGATGTCCCTAGTTACCAAGAACATACAAATGGACCTTGTAGAAGTGGAGCAATCTTCCACTTACTTGGGTACAGTATGTACTTTTAGACGAATTTTCTGAAAATATGGCTGGGGCTTAAGAGGTTAAAAGAATAAAGGAATAAACCGGGTGTAGTCATTTAGTATCATCATCATCATCATCATCAGCCAGTCCTGTTGGTGTACAATTAACCCTTCCCTGTAAGATAATCTACTGGGGGCAACATCAAGATAAAGGTCAGCGTCTTTGGGTTATTGAAAAGCGCTATAATTAAAATGAATTATTATTATGTACAGAATAAATATTAGTGAACATACTGCTATAGTGTATACATACTCATAGTACACATATACATACATACAAACAAACACACATACATACACATGTAAACCCCAATGAGCTTTATATTTCAGTATGCTTAACAGGCCTTAACCAGAATTTATACTTTAATTTTGGGCGTATGAAAACGTGTGTTCACAAATATTGATTGAACTGCCGTGGGGCACATGAATAACGCATGAATTCTTACAATGGGTGACACATTCCCATTTAACCACAAATGGACCTGGCTCATTAACACTTTAACTGCCGGAGGTTAAATTCATGACCATGCATGGGTTGCCAGCTCTATTTGTCTATGGATAAGTTCCCCTTCTTTGCAGGGCTATAACTTTTTAGATTATATTGCTAGATTGCCATTATTAGGGCCCATTCAATGTCCTATATGTAATGTTCAGGGTGAAGCAACGTTAAACTTTTTCATTCACATATTCATACTAAAGTATGGTCTAAAGTATAAGTATGTTTTCATCTCTTTCTGCAGCTTTCTCCAGAACGTGATCTATAGCCCCAAATGCATTATATTGATGATGAAATACAGTTTGATGGCAATCGGCGCGATATAAAAGATTCCAACTGGACATGGTTCTAGAAGTTACTACACGTCATCTGATGTTGACCGGATGGCCGAGGGGGCGTTTACAATTCCGTGGGCAGCGTTATACCATTCATCTAATGTGGGTCATATGTTCATCAGATCAGTTAGTATAGAAGACATTGAAAAATAACGCTGAATCTTACCGTATCTTCCTCGCGCCGTTGGGCGATGAGCGTGGAGTATACATTTTCCTATTATGGGATGTTGGAATACCCGGTCCATTTCCAGGTTGTATAATGGTATATACGTCCAAATCATGTTGTTTATCGTGTTATTGGAAACGGATCGCTATGTATTGTGACGAGCTAGAGTGCCGGGACATATACCGAGTGCCCGGAAGTAATATGGGTAAACAGCACATCGTCCAAGTAACTTCCTGTTTGGCGATTGCGCCGATCGGCCACCAGATGGCGCTCTTGAACCGCTAGAGGGTTCAGTGGGGCTTTTTGGTGGGTCTCAGGCCAGCGGATGGGAAATATGAATCCGATCACAGATTTTTGAAATATTGATATCAAAGACGAGTTACGGCGTCTTGAGCATGGCGGGGAAGGACGCCTAAACTCGTCTTCTGGCAGTTAAAGTGTTAATTAGTTACTCCAGTTGAATGTGTTTTTCAGTACAATAATAATAATAATAATAATAATAATAATAATAATAATAATAATAATTATTATTATTATTAACACTTTAATCCGGAAACGCCGAAACTCGTCATTGCCCGCCATGCTCATTCTGCCGAAGACGCCGTAACACGTCTTTGATATCAATATTTCAAAAATCTGTGATCGAAATCATATTTCTCCTCCGGGGACCTGAGATATGCTGCTGAGCTCCACTCAACTCTCTAACGGTTCAAGAGCACCATCTGGTGGCCGATCGGCAGATCGCCCAACAGGAAGTGATGCGCCAAACAGGAAGTGCTTACCCATATTTCGTCCGGGCACTCGCAATCGTTAGCAGGACTCCATCTCGACACACTGGATAATCAATCGCTCGCCCTAACTCAATAAACAACGTTATTTGGACGTATATAGTATTATACAACCTGGAAATGGTTCATCTAGATCAACATCCCATAATAGAAAACTGTCTACTCCAAGCTGATCGCCCAACGGCCCGAGGAGACTGGGGTAAGTTTCAGCGTTTATTATTACCGTGTTCGATATAAACTGCTCTGATGATCATATCACCCACACTAGATGAATCATCTAACGTTGCCCACGGAATTATAAACGACCCCCCGCCCATCCGGTCAACATCAGATGATAAGTAGTAACTTCTAGAACCACCTCCAGTTGACATTTTTTATCTGGCACCGATCGCTATCAAACTGTATTTCATCATCAATATAATGCATTTGGGGCTATAAATCAAGTTCTGGAGAAAGCTGCAGAAAACGATAAAAACATACTTATACTTTAGACCGTATTTTAGTATGAATATGTGAATGAAAAAGTATAACGTTGCTACACCCTGAACAATATATAGGACATTGAATGGGCCATAATAATGTCAATTTAGCAATACAATTTAAAAAGTTATAGCCCTGCAAAGAAGGGGAACTTCTCCATAGACAAATAGAGATGGCGAGGGATGGTAAATTATGAATTTAACCATGGCGATCAAAGTGTTAATAATAATAATAATAATAATAATAATAATAATAATAATAATAATAATAATAATAATAATAATAATAATAATAATAATAATAGATCAAATTTCTATAGCGCCTTTCATAGAACCCAAGGTCGCTTCACAATCAGGACAAGAAATAGGGCTAGGGAAGTAGGGAAAAAAGGGGGATGAGGGCAGGTAAGGGATAATGGACCTAATCTAATCTAAACTAATTGATGGGGAAAAGCCTTGGTGAAGAGGTGTGTTTTAAGAGCAGTTTTGAAGGTGTCCAGGGTTGGGGTGTTCCAGAGGGTAGGGGACGCCACGCTGAAGGCTCTGTCGGAGTCTGTCCCCAAAAGTCCGTAACCTGGTGCGAGGGATGGAGAGGAGACCTAGATCAGAGGATCGTAGGTTCCGGGATGGAGTGTGCTGGTGGAGGAGATCAGATGGGTATCGGGGGGGCGAGGGCATGGAGGGACTTGATCTATGGCTGGGGTTATTTAAGTTGCGTAAACATTGCTAACAATAACAACATCATCTTTTTTACTTACAGTTATTGTTATGTTTGAAGACTCAAGGTGTTCCATTAACGAAACCAATTGAACACCACAGATACCACAAATTCTTCTATGAAAGAGAGACATCAAGAGGTTTTGTTTCAGATTTTTATCATCAATTACTAACGTCCTCATATGAATCCCTCCACCTAGACTCCGTCTGGAGGAGGGATATACCAGACCTGGAAAGTGATTTTGATTGGCAAGAAGCCTGGGCAAATGTTCGACTCACATCAAGGAACCCAGACCATCAACAAATCAATCTTAACTATATTCACAGGACATACTTGACTCCTATAAGACTGAAAAAAATGGGTCTTATACAAGACTCCAAATGCTCTTTATGTACAAATGGGGACGAGGGGACATTTATGCACATGTACTGGGACTGCCCACCAGTTAAGATATTCTGGAAAGAGGTGACCCAGCAATTATCAAATCTCTTAACTTGGAATATACCTGTACACCCCTCTGTATTACTGCTGAATGATGTTTTTGAGTGTGCAGTACATCCACAGCTAAAGAGATTGGTTTTATCGGGCGGCTACGTGGCGTAGTGGGCAAGGCGCTCGCCACGAATGCGGAGACGCTGGGCTCGCCTGTTCGAGCCCAGCACTCCACATTGCTTTCAGTTTAGCTGGTCGTTCATACTAATACACATTGGCCGTATTAGGGGGTGGGAAACTGATGGGTGGGGATCGGGCGTTGTGGACAGCGACTCCTACAGGTCGGTTGGTGCGCCTGCGCAGTAGAATCAGGAAGTGTCGCGGGCAGCGTGAGCCTCCCACGCGTTACTCCTCGCCACTGAGAGATCGAGCTGCGCAGGTGAAAAGATGCGACTGCTGTTACCTCAAGTACCGGAGGGGACTTGTGCTATGTATGACTTAGTCCACATTGCAGCCGGCTTGTGGGAGGCAAGAAACAGCGTTCGTGACAGGGGAGGGTTGAATTGGATGATACGAAATTGGGATGGGAGAAAAATATAGAAAATGGGAGAAAAAGTGGATAAAAAAAAAAAAAAAAAAAAAGAGATTGGTTTTATCGGGTATCACAGTGGCTAAAAAGCTGATAGCAGCATCACGATGGTTCCAACCGGAAAAAATTTGCCGAAAGGTCTGGATTATTACATATCTCGATGTGATCTATCAAGAAATATCTACAGCAAGAATTTTGGGTCTCAATGAATCCAAAATGACATTGTGGTTAGAAGTGGTGGAGAAAATAAAAGCTAGCATATAATGGTAATGTCTGGTTAGGAGCGAGGGAAAATGGATGGATTATCCAATGGGGGGTCCGGGAGGGGGGGGTACGAGCTGGAGCATATGTGTGTAGGTTTTTAGATAACAGGTATTAAGGGTATATCCTATATATGACAATTAACTAAAATGTGATTTCATTGGATGTGCACTGTCAACTAATGCTTGTATATCTTATCGTGTGTTGTCATGTTTGTTTATGCGTTTGTTTAAAAAATAATAAAAAAATAAAATACAATAACAATGTGTTTCTTCCCCAGCATGTCCAACAGTGACTGTCGTCTCCGGAGCAGTACGATGCTCTCAGAGTTTGCCTCGGCGGAGATGAGTCTCCACGCTATCTACATGCACGAGGTATTGAACTGACCGCGACAACACAGGCTTCAAGGCTCCACTGTTTGTCTATTGTGGGTTTGGGAGATTAGGTTGTAGTTATAGAGCACTTGTATACCTCCTGCTGTACTATAATAATAATAATAATAATAATAACAATAATAATGCACTTTTATTTGTATAGCACTTTCTTTTTTTTTAATCTACTTTTTCTCCCATCCCAATTTCGTATCGCCAATTCTCCCCTTCAATTCTCCCCTCCGCTGTCTTGAACGTTGCTAGACTATGCCTCCCACTGGTCGGCTGTAGTGAGGATCGAAGCCTTGCATCACGTGTCCCCTCCGGTACACAAGGAGGCAGCCTGTCACATCTTTTCACCAGACAGCGCGGACTCTCAGTGGCGAGGAGTAACACGTGGGAGGCTCACGCTGCCCCCGCTACTTCCTGTCTCTGCTGTACAGGCGTCACCCAACCGACCTGTAGGAGTCGCTGTCCACAACGTCCAATCCCCACCCATCGACTTTCCACCCGCTACATCTGCCAATTGAGATAGTATGACGTAGGGCTGGGCGATATAACGATAACGATAAATATCGCGATATATTTTAATAATCGATATCGAATATCGAAATAAAAAAAAAATCGAAAAATCGTTTTTTTTTTTTTTTTTTCATTTTTTTTATTTTTTTACCTGCAACAGGGCAGTTTTAAAACCAGAGACAGTGGACAGACTTGTCTTTCTTGCCTGCAACTTAAAGTAATGGCTTTGCTTGTCCAAATGACAATACTGACCAAATTCAGATTTCTTTTTCTCTTGTCCATTTATTTTGTTTGCTTTCTAATTTAAAATACATTTTGAAACCGTCTGTACACAGTAGGCTATGTGTGCTAGCAGAACTAGACTCCAGTCACGAGTCACAGTGCACATGTGCGGTGGTTTGTCCACCAAAAAAGCGCCAAAAGATCGAAAATAAACTAGCAGAGCCAGAACTGTTCAACTCCTCTGGAGCCACAGCCAGCAGAGAAGCCGGTTTACTTTAGCTTTTAAACCAGCTGCAGCCTGAGAACTGGAGTGTGAGGGGATGTAACACTAAAGATGGCGGCAATGACAAAGAATTGCTGCAAAATAAACATACATCTGTTGTTAAAAAAAAAAAGTTTTTTTTTTTTTTTTTTTTTTATACTTATAACAATTCGATAATTATCGATATCGAGAAATAAAATAAAATTATCATATCGTTATCGCGATATGATTTTTTTCCATATCGCCCAGCCCTATGACGACTGGCCCATGCCGCAGGCAATGCCGACTCGGGGAGTCGAGACCGGAGTCTCTTGCATTGGTGACGAGCGCAATCTCCGCTACTCCACCCAGCCGCCCTTGTATAGCACCGTTCATACAAGAATTGCAGCTCAAAGTGCTTCACAGCAGTACAAAATAAAAGACAGGCATAAAATGAGTACAAAATTGGCATAAAATTAGCACAAAATTTACTAATGAGTGTCAGTCACATTCTTTCTAGTAGGAAGTGTGTAGAATTTTTCACACCCCTCAGTATATCAAGGGTGATGTGATGCTCATACGCATAATTTCAAACGGCGTCCAGGGTCCTCCTGAAGGTCTCTGGTGGCATTGGAGAGTTCTATGATATTGTAGGCCAGCGTTTGGGGGGGGGGGGACCCTTGCGAGCACAGGGAGAACATGCAAACTCCACACAGAAAGGCCTGGGAGATCACCCACCTGGGTACCTGGCATCGCGGAAACCTGGTCCCCAAGCGGGTATCGAACCCTGGACCTTCTTGCTGTGAGGTGACAGTGTTACCACTACGCCATCGTGCCGCCTTGTATCAACAGAGCAGAACACTCGGAGAGTTGGAATGTTTACCACAAAGAGACTGAAAGGGAAGGTAGTTTCATGGCAAGACCTCGACTTTCACGTATCCTTACTTGCCTTGGGCTCCGTTTTTGTACGCATATTTTCTAACGACGTCCATTTCTAGTGAATCCATGGTGATCCTCCTGAAGGTCTCTGGTGGCATTGGAGAGTTCTAGGATATTGTAGGCCAGCGTATTAATACTAATACTATATAATACTATAATAGTTCCCTGCACAGAACTTGTGTGGATAAAAAAGGTGCCTTTCCTGGTGTATTATGGGTATTTTCCTTTGCTACACCTAAGGCGGCTTCCTGGTGTATTATGGTACTTTCCTTTGGTACACCTAAGATGGCTTCCTGGTGTATTATGGTACTTTCCTTTGGTACACCTAAGATGGCTTCCTGGTGTATTATGGTATGGTACTTTCCTTTAGTACACCTAAGATGACTTCCATGATAGATTTATGGTGATGTTGTCAACAAGGGAATACGCAGAGCAGGACACTCAGAGTTGGAATGTTTACCACAAGGGAAGGTTTTCAGAGTATCATGAAGTAGTTTCATGGCAAGACCTCGACTTTCACGTATCCTTACTTGCCTTGGGCTCTGTTTTTGTTTTGCCATCTTTGCCATGCGAGAGTGACTATATGGCGTTACCCTGTACCTCTGCTGGCGACGCGTGTCCTTTCTAATTTGATAAGATTTTTGTTTTCTGGTTTATCACAACCGCCAGTGTTCATCCCATTGATGCATTTGCCATAGTAACACATCAACTCTTGTGTAGGGTTGCCACCTTTGACCAGTAGAATTAAGGGACACCTATCCTTGAGCGTGCGCGTAGCACTCGCATAAAAAAAATTTGGGCGGTTTTGGGCGAAAATGGCCGGATCACTATTTATTTTTTTACTTTATTTCGGTGTTAGGGTTATGTTATTTAATTATTTTGGGGAGCCAGCCCCCCAAACTCCTGAAATGCATAGAAATCTATGAAATCTAAATAAAACAATCTATGACATTTATATTAAAAAGAGCTAGCCCCCCAAACCACTAAAATACATAGCAATCTATGCATTTTGGAACAGTTACTATATATAGTCAAGAAAGCATCTAGTCATACTTAAAGTTTAAAGTGCTTTATTTGCATTTAACATTGTTTAAATAAATTGGCTGAACTATAGCCTGTGCTGTAAAAACAAAGCCTGGGAACACTTTTACTGAAAGAAGACAATTTATATTACAATGAAACACTTGTGTGACCCAAATTAAAAGATTAATAAAAAATAAAGTGCAAAGAGTAGGCTCCGGGCTGCCAGCAAGGCCAGATTAAGAATTCAGAGGCCTCTGGGCCAGACTCTTGTGGAGGCCCCCACACACACATACACGTGCACGCATGCACAGTGGCGTTTTTATATGTAAAACATTCGTGGGGCAGCCACTAACCAAGGCTACATACCAGGCAAACTACAGTAATCAAAATGACAGTAATCGTTGTTCGCAAATTTCGCACCACATATCAGGCATAGGCTACAGGTAAGCCTGCATTGTTAGTCGTGAAAGCAAATTAATCTGTCCACGCTGAATTAAACCCTCTATTTTCCTCAGACTTTCCTTTTTTTGGATTTATCCATGGTTAGCTTACTGGGGGGTCGGAAACTCAAGATTAGCCACTTGCAGAGGGCAGCGAGAGGCACAGGGTGTGACGTACTGTATATTTTAGTTGATGAAATATTTTTGTTGACTAAATATTTTTTTGATGAAATATTTTTTCATTTCAGTGTCACAGTATGACATCGATCGCCAAAATAATTAAAAAATAATAATAATAATAATAATAAAAAAAAATTGGATGCCCCTCGTCACTAGAGGCCCACGGGTTGCGGCCCAAACGGCCCGGTTGTTAATCCGGCCCTGGCTGCCAGGGCAGGTAAATAGAAATACTGACATCTAGTTAAAAACACAACCAGATAAATAAGATGTAATATCCCATACCGAATCAATCTCAGGAGATGTTTCAGTCATGAAGAACTGTGAAACCTGTGCTTGTTCTCCCTGATGCATGCTGTCTGATGTCAGTCAGTCCACAATCTGCCACAGAAAACACACGCCTACCTACATACTTTGCAGTTTGCTTTGTAAACATCTCCACTGACTATCACGCCAGTAGTTTGCCTCGTCCCACTCAGGTCTGTACTTCTGGAGGCGTTTTGTCTTTTTAGGACGCGGTGGAGTAGTGTCTGCTGTAGACAATCATTTCAAAGCGACTTCGAAAATAAATCACGCAGCGCACAGACTCTCTGATTGGCACAATGGCACAGAACTCTTCCTAGCAACGTGAAAGCGCTAATTCTCATTGGTCGGTGAGCTGCTGAGCGCACGCCCACCATACCCGAGTTGCCATGTCTGTTTATTTTCCGCAACTTTTGGACACACTTTTGCTTGTTTTTGTAGGTCGGCTGGCTCATTTCTCTCACGAAACTGGCAACCTTAAAATACGGGACAAAGGGCGTCCCGTATCAGTTCAATACGGAACGCGTCTTTTAGTTTCCAATTACGGGATGATTCCGTATTTTAAGGGATGGGTGGCAACCCTACTCTTGTGTCTCTTGCACCAAACTAACACTGATAATCCATGACAACGTTCATGAACATCCTATGGCAGTAATTTTAGTGTCAAGTTTGAACAAAGTAAAAGAGAATTTGTTCAAACTCGTTCAAACATTTATGTAATCAGAATCCTCTATTATGGATTAAACATTTTACCAGGTTTGAACGCTAGTTTGATTTAGCCAAAAGGAAGGAATGTATACTTGAATAGGAACGGCCTATGGATTGAAGTTGTATGTTCTCTGCGTCCTCAGGTCCACCAGCAGAGCTCTCAGCCCCAGAGGACGTCAGGGCAGTGGCAGAACCCAGTGCCAATGAGACAGCTACACACCAACACAGGTAAAGCACAAGCCCTCCAGCCGCTGTTTGGAATGCGGAACCATAAGCCTATTTGCTTTTCTCTTGTCACCGTTAACACTTTGGCTGCCGGAAAACGCCTAAACACGTCATTCCCGGCCATGCTCAAGTTGCCGAAGACTCTTTACAGCGTCTTTAATATCAATATTTCAAAAATCTGGGATTGGATTCATATTTCCCCTCCGCTGGCCTGAGATCCACCAGGAGGACCCACTGAGCTCTCTGGCGGTTCAGGAGCGCCATCTGGTGGCCGATCGGCGCAATCGCTTAACAGGAAGTGCTATGGAGATTGTGCTGGTCGGCCGTATTACTTCCGGGCACTAGCTATAGGTTCCGGGACTCGATCTCGACACACTACATATCGATCGATTGCCAATAACTCGATAAACAACATGATTTGGACCTATACACCATTATACAAGCTGGAGATGGACCGGGTAAATCGACATCCCATAATGGTAAAATGTCTACTCTACGATGATCGCCCAACGGCGCGCGGAGACTGGGGTGAGTTTTCGCGTGTAAAGTTACCGTCTTCGATACTAACTGCTATTATCAACATTTGACCCACATTAGATGATTGGTATAACGCTGCCCACGGAATTATAAACGCCCCCTAGCCCATCCGGTCAACATCAGATGACGTGTAGTAACTTCTAGAAGTACGTCTAGTTGGAATTTTTTATATCGCGCTGATTGCCATAAAACTGTATTGCATCATCAATATAATGTATTTGGGGCTATAGATCACGTTCTGGAGAAAGCTGCAGAAAGAGATGAAAACATACTTTTACATTAGACCATACTTTACTATGAATATGTGAATGAAAAAGTTTAACGTTGCTACACAATGAACAATACATATAGGACTTTGAATGGGCCCTAATAATGGCAATGTAGCAATAGAATTAAAAAAGTTATAGTCCTGCAAAGAAGGGGACTTTATCTATAGACAAATAGAGCCGGCAACCTACGGTTGATAATGAATTTAACCCATGGCAGCCAAAGTGTTAATAAGGAATATAGACCATTGGATGTTTGTGTTTGATATAGCTTTTGCAACCTCAAGCACTCACAGAGCCATTGAAAAGATTTAATGTCTACAAGTGCCAGGCTCAATTGACAAGGGAACAAGGAATAAAGCATTGAAAAAAAAAATATTGCGACTCCTAGGGACTGCTGCCAAATTCCAAGGCCTGGTGCACTCGAGATGAATGTATGCACTTAGTTTAAATGTAACTTCTCTTCTGTAATCATGCAGAATTTAACGTACCGTATTTACCTGAATACAAGATGAGGGGCTCCCTTTTTCAAACTGTAGCTTACTGGTAGGCCTATTTCTAACAATTCATATCGCAGAGTGAAACAATAGGCTATATATTTTGGGCGAAACAATAGAACAATAGGCTATATATTTAGGGCGACAGTAGCTCAGGAGGTACAGATGTCATCTGGTAATCAGAAAGTTCCCGGTTCGATTCCGGCTCCTCCCCAGCAGCGTGTCGAAGTGTCCTTGAGCAAGACACTGAACGCCTAACTGCTCCCAATGAGCAGGTTGGCACCTCGCATGGTTGCCTCCACCATCCGTGTGTGAATATGTGAGTGAATGTGAGGCATAAGTTGTAAAGCGCTTTGGATAAAAGCGCTATATAAAGGCAGTCCATTTACCATTTATATATCTTTTAAACTGCCTCATTGATCACCATGATCTTATAATTAGAATTATAACTCCTCAGGCCTGATCTTGGTTAACTTGTTCTTACTTTCAACCCTCTGAAGCCTAATGATTAGTCGGTGGATCATCCAGCATTAACGTCACTGTCTTGAAGGCCATAACAGGCTCACTTTTTAGCTAGCGTGAAGCCAGTGATCATATTAACCTCCCATCTCTAGAGTGTAAATTTAGATTGAACCAAGTTTTTCAGGTGTAATTGAAAAACTATACAGTGACACATTAAAGCGGAAATCTACCCTTAAAAAATCTAAAACCCTGGTCAGTGCTGTGTTTAGCTTTAAATCCAACCTGGTTATCTGTGCAGTTAATCAACTAATTTAATCCATCCAGCAGGATTCTTTCTAGGACTTTTGACTAGGGATGTCCGATATTATCGGCCTACCGATATTATCGACCGATATCGGCATTAAAATGTGATATAGGAAAATATCTGTATCTGTTTAAAAAAAAAGATTTTTTTTAAAAATATATATATATTTTTTTTTACATTTATATAACCTTTATTTACCCAGGCAAGCAAGTAAGAACAAATTCAGATTTTATTTATTGTCAAAAGTATGCATAATGTTGTGTTAATTCCACAACAAGAGATATGTAATGTTAATTACCTGAAATGATTCCATTTTTTCGGGGGGGAAACCTTGCATATATCGGTATCGGTTGATATCGGTATCGGAAATTAAGAGTTGGACAATATCGGTATATCGGCATCGGTAAAAAAGCCAATATCGAGCATCCCTACTTTTGACAGTATGCTGGCTAGAGCCATGGGCCTGTAATTATCTAGGCTGCCAACTTTACCAGCTTTGTCCTTAATAACTGGTACTAACAGAACAGACAATATTGAGTCTGAATCATGAAACAGTACCGGTAAATCAAACAGCAAGGAGTGGAGCTATCCTAGGCCTGGCATATTTAAGGTGGTGAGCTGTAATATGATCTAGACCTGTGTTTATCAACTGGTGGGTCGTGACCCAAAAGTGGGTCGCGGGGCCATTTTGAGTGGGTCACGGATGTGTAAAAAAAAATAAAAAAATAAAAAAGTATTTTTTTTGCACTACCTATCTTTGTGAAAGTGGCTTCTCAGCTCTGGTCCAGCTGAAGACAAAGTGGAGGAACAGATTGGACATTGAGCATGACCTCAGAGTTGCTTTGTCTACCATCACCCCATACTTTGAGACTTGTCAGGAGCAAACAACATCCCCAGTTATCCCATTAGTTCCCTGGGATGTTAAGCTAAGAAGTCTGCTAAGAAGGATATTATTTATTATTATTATTATTATTATTATTTTATTTCATTGTGTTTTTAGCCCTTAGTTGCACTTTTGTTGCAACCCGTTATCCCATTACCGTAGTTCCCCCAAACTTACTGTAGGTCTGTTATGTTAAGAAGTCTGCTAAGAAGCATAATTATTTATTATTATTATTATTATTATTATTATTATTATTATTATTATTATTATTATTATTATTATTATTATTATTATTATTATTATTATTTTATTTCATTGGGTTTTTAGCCCTAGTTGCACTTTTGTTGCAACCCCAGTTATCCCATTAGTTCCCCCAAACGTAGGTATGTTATGTTAAGCTAAGAAATCTGCTAAGAAGCATATTATTTATTATTATTTTATTTCATTGGGTTTTTAGCCCTAGTTGCACTTTTGTTGCAACCCCAGTTATCCCATTAGTTCCCCCAAACTTAGGTATGTTATGTTAAGCTAAGAAATCTGCTAAGCATATTATTTATTATTATTTAATTTCATTGGGTTTTTAGCCCTATTTGCACTTTTGTTGCAACTCCAGTTATCCCATTAGTTTCCCCAAATTTACGTCTGTTATGTTAAGCTAAGAAATCTGCTAAGAAGCATATATTATTTTTTTTTTTTTTTAATTTTTTTTATTATTGCAAAACAAAACTTATTAAAAGTCAGTACTCAACACACAATGTATAATGAAACTTTCAGTAAAGGTGGTTAAAATATATGCAAGTACAGAAACAGGATAAAACAAAAATAGTCAATAATAACATTTTAACCGTATACCGTGTATATCCAGCGAAGTTACAATTATATAAATGTTAGTATATAATATACCCCTAATACCTATTTTCTAAAACCCTACACACATATGCTCCAGCTCAAACCCCCCCCCTCCCGGACCCCCTCTTGGATAGTACCTCCATTATCCCTCACTCCTAACCAGACATCACCATTATAGGCTAGCTTTTATTCTCTCCACCACTTCTAACCACATTAACATTTTGGATTCATTGAGCCCCAGAATTCTTGCTGTAGATATTTCTTGATATATCACATCGAGATATGTAAGAAACCACACTTTCCGGCACATTTTTTCCGGTTGAAACCAACGTGATGCAATCAGTTTTTTAGCTACTGTGATACCCGATAAAACCAATCTTTTTAGTTGTGGGTTCACTGCAAACTCAAAAACATCATTCAATAGCAATACCGCGGGGTGTACAGGTATATTCCAAAATACGAGTATTGATAATTGTTGGGACACATCTTTCCAGAATGCCTTAACTGGTGGGCAGTCCCAATACATGTGCATAAATGTTCCTTCGTCCCCATTTGTACATTGGGAGCATTTGGAGTCTTGTATAAGCCCCATTTTGCACAGCCTTATAGGAGTCAAGTATGTCCTGTGAATATAGTTCAGATTGATTTGTTGATGATCCGGGTTCCTTGATGTAAGTCGGACATTTGCCCAGGCTCCTTGCCAATCAAAGTCATTTTCCAGGTCTGGTATATCCCTCCTCCAGCATATATTATTTATTATTATTTTATTTCATTGGGTTTTTAGCAATAGTTGCACGTTTGTTGCACTTTTTTGTATTTATTTCATGTTTTGAAAGATTGCGTATTACTGCAATTTTTTTTTTACATAAATCATAGTGGTTCAAAATTTTGGGTCGCAACTTAACCCTTTCTCTGCCACGCTTATATCCATCCTTGTAGCCAGTCTGCCAGCTCTATTTGTCTATGGAGATGTTCACCTACTTTGCAGGGCTATAACTTTTTTAATTGTATTGCTAAATTGACATTACTATGGCCCATTCAACATCGATTAACTATCGTTCAGCGTGTAGGAACGTTTTACTTTTTCATTCACACATTCATACAAAAATACGGTCTAGAGTATAAATATGTTTTTATCGTTTTCTGCAGTATTTCATAGAATGTGAGTTATAGCCATTTATGCATATATTAGATCATCAAATGCAGTTTGATAGCGATTGACGCCAGATAAAAAATTTCAATTGTACAAGGTCCTAAACGTCATGACTCATCTGCTGGTGACCGGAGGGGGGGGGGGGGGTCGTTTATAATGCAATGAACGACGTTAAATGTTTCATGTAGTATGGGTGATATATAGATCATAGCAGTTTGTATGGATAATAATAATCAAAAACGCTGCAACTCACCGCAGCTTCCTCGTAGCGATGGGGGATGATACTGGAGCAAAAAGATCGCTATTATGGGATGTTGATCTAGGCGAACCATTTCCGGGTTGTATAATACTATATACGTCCAAATAATGTTTATCGAGTTATGACAACGGATCGATTATCCAGTGTGTCCAGATGGAGTCCCGCAAGCGATAGCGAGTGGCGGACGGAATAGGGGTGACACCAAGCACTTCCGGCCCCACTTCCGATTTGGCAACTCGCCGATCGGCCACCAGGTGGCGGTATTGAAGCGCTGGAGAGTTGAGCGGAGTCCTACAGCACCAGTCAAGGATCCGTGGGTGAAATATGAATACCATGACAGAAATTTTAAATATTGATCTCAAAGACGCTGTAAAACGTCATTGGCAGATTAAGCATGGCGAGGAATGACGTCTTAACACGTCATCGGCGGAGAAAGGGTTAATGACTAAGGAAAATGTTGGGTCCCGAGGCTAGACCAGTTGAGAACCACTGATCTAGACCACTTGCTTTGTTATCAGACAGCTCGTTTATAGCTTGGTACACCTCATGTGACATAATCATCAATGAGTCATTACTGTCTCAATTATTGTCCGTCATATACAAATCACTTTAGTTACATAAGGTACTGTAATACAGTGTCGCCATAACTCAGCAATATTCTCCGATCCGGAGATTCCATCTGCTAGAGATGTTCTATAGTAACTTGCCTTGATTTTGTTGATATCCAGGGGGATTTAATGATCAAATTCTAATTTTCAACAACGACAACAAAAACAGCTCTTAACACTTTAATCGCCATGGGTTAAATTCATAATTTACCATCCCTCGCCAGCTCTTTGTCTATGGAGAAGTTCCCCTTCTTTGCAGGGCTATAACTTTTTAAATTCTATTGCTAAATTGCCATTATTATGGCCCATTCAATGTCCTATATGTATTGTTCAGGGTGTAGCAACGTTAAACTTTTTCATTCACATATTCATACTAAAATATGGTCTAAAGTATAAGTATGTTTTTATCGTTTTCTGCAGCTTTCTTCAGAACGTGATTTATAGCCCTAAATGCATTATATTGATGATCAAATACAGTTTGGTAGGAATCTGTGCGAGATAAAAAGTTTCAACTGGACGTGGTTCTAGAAGTTTCTACGCACCATCTGATGATGGCCGGATGAGCGGGGGATCGTTTATAATTCCGTGGGCAGCGTTAGATGATTCATCCAGAGTGGGTCATATGTTCATCAGATCAGTTAGTATAGAATACGTTAGAAAATAACGCTGAATCTTACCGTGGCTTCCTCGCACCGCTGGCGGATGAGCGTGGAACAGATTTTTTTCTATTATGGGGTGTAGAAATGCCCGATCCATTTCCAGGTTGTATAATAGTATATACGTCCAAATAACGTTGTTTATTGAGTTAGGGCGAGCAATCTATTATCCAGTGTTTCAAGATGGAGTCGCGGGAGCTATAGCGAGTGGCCGGACCACATATGGATGAGTACTACCGGTTCAAAGGTTAATATCCGGTTGGCGATCTGCCGATCGGCCACCAGATGGCGCTCTTGAACCGCTAGAGAGTTGAGAGGAGATCACCAGTGTGTCTCAGGGCTCCGGAAAGGAAATATGATTTCGATGACAGATTTTTGAAATATTGACATCAAAGACGAGTTACGGCGTCTTCGGCAGAATGAGCATGGCTCGGAATGACGTGAAAACTCGTCCGCGGCGATCATAGTGTTAACATTTTGGGTAATTTTAGGTCAACAAGATTTTTCTGTTAAAAAAAAATGCAACATGATTGTAAAACACGATTTTCATTGTACTGAATCCTTTAAGGATTTGTCTCTATGAGCATAATGTCTTCCTTTGTGACAGATCAGGCCAGTTTTTCTATGTTGTTGACACTATTTCCATTTCTAGATCACACAGGTTGAACAACATTTATTGACATAGCAAAAGTTATCTGATCAGTCACAGACACAGTTCTTTCGGCTGTTCAGTTATCTTTATCTTACCCTGCCAAGCTTCCCACCCCCACAAATAACCTAAGAACGTGTGGGAAACACTGCACTGGCGTTGAGTTGACCATTGACCTTTGTGCCCTTTCCTCTGTCAAACAAGGTTCTCTGGCACATAGTGCCCATGCAGCCAACGCTCCCACGTCGACCCCTCTCCAACTGAGAGGCTGGACAGAGGAAGAGGAAGAGGATGAAGGAGAACAGGAGATTATCAGTGGATCTACTCCGAAACAGGGCACGGGGAGTAGCTGTTGAAGTGCCTTATGTCATAATGGTATGTGTCTCTCTAATTAGGGCTGTCACTAATGACCTTTAGTATTCAAGTATTCTGTCGATTATTCTGATGATTAATCAACCTAATTGGATTAAATACCATTTATATGTATAAGAAATGTAGGTGGTTTTAACCTGTATATTCCTATTGAACTTGTGAGTGACCACAATATGCGACAACGTCATCTACAACCGTGGTCACAATAGGGGCTACACATATAGCTGTGGTGATTGCTGTTTATCTCTCCCCTCTCTTTCTAGTGTTTACGCTTTCCTTTATCTTCGACGAACATCGTGGCCTTAGAGGATTTTCTTGGGGGGGAGAGAGCGGGAGAGAGAGAGAGTTAAGATTGGACCTTTTTTTGAAACATCACACGCAGCGCTTGCAGTCGGAGGAGGAGCTCATCGAATAACCACTTGTCTCTGCGCCTCCATGCCTCCTCCTCCAAGCCTCTCCTCCCATCTCCGTCAGGGGGGAATATGGCGTCAGGGAAACCATATGTCTTCCACCCCCTCGTCATCGTCATTTGAAGTGTATATATATACATTGTGTGAGAGAGACAGTTATTGTGTGTGTGTGTGTGTGTGTGAATAGAATTGATTTCTCATTCTTTGTGTTGGGGAGGTGCATTACTCAGAGAACCTCCCCCGTGGGTGTTGTTATGACAAAGACAGTATTGACCGAGGGAAACGCGGCAGGCTCATCCGCGATGTCTGCTTCGTGCCTCTTCCTGAGCAATTTCAAGTTGTATTTGTGCATCCGGGGAGTTTTACAGTACGAGTTCGAATCTGAACTTTTTCATAGTGAGAATGGGTGTCTTGTCCCACGCCGCGAAGACTGTGAGCTGTATTGTACGCAGCCGTCTGACCATTTTCACTATGAGGAAAGTTGAATGCATTTTTTATTTTATTTTTATTTTTTTAACACATTGTTCTACTTTACACTTTGTCATTTGTAAATACACTTTGGTGTCTTATCTGTCTGCATCAATCCATATATTTTGTGATACCAGTTGTATTGCTTGAGAAATATCATAAGTACTGCGGTGAGAAAGCTACAGCCACACTACCTGATTCAACCTTGATACTGGTCACGCCAGTATTTGGTCACACCCACTTTTCCTCACATGCTGGGGGTAAAAGGCGGGCTGTTACTGGACACGAGCCCAAATCCTCTCCGCTGCTTCCCACGTTGGCTGAGCGCAGGCGTGTGTCGAGTGGATTTTGCAGGTTAAAGTTGAAACATTTGAACTTTGACCGAGTGAACGAGGCAGCATCTCTCTCTCTCCGCGACGGAAGACGAGCGGCAATGCCACAATTTTGTTTTGGTTTTGAATGGTGGTGACCATTTAAAAAAAAAATATATATATATATATATATATATTAAACTAACTAAAACATTTGCATATTATCTGGCCATGCCATTAGACACCATGCCTCCCTGACGAGCTCTATTGGGCTTAGATGAGACATGTCTTTAAACTGGACACACACATGCTTCGAAAGCTGCCGTCTGTATTTCAGTGGACCTGAAATATAGATTTTCTTCTTCAGTATTAATATCGCGACCATCGATATTTCTTTTACAATACACTTGTACATGCAATACATATTGTATTGTATCAGGCCTCTAAAACTGAATTGAGGGCATAGGCCCAATTTACACCTGGCATTACAATCCCAAATGCTGATGGAAGATTTACCAAGATCCCAGCCAGATGGCTAGGGAGTTTTCTACACTCCCTTAATTAATAAGTGGTTTAGGAAAACAAGTTTTATTCTAAACGTTTCAAATCTTCCCGAGCATGCATTACCTCTAGATGAAGAAAGCTATTGATTTTGACCCTGTGACCTTTTCAGATGAGTGCATCTCCTCAGTCAGTCATACGCAGAAATACAGCTCCTCATGGACTCACCTCAGGGTGGCGCTAAAAACTGAAAACATGAACTAGGCAACTCTTCAATGGCTTGTTCGCTCATGATCTCATTTTAAACGCGCCGTCTCTTTTGTGATATCCCACGGATGTTATCAATACGAAAGTGATTTGTAAAACAATATGTCCGCTATTTTGATTATTATAAAAAAATAAAATCCCAGACTCCTCCTACGCCATTCACTTGATGCTCTCTAAACGTCTTGTGTGGCATCTATGGACCACCGTTTCACCGCCAGCAGCACAAGTCTAGTTTGTTGGATGTATTTTCCACCCGTGACTAGATGCAATTCTCTCTGTAATGAGGTTTTAATGCCAGGTTTAAGCGGGATCCAGTCTATGTTCTGTGCATATTTCAAAAACATCTTCCATGTTGTAACAAGCTTGAACAGGATTATGTATTATTTCCAGCTTGTTACAACGTCTCCAGTCATTGTACTATGTGGATCTTGTGAATCAACCATTGCTGTCCTCCCATAAAGAGTGGGGATGGGACATTTTGTAGAACAAAACGGGGTGGTATTTCATATGTTGTGGGCTTCTGTTTGTTCTGCTCGAAAAGGTGTCCATTGCCCCAATTGCACACATGAAAATGGAACTTAATTGTAAGGGCTGATCTTAAAGCATGCGTTGTTGCATCCACTGCAGTTTGATCTTTTGGTTTGAATATTTTAAAAAATATTCCTCAGTATTTCTTAATGTTTTCTGAGAGAGAGAGCATGAAAAAAAAATCCAACCTCATTTGTTATGGTAACCCATATTTCATTTCTTTCTTTGGGCCACGGTCATTAAATGAATAGATATCTTTATTATTTATTTGGAAAAGATTTATTTAGATTCTTTAATCGACCTATTTATATTAGAAAAATAAATTAGGAATCAATCTTATTAGAATGTGTTTTTATTTTGAAAGTACCCCCACTTTACAAGTAGCTAAAGGAAAGGATTTTCTCCTGAATGTCTGACTCTGAAATTGAACAAAAAATGTCTTCTTTTTATAAATGTCTCTTTCTTGTGTTGACAAGGCAATGTTTAGATAAGGTGCATCAGAATGGGGCCACGTTTCCCCATATAATGTCTCATTTAGCACAATCAAAGATGGCTTCCCTCGCTGCATGATGCTGAATGTGACCCGTTCATAATTGTTTATTGGAACGTCACATGGCGGGGTCCCGTCTCCCACTTTTCATTGCGTTCTAGATCACAACTACGTCGATCTCATCCTTCACTACTGTAAGACTCCTGGGGGCACAAGTATGTGTAGTCTCTCACATGATTAAACTATTCCTTTTTTTTTTTTTATGTGTGTGTTTTGCAGGGATGAGTTTTGACGTCTACATAATAATTATGCTAAGCTAACATTAACTCGGCGTTTTGCACTGACCGAAAATATACTTTTAATAGATATAACTACATTTTAGATAGGGCGGGTCTCAAAAAAAGGGACATTGAGTCGATCTCCATCCTAAATGACCTCTTGTCGTTTGTATACGAACATTGTGTCAACAATGTGTATTGCTGTTATTGTCCACACCAGACCATCTGGAAGCACTGTGGCCAATCGCACGCTTGGTTGTCGTTACCTCTGGTCAGTAAGAGTTCACCCTATTGGGGGGGAAATGTCTGTGTTTCTGTCACAACTTAGACATAGTCAAAAAGGCTACATGGGTATTGTTGTTCTTCCTCATTTGTTAACTACATTTAACTAATGCAGTGACTTTGAGTTGCAGAGACTTGCAGAGACTCTGTCTGCAAAGTTGATTTACTTCTGTCAGTCTCCATATCCAAAGCTCACTGTATGATGTCTGTCATTATATTTTAAGCAGTGCCTTAGGATTAGTGTTAGTTCTTTGTAGAAACCATTTTTATGTAAACCATCAGATATCCTTTCACAGATTTAGCAGCACATATGTACAGTATTTATTATGCGGTTCTTTGTTTGGCAGGTCATCTTGTATGACATGTATACAGTGGATTTGTACTCATGATATTGTGGATGTGGCTTGTACGATCAGTTAAAAACAGACTTGACATGTCATGATTGTATCATTTTCAATCCAACAGAATTAATCTTGTAGTGTATGATTTTGCAGCTGATTTTGTCTGACATCACAGCTCTGAACGAGCAGTCTTGAGGAGCAGGCCTGTTTAATTGATACCTTTTCTCATCATGCCCAACCATCCCACACCATGGCTTCTTGTCCACTATACACCAGTCTTAAGAATAATTTGGACTGGAACAAGGTGCTAAGTTTCCATCCTTAAGTGTTGAGTAGGTTTTAAGACATGTTTTATTTTGTTAAATACGTTTGTTATATATTATGCAGGCTCCATATCTTCGCCTATTTGACTGCTCCATGGACCAATAGCATGCCAGCGTATCAGACCAGGGCTACGCCCCCCCCCCCCCCAGCTAGTATATAAACCGGGGCAGTAGAATACAATCTCCCTTCCGCTCCTTTCAGCTGAGGAATACGCATTGAAGCACATTTCTGATGCCGCAAGGAACTCTTCTCTGCTTCTTTATGATGAACATCAACAAGCATCCTACTCCAACCCAATGGCCCTTTTCAGGGCCCCTGTCCCACTCCTGCCAGGCTGGATGCCTGAGACCTACACATTCTGTTGCTTCAGGTGCCTCAGTAAGTCCCACGTTCTGAAAACTATCGACTCTGGACTGCCGCTCTTCCCCTTGAGGAACTAGTGGCTCGCTGCTCTGCCTTCACCCTTCATGCTGGCACTCTCCATTCTCTTTGTCTGGACTCCTCGGATGAAGAGGCCCTCATTGCTGGCGGTTCTGTGCTCCATCTCGACTCCCCGGTCGCAGTGGCGGCTCTGCCACTAGGGGCGCAAGGGCGCCGACCCACCTGCTGTTTAATCAGAGAAGAAGAAAATAAAACTTTTTTGTTTTTTGTTTTATAGCCCTATAAATAATATAAACATGTTTAAAATGAATAATATTTACTCATTTTAAGTGTTTGTATTTCCAATGCACAATATAACGTTATTATCTAAAATAAAAAAACACTCGTTTTCCTGAGCAGGAAGTGACGTATTTTTTCGTATTTCTCGGCCCGGGCTAGACGCCATAGCGCTCTGAGTGCGCGTCACAGTTTGATCGCTGTATCCGTCACAGCCAATCAGTGCATAACGCGTTGTGCGTTGAAATATGACTGTTGGAATCCGGGCACGATTTGAAGCGGTCTAGCCAGTAGCGTCAAGAATTTCTGTAGCCGCATTTCGCGGAGACGCTCTCTGATTGGCCGATGCCAGTATTTTTTTCCGTAGCAGAATTTCACAGAGACGATCTCTGATTGGCCGAATCCAATTTCTAATGTTCCAATTCTAGCTTCCTAGGTTGGTCCGTTGGTGAGAGATAGTTGTGTTGTTGTGAGATGCAGGCAGCAGAGCGTGCCGTGACTGCAAGTTCTTTAGACGGTTAAGCTTAGGCACTCTTTTAAAGTTGGTTAAGGTTAGAGTTTGTCTTAGAGCATGGCGATAGAACGCCAGGTAGTTTGCAGTCTGTTCGACGCGGAAAAATGGACAAAGAAATGTACTTGTGTTGTGCTAACAAGCTAACACTTGGCTAACAAGCTATATGGCGGATGCAGTCTGGAGACAGTCTGGAATACATCAACAGTGGATTATACACGTTTATCAAGCTCTCCTGCCCTGGACGTTTCAACTAAACAGTGAGTCTCTCTCGCTCTCTCTCTCTCTCTCTCTCTCTCTCGCTCTCTCTCTCTCTCTCTCTCGCTATACACAGCTGTCTCCGCGAAATGCGGCTACGGAAAAAAGTATTGACTGTGCTTGCTGAGACGATAATTAATAGGCTAGCGATTCAAAACGCTGAACTATAACATTAATTTAGCTGCTGCTGATGCATAATGAATGAATGGTGAGTTGTTTAAAATGACAACATACATGTGTTAATTATTTGATTTGATTGATCCGAGAGACAGAGAGAGATTGCTCCAGAGCATCTCAGAGCATTACATTTTCAACTCGACCTATTAACGTGAACTGCGACCCACAAGGCACCAGCGCCAGCGGCCGCCACTGCCCGGTCGCCTCCGACTTTGACAAAGAGGGAGGCTCCCAGCCTTTTTCACATTCTGACCCTCCCGCTAGGCAGATTATTCTGTATTTCCCCAGCATCGTGCAGGCTGTGGACCAAGGCTTAAGATTCTCCTACCTAGCCTTCCGCCCATGTCTGAGCTCGATTGTCTACTGCCAGAAACCTTTCACTTTCACCAGGTTCCTGTCCATCGATCCCTACATCGACAGCACTGAGAAGGACCCTTCTGTCATCAAGGCTCCTGTCAAAGCCTACTAGTCCTTCACACAGATCGGGGCATCCCGCCAAGTTGGCGCCTACCTGGAGCTACCCCCATGGTCCCAAGAGGCACAAATGACTTAACACCTATGCTCCCAACATGTTGTGTTGTCCCCCAAGGGGATTAATAAAGGATCATCTTATCTTATGTTTGGTTATTTCCTGCCCACAGCTGTCTCACTGTCCCAGTGCAGGTAGTGCTACCCATAGCGCATAGAGTCACAGCACAGCCCCCACTCACTTAAGCTCTTACAGTGCTGGCTATTCTACCCCTGGGCTTGCATGCAGTTCACCTAACATGGTTCTCATGCAGACCACGACCACTGTTACTGTCTCTCGCCACCCACAAGTCAGTGGTCCTCAATCAGGTCCACATTCTTGGCCCTGGCAAGAAAGCTGTGAGCCTCGGCCACATCTGGTGATGTCACATTCCCTCAACACAAGGAAGCGGTGCTTTTCACCAAGGTGTTGGGAGATACCTAGTGAAGTGTTTAACACGGTTTCTTTGCTAGGCTACCCCCTCCTTCCCATCCAGGTCCCTCAATCCCACTATTCTTGGGTCCCAAAGAAAACCAGGGGGTGTGAGACCCATTCTAGACCTCTTCAATCAGCTGAATGCTCACAGTGAACGCCATGTTACTCTCTTGTCAAACAGGGAGACTGGTTCACATCTATAGACTTGAGAGATGCCTACTTTCATGTCCCTATCTTTCCTCCCCACAGGAAATTCCCTTGTTTCACCTTCCAAGCGACAGCGTACGAATATCAAAATACTCTCTGCACCCCAGACGTTCTCCAAGTGTGTGGAGACTGGGGGCGTAGCCCTGATCTATGATTGGTGCATTGGTCAAATTCGTTCAGCTGGCGTGCTATTGGCGCATGGAGCAGTCCAATAGACGAAGCAAGATGCTTTGTCCGCATTCATATAACTACAGTTATACTTCATAACTATCATTTTTGTTTTGTTTGGTAATTTAAGAAACATCTGAAAACGAACCATGCCAAAATAACTTGTTTTCAGCACAGCTTTACAAGACACATTTTGTTTTCTGTAACTGAATAAAGAGACAAAATAATCTTATTTTGTGTGTATTTAATCATTGAAGTGTGTCTGGATACTTGATGTTGATTTAAAATTAAAAAAGATATACAGATTTGAATCATTGTAGCTTATTTGCTCTTTGTCTTGAATTCGTATGACTGTTTGGAAAAACAATGTTTTAAGAGAAGTTTCTGATAGTAAATCGCTTTTATTATTAATAAATCAAATAAAATGTATTTGTAAGGCCCGCCAACACACGTTAATGTCCCCATGGGCTGGACACGTCTTCTTTAAACAAGTCAAGAAGAAACATCACAATAAATCAAACACCAGGAAATCCAAAAAAGAATGTAAAATAAACTAGACAATTCCGCATGGAAAATTTTGAAAGTGGGTGATGCCTGTGCACTCGCGAGTCTCTGACAAACGGTTCAAAAGATACAAAAGAGGGAGGGGCCTAAAGGCCTCTACATGCTACAGCAACTTCAACACAACATCAGCGCGGTTGTTTTAGAGGGTCTTGTAGACTGTGTTGCGAGGATGTTGCGTACCTGTCTCCAAAATCTAACCTAAACAACCGTTGCGTTGATATTGCGTAGCAGTGATTGGTTGGTTAGCGAATGGGGGCGGGGCTGTCATAGAATAATATTGGTCCCGCAGAGAATACCATCCGCCATTGTTGTAGCCAGCCAGCTAGCGTTGAACTTGATGCTATTCAATGCTCTATCATACCCAACTAACGTTAATGCCATTCAGAATTTATTAACATAGCTACAACAACACACAGTAACGTTAATATAATTACATGCATCATTGTTTACAATGAACGGACGGTGGGGCAGTTCGAAACGACTGGACACGGACAAGTTGTATATTAATTTAATATAACAGGTAGTTCGAGCTGCATTTTCGTGCCTACAACCACAGCCACAGGGATATATCCAGCTTTGATGAGCTCTCTCTCCTCCTGCCGATTAAATTCAGCAGCTCTTCCTCGACCTCGAGTGCCTGTAGCTGCCAGCTAACGTTAAAACTAACCTAAAGTTACACAAGCAGAATACATCAAATACTTCCGGTCGGGGGATTTCAAAATAAAAGAGCGACGTCTAAAAGCACCGGAAATACGTTTATTTTGTACATTATCTAACGTTAACACAAACCTAAACTAACTTTAGTTAAACTAACTTTGCGCGTAAAGGCAGAGTGTCTAAAACACTGTTGCTTTGTCGATGTTGTGGTGCAGTTGCTTTGAAGTTGCTGTAGCATGTAGAGGCCTTAATACTAGGGGGCGTGGTCAATATAGACCAATGAAAGAGGATATCCCTACTGAGTACAATGGCACAAGCTGCAAGTCTACGACAAGTTCAAAATATACAAAAAGGGGAGGGGTCTAAGATTAGGGGGCGTGGTCAACATAGACCAATGAAAGAGGATATCCCTACTGACTACAATGACACAACCCGACAAACGGTTCAAAAGATACAAAAAGGCATAGCTGTCAACCCTACCGTTTTTTCCCGGGATTCTCCTGTTTTTTCAACCTTCTTCACGCCCTGTTCACGGTTCACGGAATTGGCACGTATTTTGTACTTATTAATTTTTACAAAATGGCTGCAATTCCCCTCCGTGACGACAGGTGGCAGCAGTGTAAAGTATGTCGAGCTGATTTCAATGTCTCACACGGTGGAAAACACGACGTCAGCGAATATTATGTGTTTAGAATATGTTGCGACGGTCGGATTGTTATTAAAAATGGAGGGATACTAGCTATGATGTGTAGGAGTTGGCGAATATGAATTGATTGCTTTAAAAACGAAGAGAAATGTCATATTTACGCTGTTTAAAACGGGATGGCGGATGAAAATATTCGGTTTTGGCTTAACGTGACGTTAGATTCAATTTACGTGCGGGGAAGTGGTTTACGTAAGGATTAATGACATGAACTAAGGTTGGGTGAGAGGTGTGAATGTAACTGTGAAAGCAGATTAAATAAAATCGAGCTGGTTTGGCATATAATGAGGAAGGTTGCCGATAAGAATGAACGTTTTTTACTTCCTGTTTTGGATGACTGGGGAGTTTGGTTGAATATCGACGTCTCTCATTGGTCTGTGTGGTATGACTGAACAATGTGACCTCCCATTGGCTTAGATGAATGAATGACGTCAGCAGAATAGTGACGTGCTGCACTGGTTTGCGTGAAAGCAAGTCAGATAAAGTTTGGATGAATGTTTTGTGACTGTTGATATGAATGAAGAAATATGTTTATCTCTCGTGGTATGTGAAGAATGATTGTTTACAGTTAAGATGTGATGTGAGAGTGTCTGGCTGTGGAAGAGTGCAATAGATGTATAAATGAGGGAATTCCGTTTTCACCACAAGGTGGGAGCAAATCAATTACAATGGCTTGTTTTTAGCAGAGAAGGACTTCCCCCATTTTCAATTCATCATAACATTTACAGTAAAATCAAATACATTTACAGATTACAACCTTTATTTAATGGTTAATATTTTGATAAAAGGTAATTTACTGTATTTTTATAGCATTTACACTTAAAGTAGGAACACAAAAGTAATCTGTAAAATAATACAGTGCATTTCCTGTGAAAAAACATTTACAGTTTACCCTTAAACGAATGGCTGGGTACATACAGGTTTTGACCAGCAGATGGCAAGCGACGAGGCAGCTCCATTGGGAGGGGGCGGGGCCGAGTGGGAGGGGGCGGGGCTAAAATGTACACGTTTTGTCTCCTGCCTATGTTGACAGCTATGCAAAAAGGGTGCACAGCCTAATAATAGGGAGCATGGTCGACATAGACCAATGAAAGAGGATATCCCCACTGAGTCCAATGGTGCCACCCGCAAGCCTCTACGACAAACAGTTCACGAGATATGAACCACCAATGAATGTAGAAGTCAGTACTGAGTGTCATTCATGTACCTGTCCCTTTAAGTGAAAGCTTTTTTTTTTTCCATGCAGGTGGCAATCAACTCAGTACAGACAAGCATTAATTGATTCAAATCCTAACTTACACATATCCATCCCCAATGCATTTCAATGAGGCTGCGCTTCCTTCATTCTCACCATGATTAAAGCAAAACGATAAGAGATGAAGCTTAGTTTTTTTAATATGAGCACTTGAGGAATTTCATGAAGGGTTATGTGCGATAATGTGTAATTCCGTCGTGGCGATCGGAAGACAAGGGCAGGAACGGTGGAGAGTCCATTAGTGTGTATGTGGAGCATGTTTAAAGTAGATTTTTTTCATAATATGAAGCTCACTTACTTGGAAGTAAAACAATAGTTGTTTATTGTTTGTAACAAATGTATGTAACTGAGGTTATGAATCCTGGATGACCGCCAGAGGCAGGGCTTAAAGCACTGGATCGAATATTTATACCAACACAGTCATGTGTGACCCCTGATGACCCGAGCTAGGGTATAGGGAGGTGTAGTGGTTATGTCACAGTGGCTGTTTCCAGCTGGTCCACCTCGCAAAATTGCAACATATTTCCCCATTGCCCATTTCTAAATTGTCTCAAATAAAGCATGAACATTTGCATGGTGTACCTTTCTGTGCATATTCATCCACAATCTATAGCTCAACATGAAAATATTCGCAATTAATCATAAAGAAAAATCGCCTAATTTTATTTCAAACAAAAATGCTTAAACAATAATGTTATTGATAGAAGGGAACTCATTTTTTGCAAAAATGGAAAGCTTGCCAATGTTCATGAGGCAGAATTGTTACAATAGCCGATAATCCATTTTCCCAATGATAAATCCCTATACGGTTGGACCTTGCGGGCAGTCCAAAGCAGGGATGCATTGCTCATGGGACGGCGTTGCACGACATGCAACCATGCTTTTGTGAGCAGAAGCACATGCACGCACATGCACAGATGTGCACGCGTGTGCACACAGGATGTCGACTGATGCGCCAAGTAGCCAGGTGGCCACCTGGCTACTTTGCATATCAATAGCACCGGTCGTCAGGTGTCCCCCCCCCCCATACATTCACACAAAACTTGTGAATGAAATGTGTTACATTCCATTCGTAGAGGCAATTAGGCACTGTCTTTAGTCTGTGCATGCGAGGAAACATTTATGCGCGTGCACGTGGTGTCATTAGCGTGCGTGCAACCAGTCAGCCAATCAGCAACGCAACACTGGTCCAAAGTGATGTCAGACTACACCTCCCTTGGTGTCCCTGGTGTCAGCGGCTCAGTTTCTACAGAATCTTCTCGCACAATCACTAGGATTCAGAGTAACCGAGCTCTCTGGTGGTCATCCAGGATCCATAAAACCTGTTACATACGTAACTACCATTCTATTTCATCCTTCCTGACCGCCAGAGGCAGTGCTTAAAGCACTGGATGACAACAGAGTCACAAGGAATCTCGAGTACTCACATAGTAGAAGCAGAGGAACGGACCACACCCAATGAATGGGTGGGGGGGCAACTGCTCTAGCACTCAAGGTTGCCTTAAAGTCACGGACCGTCACCTGAGTGGCAGTAGCGGCTCGTGGATGCTTCGCCACTAGGGGCGCTATACCAAACATTTTGCAAACATGTACAGTACCACGCAACCGACTCATGGCAAGACGTGAGCGATTCGACTCACGCTCACGGCAATGAATCGGCTCTTATGAACGAGTCGCTCAGCTGTTACTACAACAACACACAACCAGTCAAATAAAGTATAGTCTAATTCACAACTTGAAACACAATATATAAATAGAAAAGTTAGAAACAAAACTCGCTCCGTCTCCAAACACACGCAGATCTCTCCCTCTCTCCTTCTCTCTCACACACAGCGCGACGTGGAATCGATTCGTTACACAATCAGACCTATTATATACCAAGAATAACTTCAGTATGAGTACAGGGCTGTACACATATTTTGCATATTGTTAAACGAGCCAAGGCTAGCTATTAAACTATCGATATGAATCGAAAATCTGGGACCCTGATGTAAACAAGACAAACGTCTTTCTCTGGTCTGCATCCCCTTAACAATTGTGTGTATTGAGCCGTACTGTATTGTACCCATTCTGCAATCTGTTAATAAAGTTCTCATTCATTCATTCATTCAAACATAGACGATATTGAACAAGCCATAATCCACGTATTTTCAATCCAAACGCGAGAGAGAGAGAGAGAGAGAGACTCACTGTTTAGTTGACACGTCCAGGGCAGGAGGGCTTGCCTTGATAAAGTAGTGTATAATCCACTGTTGATGTATTCCAGACCACTGTCCACTGTGTCCAGACTGCATCCGCCATATAGCTTGTTAGCCAAGTGTTAGCTTGTTAGCAGTTAGCAGCACCACACAACACCACAAGTACTTCATTCCTTTGTCCATTTCCGCTCGAACAGACTGCAAACTACCTGGCGTTCTATCGCCATGCTCTAAGACAAACTCTAACCTTAACCAACTTTGAAAGAGTGCCTAAGCTTAACAGTCTAAAGAACTTGCAGTCACGGCACGCTCTAAGACAAACAGCTGCCTGCATCATTCTCACAACAACACAACTATCTCCACCAACGGACCAACCTAGGAATAAGCTAGAATTGGAACATTAGAAATTGGATTCGGCCAATCAGAGATTGTCTCTGTGAAATTCTGCTACGGAAAAAAATACTGGCGTCGGCCAATCAGAGAGCGTCTCCGCGAAATGCGGCTACAGAAATTATTGACGCTACTGGCTAGACCGCTTCAAATCGCGCCCGGATTCCAACATAATAGTCATATTTCAACGCACAACGCGTTATGCACTGATTGGCTGTGACGGATACAGCGATCAAACTGTGACGCGCACTCAGAGCGCTATCGCGTCTAGCCCGGGCCGAGAAATACAAAAAAAAAATAAAATAAAAAAAACGTGATGTCACTTCCTGCTCAGGAAAACAAGTGTTTTTTTATTTTAGATAATAACGTTATATTGTGCATTGGAAATACAAACATACTTAAAATGAGTAAATATTATTCATTTTAAACATGTTTATATTATTTATAGGGCTATAAAACAAAAAACTAAAATTTTATTTTCTTCTTCTCTGATTTAACAGCAGGTGGGGCGGCGCCCGTGCGCCCCTAGTGGCAGAGCCGCCACTGCTGAGTGGGGATCTGAGGCAGACTTTGGCCACTGTAGTGGGCCTGCGGCTGGGAGCGGACTCAGGGGGCAGCCGAGGAAGCCCCAGGCCTACTGGGGAAAGGCAGGCCTCTGTGAAGACCACAGAGCTGCTGCCTGGTCATCCTAGCTTATACAGTACATTCTAGCGGCTCCACAGTGGCTGACCCGAACAGCTCCCTTGGTTCTACTGGGACACCGCAAAGGGTCCTCCTAGCTGCCTCCACCAGGGGGGACGGTGCAGGCCAAACCTGATGGCGAGTCTGGACCAGAGTAGACATCAGACGCCCAAGTTCTCTTGACATAAGAGCGAAGGCCTGTAGTGAAGCATTCCTGAGGCTGTGAGCAGCATCCTCAATTGTAGCCTCTTGCAGCAGTGGCGAATCCTCCTGGAAGCCAACGGAAGCCAGGCTTCCCCATTATTAAAATATGAATCAATATGAAATATGAAAAAAAAGAATAATAATAATTTATATAGTTTACAATAATAATAAAAAATAATTATTTTTCATCTCTGTGTTATAATTTTTTTGTTGTTGAAATGTCTCCCTCTTCTCCTTCTCACTCTCTCTAACACACTGTCAGACTCACTGAGGCAGTCACTGCAGCAGAGGAGAGGAGGCAGAGGGGAGGTGTGTCTTTCTCTAGCATCCACCATGTGATTCATGTATGTGGAGTCCAAAACCAATACTAGCCAATAAGATTCGAGCTTACTAAAGCCCTTCCCACACCTTAAAACGGGTCCGTCAGCAAACTAAGTACTCTAGCCTCTGCACATTTGCCGCCCTGGAGGTGTGGGAAGCGCTTTACTAAGCTCGCATCTTATTAAATCTAGCCCATGGAATAGTATAGCTGTATGTTTACACTTGAAATGTGTATTTTTATTTAGTGTGCATTTTTATTTTGTCACAATATTATTTGGCTTAAATATATATATATATATATATATATATATATATATATATATATATATGTAACAGTGTTAACAAATACTTTATTATAGTTCAATTATGTTAAACTTGGGACACAGCCATGGCTATTTATATTTTATTTCGTTTTGTATGTGATGCATTTTACTTTGAAATTGTTGTGTTGCATTGTGGGTCCTCAGCACACATGAATACCTTGCTGATGGTAAGATGGTTTTCTGTCTGCTCAGACTTAGAATACTTAATTAACATTATCTGTGCTTCATCAAAAACCCTGTTAGTGGCCAAATATGCACTTGTGTTTCATATTTATTGTCTAGTAACACTCGTTTTATATTTTGGTTCCTGGAATTGCTTGGTTCATGGTTACAAAAAACGATTAGCATGCTAAGCTAGCTGTTGTGTTAAATAACCAGCTCACTAACATGGAACATGCTGTGTCTGAACAGGAGATGACCCAATGCTGTTTTGTACCTTACAAGCTGTGGTTGTGTGTTCCAAATTGTGTACAGGTATGTCTTCTGTGTAATATTGTTTATCTGGTTTTGGTTATTATTTTGCACAGTAAATACTTATGCAGGCCTACCTGCAATTCAGCATTTATTCCAGCAGGGGCGACAGTGATGTTCCTGCTGCCTTTTGTTATATGAAAAATGGGGCTTTAGAGGGAAGAGGTTATTATTATATTTTGTAATGTTGTGTACTGTATTTTCTTATTTGAAGTTACATGTATTTTATAAGTAAATGTTTTATTGTTATTATTTGTATTTCTATCAGACTTTGTTAAACTAATTCCACTATGATCCATGTTTGATCCAAGTCTGTAAGCACACATGAATACCTTGCTGATGGAGATGACCCAATGCTGTTTTTGTACCTTAGAAGCTGTGGTTGTGTGTTCCAAATTGTGTACAGAATAAAACCACACTCTACTGCTCCAGCACCTGATTCCGTGTCGATTCTTGATGAGACAGCAGGCAGGACAGAATAGGAGAGGTTACATTGGTGCCGTGACTCGAGACTCTTCTGTTGAGCTGTGGATGCTACAGAGCGATCCGGGAACTGTTCTGCTGCTGCTGTTCGTCTACAGTACATGAAGTCAGGTGGATGTGTTGCTCTGATACAGTACTAGTGGTCAGATTGAGGAATATTTGTTATTCTACCAGTTATCCGTGCAAGCCCTTTGTGGATACTTTTTGTATTTTCTTTAATGATATTGTATGCTGTTCACTTGATTGTTTAACATGAGTGAATCTCAGGGGGGATCTTTTGTAACTCCTTTTGGGGTTGGCAGAGGTAGAGGTTTTAGGCAGTTTTTACAGTTTGACAGTCCTGTTCAGGGGGGTGGTATCGTGATGTCGGGTATCCAGGGTACATCAGGGGCCCCTTTGTTCAGTACAGATGTTGCCCCTCCCCCCAGCCAGAGCACAAGTGCCCCCACCCCAGCCAGCCAAAGCACAGGTGCCCCTACCCCAGCTAGCCAACACACAGGTTTCCCTGCCCCAGCCAGGCAAAGCACAGATTTCCCCACCCCAGCCAGCCAAATCACAGATTTCCCCACCCCAGCCAGCCAAAGCACAGGTGCCCCTACCCCAGCCAGCCAACACACAGGTTTCCCTGCCACAGCCAGGCAAAGCACATATTTCCCTCCCCCAGCCAGCCAAAGCACAGGTGCCCCTACTCCAGCCAGCCAACACACAGGTTCCCCTGCCCCAGCCAGGCAAAGCACAGATTTCCCTGCCCCAGTTAGCCAAAGCACAGGCTCCCCTGTCCCTACCCCTGATGTCATTGCTGCTAGTATTGTGAGTCAGATGGGTGATGTATTGATTCAGCAGGTCAGTCAGCGAGTAGCACAGGAGATTATTTCCCATCTCAGTCCATCTGTCAGTACCTCTTTTCACAGTGCTGCCCCTCCACCTACCCATGCCAATGTGCTTGTTAATGCCCCTTTACACAGTGCTACCTCTCCATCTAACCATGCCAATCTATTCGTCAGTACCCCTTTGCACAGTGCTGCCCCTCCACCTACCCATGCCAATGTGTCTGCTACGAATGCATTTGATTCTCATTTGCAATATGTGTCCCACCGGAAGCTGAAGCAGCCACCCTGCTTCAGAGGAGACAGCTCAGACTCTGTTTCCATACAGGAGTGGGAGGAGCTCATGAGGAGTTTCATTAAGAGGGGACAATTGCAATCTGAGGAACAGGCAGAGGAGATTCTCACACACCTCAGAGGCAAAGCCAAGGATGTCGTCAGGTTTGGAACCAGGAACAGTGATATTGACATCACCCGCAACCCTGACGCCATTTATGGCCTTCTGCGGAAGCACTTTGATTCTGCCACATGCTCATCGCTCCCGTTAGCAGACTTCTACACCACTCTTCCTGAGAAGGGTGAAGATGCATTTGACTACTGGCTCAGGCTGAACCGTGCTGTTGACCTAGCCACTGAGCGTCTGAAGGAACAAGGCAAGACACTAGACAGCCCTGGCACTGAAGTGACACGTATGTTTGTAAAGAACTGCCCCTCCACTGAGCTTGCTATGACCTTCAGGTCAAAAACAATAGACAGGTGGTCAGCTCATGAAGTTCAAGATATTCTGAATGAGTACCATTCTGAGATATCGTCGACGACAAGCAGAGCTCCCAAAGAAAGAGTGTCAGTAAATGCTCTTGCTGCTGTCCCTGCCACTGCGCTCCATGCTGAGGGACCGAGCCCACTGCAGCCGCAGGCCACGGACCCTGATGCCCTGAACCGCCTTATCAGCATGCTGGAGAAGGTGCTCCGGCAAAGACCTGTTCCAGGTTCAACCAGACAGTCTGGCCCACAGTTCCCCAGGGTTGAAGGTTTGAATAACATGCCTTGTTCTGTTTGTCAAGACGCTGCACATTCTGCATTCACCCACTGCCGTGACCGTAGGCTCTGCTTCCAATGCCACTCACCAGACCATTCCAGACGTGATTGCCCTAATAGCACGGCGCCAAACTACAGTCAGCAGCCGGGAAACTGAAAGATCCACACTTAATGGGGAACAGTGTGGATCGTGATAGTGACCCTCCCTACTGTGATGACAATGATTTAGAATCCTTGTATGACTCTCTCGGTCCTGTCACACCATCTGGGAAGACTGCCATATTCCAGTTGACACACAGGCTTCAGAGAGCTGACAGCTTGTTCTATACTGATGTCCGTGCTGCTGGTAAAGTCGATCTGAAAGCCATGATTGACAGCGGCTCCATGGCATGCTCATTGAGTGAGGCTGCTGCAGCGCGCCTTATGCAACGATGCCCTGACACTAAGAGAAGTCCTGCTGATCATATTGTTGTAATTGGTGCTGGGGGTCACTGTGTCACTCCAACAGCAGTCTATTACAAAGAATCATCAATAAATCCTCAAAAATAATCTGCACCCCCCTCCCTTCTCTCGAATCACTCCACCGCCAAATCACAATCAGGAGAGCCAGAAAAATCATCTCCGACCCCACTCACCCAGCACACCACATCTTCCAGCTGCTGCCCTCCGGGAGGCGCTACAGATCCCTGACCACCAAAACATCCCGGTTCAAAAACAGCTTCTTCCCCACTGCCATACGGACACTGAACTCCCTGTAGCACCCCCCCCCCTCCCTGTAGTACCCCCCCGCAACCCCCCTTACCTCTGCTGACATGGACATGGACAACTCTGAACTGTATCTATGTAATTGTGTTTTCTTTTATGTACGCTGTAAGTGATGTTATATGTTCTATGTTTTATGTTGGAACTGCTATGCTATGCACTGAAACCAAATTCCACCAGCCTGGCTGGGTGGTCATTAAAGAAATTGGAATTGGATTGGATTGGATGATTTGGAAGTGACTATCTACGGTTTCAAGCTGCTTATCCCAACGTTGGTCATCCCTGGGCAAACAGACGACATGATTGTCGGCAGCAATGCCATTATGGTGCTTATACGTCAGATGAAGAGTTCTGATAACTACTGGAGTCTCTTAGCTTCACCAGTTGATGTTGCAGATGGTGAGTGCTACCAGTTCTTGTCCCTGCTATCCAACTCTGAGAAGTGGAAGGGAGGTCCCATGCCAGACAAGATCGGCACTGTAAAGCTGAGACAGAGTGTCACACTTGAGCCGTTGTGTGAACACCTTGTTTGGGGCAAGCTGCCTGCTTCTGCACCCATATCAGTGGGAAGCACAGTAATTGTTGAGGCAACCCAGTCAAGATCCAGGCCCAGGAATGTGTTGGTGGGCCGTGTCATATCACCCCTGTGGGGGAACAGGTGGGTGCCCGTAAAGTTGATAAATCCTAGCACTAAGACAGTGACCCTGAAGAGGAACAGCAAGATTGCGGATGTCTCCCCGTGTGTTGCAGTCGAGGAGTTGTCCCCACCTGATAAGATCTCTATCAATATGCAGAGTGTCTCACAGCATCCAGTGGCAACAAGGTCTCCTGAACAGGTGGAAGATGCTCTGAACAAGCTGGGACTGCAGGACCTGGACCTGAATGCCTGTGAGGTGTCAGACCTGTGGAAAGACAGACTGCTGCGACTTGTTGAGAGCTACGAGTGTGTCTTCTCAAGAGACAAGATGGACTGTGGGGAGGCTACAGACTTTGTCCACAAGATAAGCCTTGTGGATGAGAGGCCGTTTCGCCTACCCTATCGTCGGGTACCGCCCAGCCAGTACGAGACGCTAAGGACTGCTCTCAATGACATGGAGGAGAGGGGCATTATCCGAAAATCACACAGTGAGTACGCATCGCCTCTGGTCTTAGTGTGGAAAAAAGATGGCAGTCTCCACATCTGTACTGACTTCAGGAGCCTCAATGCAAAGACTGTGAAAGACGCGCACCCACTGCCTCACCAGGCAGATACTCTTGCTGCGCTTGGAGGAAATGTCTTCTTCTCCACCATGGACTTAACGTCTGGCTTCTATAATGTACCCCTCTATGAGGAGCACAAGAAGTACACAGCCTTCTCTTCACCCTTCGGCCTCCACGAGTACAACAGGATGCCGCAAGGTCTGTCCAACAGTCCTGCAACATTAATGCGAATGATGATGTCAATCTTCGGGGATCAGAACTTCACCAGTCTGCTCTGTTATCTTGATGACCTGATGGTCTTTGCCCCCACCGAGCAGCTGGCTCTTGAGCGTCTGGAGATGGTGTTCTCCCGCCTGAGGAATCATAAGCTCAAGCAAGCCCCCAAGAAGTGTCATCTCTTGCGGAGGTCAGTAAAGTTTCTGGGACATGTCATCTGTGGAGATGGGGTGATGAAGGATCCTGACAAGATGAGGGCCATCACGGATGTGGGAGAGGCTGATCTGATGGAGAGCGATGGCGTCACTCCTTCCTGGAAAAAGATAAGGTCCTTCCTGGGCCTAATTTTCTATTATCAGCACTTCATTGCTGATTGCTCTGCAAAAGCTAAGCCCTTGTTCAGGCTCCTCTCTGGAAGGCAGGTGCAGCGTAAGACCATGAAGAGCAGGATGGGCAAGGAACGATTATCGGCTCCACCAGTGCTTACGGCGAGCGACTGGACTGACGCATGCAAAGACTCATTTCAGACTCTGAAGAGTGAACTAGCCTATGGTGTCACCTTAACCCACCCTGACTTCAGTGAGCCCTTCATTCTTGCTGTCGATGCGTCATTCGATGGCATTGGCGCCGTCCTGTCTCAAGTGCCACCAGGTGAAACGATCGCTCGACCTGTCGCCTTCGCTAGCAAGACACTGTCCCGGCCACAGATGAACTACCCAGCGCACAGGCTGGAATTCCTGGCATTGAAGTGGGCCATTTGTGAAAAGTTTGGCCACTGGCTGAAGGGGAGACACTTTACTGCCTGGACAGATAACAACCCGCTGTCCTACATCCTAACGAAGCCTCGCTTGGATGCATGTGAACAAAGATCGGTGGCTAAGCTTGCAGCTTTCGACTTTGATCTGAAGTATGTCCCAGGTGTTAAGAACATTGTCGCCGATGCGCTCAGCCATGAGCTATTCGTTCAGTCATGTATCAGTCACCGTCTGATGAAAGAGCCTTACATTGCACTGTTGGATGAAGTCAATGGTGTTGTCAGAGGTACAGTACAGGACGCCTTCTGGCTGACAAACAACTGTCAAGCTGTTCTAGAAGTGGAACCAGGATCATCTGATTCAGATGCTGAAGCTGTCTCTCAATCTGTGGAGGGCTCCATCAGCCCTGAAGAGGTGTCAGCGGTGCTGATTGCCCATAGTGACAGTGGAATGACCAGTCTGGTCGGTGCTAGTCCACCGTTGCCCCAGTTACCTGGAGAAGACGCTTCCACTGTTATTCCCCAGAGCCGTATCTTGAGTCTTCAGGAGCAGGATGCCACAATAAGCCGAGTCATGTTCTATATGCAGCGGCATAGGAGAGCTACCAGGCGGGAAACAGCGTCTGAACCTGGCTGTGTCAACAAGCTCCTCAGACACTGGAAGAAGCTGCGGGTACAAGATGGGATCCTGTACAGGGTGAAAAAAAACTTCAGACTTGACAAGAAGCTCTTTCAGTTTGTTGTGCCAGATAGCCTCAAGCATCAAGTTCTCCTCTGCGTCCACGATAATGCTGGTCATCAGGGCCGTGCACGAATCCTCTCCCTTGCCAGGGAACGGTTCTTCTGGATTGGAATGGAAAACGACATGGCCAGCCATGTACGCCGATGTGAGAGATGTGTTGTTGGCAAAACACCTGAGCCTGAGGCCCGTGCACCCCTTGAGAACATTCAGACATCTGCACCAATGGAATTGGTGTGTATCGATTTCTGGTCTGCCGAACTGACTGACAAGAAGACAGTTGATGTCTTGGTAGTAAAAGACCACTTCTCCAAAATGGCACATGTCTTTCCCTGCCGAGATCAGTCTGCGAAACAAGTTGCCCGGCGGTTGTGGGATGACTTCTTTTGTATTTATGGCGTTCCCCAAAGAATACACTCAGACCAGGGTGCCAACTTCGGGAGCAAGCTTATGAAAGAACTTATAGAGATGGCGGGAGTTCACAAGTCACGCACCACCCCATACCACCCAATGGGTAATGGTGTTGTAGAACGTTTCAACAGGACACTGGGGAACATGGTGAGAGTCCTGCCCCCTACTGCAAAAGCCAGATGGCCACAGATGCTGCAGACATTGACCTTCTGCTACAACTGTACTGTGCACAAGACCACTGGCTTTGCCCCCTTCTTCCTGATGTTCGGGCGAGTCCCGCGCCTCCCCATTGACATCATGTTCCAACATGTCCGCCGGGATGACAAGGTAGTCAGCCGTAATGAGTTTGTTACTCGCTTGAAGCAAGACTTGTGTGCAGCCGCAGAGATTGCCCGAAGACACATCCTCCAAGAACAAGCACGTCATGCCAGACTCTACAACCGTCGAGTCAAAGGCTCTTCGTTGGCTGTGGGCGATCGTGTGTTGCTGGCCACTCGTGGTGAGAAAGGCAAGAGGAAGCTCTCTGACAGATGGGACTCAGCTCCTTATGATGTTGTGTCAGTGAGGCCTGACATCAACGTGTACAGGATAAAAGACACCCAAACTGGCAAGGAGAAAGTTGTGCACAGGAACCTTCTTCTCCCAGTCGACTTCCTTAACTTGGATGAGGATGAGACTCCAGTCTCCCTTGTGGGATCGGATCTCAGTGTTGTGGCTGATGGAAGTGGCCAGGAGTCAGTGGCAGTTGGCGGTGTGGATCGTAATGTCCAGACTATGGACTGGCTCATGAATACTCCTGAGATTGAGGACCCTGTTGATGGGATTGATGTGGATGATGTTATATCCATAGCTGCAGGAAGTGATTCCCTACCTGGTGACTTGGCCGATACACCTTGTTACAAAGGATCAGATTAAACCGAATATATATATTTATTGATTGATATATATTGCATAGTATTTGTATATCGTTTGATATCCCTTGTATATTCCTTGTACATATACACAGAATATCCCTTTAGACCAGACCATAATATTTCATTCTCCTATTGGACAGCGGTCCACAGGCGCCAGAGCCATGCCTCCAGAGTCAGGTTCAAGGCCACCGACAAGACATGTCTGTACATGCCCGGCCTTGCCCAGGGATACGAGACAGAAATGAGGTTGGCACTAGTTTGTTCGCCGTGCATATAAATATGGCGCAGGTGAATACAGAAGTAGAGTTACCCAATAAGTTGAAGCCTCACCCACGATACTCCGTGCGGTGAAGTATGGCCTGTTTGGCCCCAAATAGAGCATTGAGACCGCGTGCGAATTAATAACTGAATTGTCAGAGTTTGGCGCTATACCGTCGAGTGCGACATATTTCTATTAAGTCAGTAATAGTCTATTTGTGTATAGTGTATCGTGCGGCTAAAGTTCTACAGTGACCAGCATCACCAACGCTTCCTCGTACCAGCTAGAGTGCTTATCCAGGCTGGGCTGCTTTCATGGCGCTTTCACCCGAGGAGACCTAGACGAGAACCGTGTGGACATGTACACTGGATTAATCTACCCGACGACTACATAGCCCTTTGCGGCTGGATTATATTTGTTTTGGTCCTGTGATTTATGGAGCGGAGAATCGCCGACGCCTACACGTGTGGGATTTACCCTGTGAGGAGCCAGGTCGAGTCGGCGCCTCAGAGAGCCTGAGGCCGGCTAGCTTTCTTCACTGTGGAGCTACAGTCTACGGAGAACAGCTGTATTCGTCTGTGGATCAAGAGACTATTGCACCGTCTCCTGTACTTGGAGTCTCCTTAGTCATCGTTGACCAGACTCTCTACTACCGACAGATCCTCTACCCCTGCTGGCTTACAACCGGGGGGACCCTTCCAGTATCTCCCGCTATATATTACTAGTGTACCATAGATATAATTCCCTAAGATTCAGGTTGTATAATTACCTCCTGCGTAACCAGAGAATGGACATTCATTATTGATTTGCCTACGCACATTCCTTTGCCTTATAAGCGCATCCAAAGTATAGAGAAGTATATTATGTACCTTTTGCTGCAATAAATACTTAATTACCATTTGGTGTGGAACCGATTCATTGTGGGAAGTGTTCATCATATTTATATATCATGTACTGTATGGCCAGTAATTAAAGTACATAAAGCGGTAGTGGTTTAATGATACCATACTTATCAATACAGTCAGGGAATTGTACCCCTCAGTTACACACCTGATGGATCTGAACCTGTCCCTACCAATGCAGTCCCCTCCCCCGAACCTGTCCTTACAAATGCAGTCCCTTCCCCTGAACCTGTCCCTACCAATGCAGTCCCCTCCCCCGAACCTGTCCTTACAAATGCAGTCCCTTCCCCTGAACCTATCCCTACCAATGCAGTCCCCTCCCCCGAACCTGTCCTTACAAATGCAGTCCCCTCCCCCGAACCTGTCCCTACCAATGCAGTCCCCTCCCCCGAACCTGTCCTTATAAATGCAGTCCCCTCCCCCGAACCTGTCCTTACAAATGCAGTCCCTTCCTCTGACCCTGCCCTCGCTGGTGCAGTCCCTATCCCTGATTCAAGTCAAGTCAAGAGTTTTATTTGTCACGGCATACAAGTATACAATGAAATGCGGGTGGTCTTGCCCGCAACGATGTGCAATACAGTGGTACAACATATAATAGAATCCAATAAAAACAACATTGTGCAATAAACAGGTAACATGGTGTGACATCTCGGTATCTGTACATAGTTATTTACAGAGCATATAGGACATGCTAGGTAGCCCCTGTCAGTGCAGCTCCTGAGACAGCCCCTTCCCCTGTCATTGTAGCTCGCTCACCTGATCCAGACTCAGTCAGTGTGTCTCACTTAGATCTGTCAGATGATGTTGTTTCTAAACAGCCTCAGAGTTTAAGTGCAGGTCAAACTGGTGCGGTCACTACCAGGTTTGGGAGACATGTTACAAAGGATCAGATTAAACCGAATATATATATTTATTGATTGATATATATTGCATAGTATTTGTATATCGTTTGATATCCCTTGTATATTCCTTGTACATATACACGGAATATCCCTTTAGCCTAGACCAGACCATAATATTTCATTCTCCTATTGTCCACAGGCGCCAGAGCCATGCCTCCGGAGTCAGGTTCAAGGCCACCGTCAAGACATGTCTGTACATGCCCGGCCTTGCCCAGGGATACGAGACAGAAATGAGGTTGGCACTAGTTTGTTCGCCGTGCATATAAATATGGCGCAGGTGAATACAGAAGTAGAGTTACCCAATAAGTTGAAGCCTCACCCACGATACAACGTGCGGTGAAGTATGGCCTGTTTGGCCCCAAATAGAGCATTGAGACCGCGTGCGAATTAATAACTGAATTGTCAGAGTTTGGCGCTATACCGTCGAGTGCGACATATTTCTATTAAGTCAGTAATAGTCTATTTGTGTATAGTGTATCGTGCGGCTAAAGTTCTACAGTGACCAGCATCACCAACGCTTCCTCGTACCAGCTAGAGTGCTTATCCAGGCTGGGCTGCTTTCATGGCGCTTTCACCCGAGGAGACCTAGACGAGAACCATGTGGACATGTACACTGGATTAATCTACCCGACGACTACATAGCCCTTTGCGGCTGGATTATATTTGTTTTGGTCCTGTGATTTATGGAGCGGAGAATCGCCGACGCCTACACGTGTGGGATTTACCCTGTGAGGAGCCAAGTCGAGTCTGCGCCTCAGAGAGCCTGAGGCCGGCTAGCTTTCTTCACTGTGGAGCTACAGTCTACGGAGAACAGCTGTATTCGTCTGTGGATCAAGAGACTATTGCACCGTCTCTTGTACTTGGAGTCTCCTTAGTCATCGTTGACCAGACTCTCTACTACCGACAGATCCTCTACCCCTGCTGGCTTACAACCGGGGGGACCCTTCCAGTATCTCCCGCTATATATTACTAGTGTACCATAGATATAATTCCCTAAGATTCAGGTTGTATAATTACCTCCTGCGTAACCAGAGAATGGACATTCATTATTGATTTGCCTACGCACATTCCTTTGCCTTATAAGCGCATCCAAAGTATAACTAGAGAAGTATATTATGTACCTTTTGCTGCAATAAATACTTAATTACCACTTTGTGCGGAACCGATTCATTGTGGGAAGTGTTCATCATATTTATATATCATGTACTGTATGGCCAGTAATTAAAGTACATAAAGCGGTAGTGGTTTAATGATACCATACTTATCAATACAGTCAGGGAATTGTACCCCTCAGTTACAATTGGTCCTTCGAGCCGGAGGGTAACTAGTGTAATATTAATATAGTGGTATTAATATTGACATGGCCTATGATGAACACTCCACAAAACGGTTCTCCTAAAGTAGATCGCCCGCAGCGTAGACGGCAGACACCTCAGTACTTAGAGGATTACGTTGCCAATATACTACCTAGCTTTCTACAGATGGTAAACGCGGAAAAAGTAGATAGTAAAATTATGTCCGACCCTATCGACCAGGCTACCCCGCCAATAGAGGCCCTAGTGGGTTCTAACGTAACTGACCAAGCTCACGGTAGGGACCAGGAGGGACCCGACATGACTTTACCCCCCGCCAAGACCGAAGAAGTAGTCCCCGGAGAGCTCCAGGATAAAGACAGCTCTCCAGGGATGGAACTCTACCCGCTACAAGAAGAGGAGAGCACCCCGGAGATGGATCTCCAGGACTCGCCACAGGAGAACAGATCTCCAACGAGTACTGCCAGGAGCGGATCACCTCAACCAGCGTCTTCCCCCAGCGAGGCGGACAAGATGCTGGCACAGGCATTCCTCGCCAGCCTAGCAGCCTCAACAGAGCGCGATCGACTCCAAGCACAGACGCTTAGTGAGTGCGAACATTCTTCCATGGAAAGAGAACGCCTTCAGGCGCAGCAACGGAGCGACGAAGATCGTATACGTCTAGAGATTAGACGCCTTCAGACGGAAGAGAATATGGTAAGGGACCGGGCCGAAGCCCAGCGCGCCGCCGCCGAAGCCCAGCGCGCCGCTGCCGGTGCCCAAAGAGAAGCAGAGCGCGACCTCGCTCTCACCAAGCGCGAAGCCGAGCGCGACCGATTACAAGCGCAGATAATGGAGCAGCTGATCACCAGGGCAACACCCCCTCCCTCCGCACGGGGTTCCAGGGCCTCATCAAGACAAGGGTCAAGGGCACCCTCCCCTACCCGATCAAGCGACCCTGAGCCCGACCACCAGAGAGAGCCTATACCCCCCTCCGAACCCCTTTCCCGACCGGTCCAAGTGAGACCCAGCTACAAGGAAGAAACGGTCTACACCGCGGAGAGGCTAAATAGACGACTACAGGATCTAGAGGACCTGCCAGAGGAAGAAGAAGAGGGAGAGGAGGAGAGTCAAGCCCAACAGCAGCACAGTACTCCACAGGACCAGGAGGTCCAGTACAGCCCAGGCTCTACCCCCGCGGCTCTGCGCTACAGACCCCCGACTCAATTCACGGGTGAGCTTGACGCACGACCAGCCCAGAGGAACAGCACCTGGATACGCGGGCCATGGTACCCAGCAGGTACCAGCCCACCAAGAGGCGTAAGAGGAGACTCGCCTAGGAGGCCTCTCTTCCAACGCTCACCGATGTGCCAGCCATCCATGGCATCATACATTGGCACACCAACGTTTCCGGACTTCACCCACGAGAACAGAGCACAGTACACGGAGCTACGAATGTGCTTAGAGACAATGATGTCCGATGTAGCTGATGAACCGTACAAGTATGCTATCCTACTGAAGCACCTCAAGGTGCCCCGAGCGCACAATATAGCGCTGGCCTATGCCACCTCTACTACCCCATACACAGCGGCTCTAGCAGCACTCGACCAAAGATATGGACGCATATGGGACTACGTAATACAAGAGATAAGGCATATTGACCGCCTACCCCCAGCCACAGACAATCGCTCACTAGATGACCTGTCTATCAAGGTACAATCCCTGGTAGGGATGCTGGGGGCGCAAAGAGAAAAGGGTATGCACGAACTGTACGCGAACTCTAATGTCGAGAGGATTTTAGAGAAGCTTCCGCCCGCCCGACAAGAGCGCGTCAGGCGGCAAAGAGACCACTGTGATCCTAACGGTCCCGAGCCATCCCTCCTAGACCTAGCCGACTTCCTGGCGAGAGAAGTCAACAGCCTACGGTTGGATACGTTCATGCGGAGCACCCCAAGCTCCAGAGAGGGACCTAGGAGAGCAAACGATGGCCGAAGATTGGTGACCGTCATGCACCAATCAGAATCAGTACCGAGCAGCAAGAACCACAGTACCCCCTCGATGAAAGAGAAGTGGAAGATGGTGTGCCCGTACTGCGAAAAGGAACACTGGTTGTCACAATGTGACACGTTCAAGAAGATGACCGCCGACGAGGTGAGTCAATGGATAAAGTCCAACCGACGCTGTTACCGATGTGCGCGCAGTCACATGGCAGCCGATTGCCGCTTAAAGAAGAGGAGTAATCGGTGTGACGGAGCCCACCTAGATGTCCTACACGACAGTAACAGAAGAAAGCCTGCACCCTCAAGCAGCACAAAGGCAAGTGTTATGTACATTGACCCCGCCAGCAGCGGGGGCGCCCGGGTGCTCTTAAAGGTGGTCCGCGTAACACTGAGTTACCAAGACAAGGTCATGGACACTTACGCCGTCCTTGACGACGGGTCAGAGAAGACCCTTCTCCTCGCGTCCGCTGCGGCCCAGCTGGGGCTGCGGGGGAGCGAAAACCAGATGACGATTCGGACAATAAGAAGAGATCTAAAGACGATAAAGGGCGAGAATGTCTCCTTCACTATCGCAGCAAGCGGGCAGCCAGAGAGACGGTATAGGATTACTAATGCTTTCACCAGCCAAGAAATAGGCCTGTCGCAGTACACCTACCCCATCGCCAAGCTGATGGATAAATATGTGCACCTGCGTCAACTACCTATACCGCTCATAGACGGTGCCACCCCGACCCTGCTGATAGGCTCCGACCATGCAGACCTCATCGTCCCGATAGACCGGGTCCACACAGGGCCCAGAGGCTGTCCTGCAGCAGTCGAGACCCGCCTAGGATGGACATTACAAGGCCCCCTCGCTAAGTCTCTTAACCGAACAGCAGCCACCAAGAAGACACCACCCTCCTACAGCATGTCGAGAGGCTATGGACACTAGAGACAATGCCCTTTAAGAACGAAAAGAAAGACATTTGTTCCAAGGAAGACATTTACGCTATAGCCCTCCTCGAGCAGGGGACAAAGAGAGTCAAAGTCAACGGAGTGATGAGATACGCAACTCCACTCCTGAGGCGAGAGGGTATGCCTACCTTCCACGCCCCAAAAGAAGCGACGGAGCGGTATCTATTGAACACAGAGCGGCGCCTAGCCAGAGACCCTGCTCAAGAGACGGTGTACCGCGCTGAGATTAACAAGCTAATCACAGCGGGACACATAAAGAAAATTGACATTAAAGAGGCCGATCAGACGACCGAATCATGGTACGTGCCGCACCACAACGGCAAGGATCGTATTGTGTTCAACTGCAGCTACCAGATTGGATCACAAAATCTGAATAAAGAGCTCTTGCCCGGCCCAACACTCGGCCCCTCTCTACTAGGCGTGTTACTACGTTTCCGCCAAGACAAGGTGGCCATCAGCGGCGACATCAAAGGGATGTTCCTGCAGGTGAGACTAGTGGAGGAGGACAAGCCCCTGCTGCGGTTCCTATGGAGAGAGAGGATCGGGGATGAGCACCCAGCCATCTATCAATGGGAAGTCCTCCCTTTCGAAACCACATGCAGTCCATGCTGTGCTACGTTTGCACTGCAAAAACACGTCGCAGAGGACCCAGCAGCTGATGAAGAGGTCCGACAAAGTGTAGGAAATAGTTTCTACGTGGACAACTGTCTGCAAAGCGTCTCGACGCCAGAAGAAGCCGAGGCCCTTCTACTCAAGCTCCGCGCCTCCCTGATCAAAGGCGGCTTTGATCTCAGGCAGTGGGCCAGCAGCGACCCGCAAGTATTGCGCAGCCTCTCCCCCGAGGACAAGGCAGCAAGCAGCGAGACCTGGATGGCGACCATCCCAGGAGAAGCCCAAGAAATGACATTAGGACTAGTCTGGCGCTTCAAAACAGACTCGCTCCATTATAAACACACACCCCTGACCAAGGAGCAGGGAAGGTCGACTGCACTACCGACCACCAGACGGAGTGTATACAGAACACTCGCCAGACAATATGACCCGTTGGGATGTATTCTACCTTACACCACCAGGGCAAAGATGATTGTAAGAGCGTTATGGGACAAGGACCAGGGCTGGGACGACCCCATACCCGAACACCTTGCATCCACATGGAGAGAGTGGGAGACGGAACTCAGCTCACTCCCAGGTGTCAACATACGCCGCAGCTACTTCCCACCCACAGTGAGGCCGGAGACGTGCCAGATGGACCTGCACGTCTTCAGCGACGCCTCCGAAGTAGCCTACGGTTCGGTGGCCTACTTGCGTGCCCGAGAGGAGGGAGGAGAAATACATACTGCTTTCATCCTGGCTCGCTCAAGAATAGCCCCACGAAAGCAACAATCTATCCCGCGTCTAGAGCTCTGCGCAGCCCTAGCAGGAGCGCAACTCGCCACGTTAATCCAACGTGAACTCACCATTCCGGTGCAAAGAACAATCTTGTGGTCAGACTCCACGACAGTACTCACATGGATCCGGTCTGATTCGTGCAGATACAAGGTCTTCGTGGGAGTCAGAGTCACAGAGATTCAAGATTTAACAGAAGTAGCAAGCTGGAGGTATGTGGACACAAAACACAACCCAGCTGACGTCATCACCCGGGGAATGTCCCTGGATGACCTCACCCGTCACAACCTATACAGTGACGGGCCAGAGTTCCTCAAGCTCCCGGAAGAAGAGTGGCCTACACCCACCCCACGGGAAGCGAGTAAAGAGGAGGCCGAAAACAAGAAATCTATGTTCTGTGGATTGAACACACTCGTCTCCACAGACCCCGACATAGACGATTGCCTCACCCTAGAGAGTGCGCAGCTAAAGACATTCCTGTGGCACCACCCAGAGGTTCAGCTCACTACTGACATTACAGCAGCTGACTACGAAGAAGCAGAACTTCTTCTACTACAACGAGCCCAGAGAGACTCGTTCCCCGATGAGCTAGACTGTCTACAGGGAGCAAAGCCTGTCCCATCAGACAGCAGACTGCTCCACCTAGCCCCCGAGAGCGACGCCCATGGTCTCATCAGAGTGGGTGGTCGTCTGCGGAGAGCTCCAGACTTACCGGATGACGTCAAGTACCCGATAGTCTTAAACAGCCGACACAAGGTCACAGAGCTGATCATAAAGAAATACGACGAGGATGTGCATCACGCCGGGGCAGAGAGAGTCTTCGCGGAGATCAGACGTCGTTATTGGATACTGCAAGGGAGAGAAGCAGTGCAGCGCTTCCAGCGAACCTGTCTAGACTGTCGTAAGTGGCGAGCGCAGCCCAGTATACCCCGGATGGCTGACCTACCTCCCTGTCGCCTCCGACTCGGCGACAAGCCTTTTCACTCCACCGGTATGGACTGTTTCGGCCCGCTGTATATAAAGAAAGGAAGAGGAACCGAGAAGCGGTGGGGTATTGTATTCAAATGCATGACCACCCGAGCGATGCATATAGAACTCCTTCCAACCATGAGCACAGACTCATTCCTTATGGCCTTCCGAAGATTCACATCGCGGAAAGGCAAACCGTCTATATTATTGTCTGATCACGGGACAAATTTCAAAGGCGGAGAAAGAGAGCTGAGAGAGAGCTTCCAAGCTATGGGCCCAGAACTTAAGACCCACCTCGCTCCATCCCAGATTGACTTCCAGTTTAATCCCCCGAACGCACCTCACTTCGGTGGAACTTGGGAACGAGAAGTACGTTCAATAAAGACAGCCCTGTACGCCGTGCTTGGGGCCCAGACCGTGGCGGAAGAAGTCTTAATGACAGTCCTCACGGAGATCGAGGGAGTATTGAACTCAAAGCCCCTCGGTTACGTCTCAAGTGATGTAGCAGATGTCGACCCAGTCACCCACAACACACTCTTGATGGGGCGGCTGGACCCCGCGCTACCACAGACAATGTACAGGCCTGAAGAAGCGAACGGCCGAAGAATGTGGAGGTACAGTCAAGTATTGGCTGACAAGTTTTGGAACAGCTTCCTACTCCACTATCTACCGTCTCTACAGACCCGCCAGAAATGGGTGAAAGAGAGAGACAATTTGACAGAAGGAACAGTCGTCATGATTATCGACCAGTCACTACCCCGAGCTATGTGGCCGGCTGGCCGCGTAAGCAAAGTGATCACCGGTGCCGACGGAAAGGTCCGAGCAGCCGAAGTGCTCGTCCAAGGACGGATCTACACCCGACCCGTGGCGAGGCTAATAGAACTGCCAAGGCTCCCCGATACTATCGATGACGACCATGACCCCATGACTTTGTGAACTGCCCGACCCCTCACAACAGACATTGAGTAGTGGACAGTGCGGTTAATCTGTCTCTGCTTAGCTAATTAGGTGGGACTAATTAGGAGGCGGCTGTTACAAAGGATCAGATTAAACCGAATATATATATTTATTGATTGATATATATTGCATAGTATTTGTATATCGTTTGATATCCCTTGTATATTCCTTGTACATATACACGGAATATCCCTTTAGCCTAGACCAGACCATAATATTTCATTCTCCTATTGGACAGCGGTCCACAGGCGCCAGAGCCATGCCTCCGGAGTCAGGTTCAAGGCCACCGTCAAGACATGTCTGTACATGCCCGGCCTTGCCCAGGGATACGAGACAGAAATGAGGTTGGCACTAGTTTGTTCGCCGTGCATATAAATATGGCACAGGTGAATACAGAAGTAGAGTTACCCAATAAGTTGAAGCCTCACCCACGATACTCCGTGCGGTGAAGTATGGCCTGTTTGGCCCCAAATAGAGCATTGAGACCGCGTGCGAATTAATAACTGAATTGTCAGAGTTTGGCGCTATACCGTCGAGTGCGACATATTTCTATTAAGTCAGTAATAGTCTATTTGTGTATAGTGTATCGTGCGGCTAAAGTTCTACAGTGACCAGCATCACCAACGCTTCCTCGTACCAGCTAGAGTGCTTATCCAGGCTGGGCTGCTTTCATGGCGCTTTCACCCGAGGAGACCTAGACGAGAACCGTGTGGACATGTACACTGGATTAATCTACCCGACGACTACATAGCCCTTTGCGGCTGGATTATATTTGTTTTGGTCCTGTGATTTATGGAGTGGAGAATCGCCGACGCCTACACGTGTGGGATTTACCCTGTGAGGAGCCAAGTCGAGTCTGCGCCTCAGAGAGCCTGAGGCCGGCTAGCTTTCTTCACTGTGGAGCTACAGTCTACGGAGAACAGCTGTATTCGTCTGTGGATCAAGAGACTATTGCACCGTCTCCTGTACTTGGAGTCTCCTTAGTCATCGTTGACCAGACTCTCTACTACCGACAGATCCTCTACCCCTGCTGGCTTACAACCGGGGGGACCCTTCCAGTATCTCCCGCTATATATTACTAGTGTACCATAGATATAATTCCCTAAGATTCAGGTTGTATAATTACCTCCTGCGTAACCAGAGAATGGACATTCATTATTGATTTGCCTACGCACATTCCTTTGCCTTATAAGCACATCCAAAGTATAACTAGAGAAGTATATTATGTACCTTTTGCTGCAATAAATACTTAATTACCACTTTGTGCGGAACCGATTCATTGTGGGAAGTGTTCATCATATTTATATATCATGTACTGTATGGCCAGTAATTAAAGTACATAAAGCGGTAGTGGTTTAATGATACCATACTTATCAATACAGTCAGGGAATTGTACCCCTCAGTTACAAGACATGTCAGACCTCCTAACAGATTGATTTGTGAGATGTTGACACAAGAGGTTGAGGATACCTCACCTGTTTTGGGTTCTGTTTTGAATCTCCTCAGGAGCATGTTTGTGATCTAAATGACCAAGAGTTTTTTTTCAGTTTTTCTTTGAAGTCTAAGTTTCTGATAAGCCTTGATTGAGGGAGTGGTTTATGTCATTTTTGTTAAGTGTGCAATGAGAGCTAGATGAGAAGAGATGTTCAGGAGGTGTAAACGGCATCTTCTATTGGTCTGTGAGAAGTGTGGGGTTTGGTACCACCCTATTCTTTTGCACTCCCTATGGGATAATTTTTTATTGACTGCATGTGTAATACGTCAGCGCTCTGGTTTCATTCATTTTTTTGAGTGGTTAAGATATTGTTTTTTGTTTGGTTTGATGACTCTTGAGATTTGTACAAGAGTTTACCATAATTTAAGGTGGGTGTATGTAACAGTGTTAACAAATACTTTATTATAGTTCAATTATGTTAAACTTGGGACACAGCCATGGCTATTTATATTTTATTTCGTTTTGTATGTGATGCATTTTACTTTGAAATTGTTGTGTTGCATTGTAGGTCCTCAGCACACATGAATACATTGCTGATGGTAAGATGGTTTTCTGTCTGCTCAGACTTAGAATACTTAATTAACATTATCTGTGCTTCATCAAAAACCCTGTTAGTGGCCAAATATGCACTTGTGTTTCATATTTATTGTCTAGTAACACTCGTTTTATATTTTGGTTCATGGAATTGCTTGGTTCATGGTTACAAAAAACGATTAGCATGCTAAGCTAGCTGTTGTGTTAAATAACCAGCTCACTAACATGGAACATGCTGTGTGTGAACAGGAGATGACCCAATGCTGTTTTGTACCTTACAAGCTGTGGTTGTGTGTTCCAAATTGTGTACAGGTATGTCTTCTGTGTAATATTGTTTATCTGGTTTTGGTTATTATTTTGCACAGTAAATACTTATGCAGGCCTACCTGCAATTCAGCATTTATTCCAGCAGGGGCGACAGTGATGTTCCTGCTGCCTTTTGTTATATGAAAAATGGGGCTTTAGAGGGAAGAGGTTATTATGATATTTTGTAATGTTGTGTACTGTATTTTCTTATTTGAAGTTACATGTATTTTATAAGTAAATGTTTTATTGTTATTATTTGTATTTCTATCAGACTTTGTTAAACTAATTCCACTATATGATCCATGTTTGATCCAAGTCTGTAAGCACACATGAATACCTTGCTGATGGAGATGACCCAATGCTGTTTTGTACCTTACAAGCTGTGGTTGTGTGTTCCAAATTGTGTACAGAATAAAACCACACTCTACTGCTCCAGCACCTGATTCCGTGTCGATTCTGGATGAGACAGCAGGCAGGACAGAATAGGAGAGGTCACATATATATATATATATATTTTTTTTTTGAATAAAAAAAAACATTTTTAATTAAAAAAAGAATTGGCATCCCCAGTTATTTTACCCACGCGACGCCACTGTCCTGCAGAGAGACTGAGAGGGCAAGCATGATGTGAGAGGGAGTTACCAATACAGCCCATGCGCGCAGCTGCATCATAGGCTTCAGACAGTAGGTAATCTGTGTCATCTTGACATTAGGGTCAACGGCACCTGGCATATGGCCTCATAGCCTCCTCAGGAGACACTATGAGGGAAGCAACAGTAGGCTCAATAGTTGGCATGTCGTCTAGACCAAACCTTGCCGCGTCCTGCATGGCTGCCTGGGTTTGACCATCAGTCGAGTGATAGGAGTGAACCCGTGTCCCTCCAGCACGCATGTGATTCTCTCAGATATTCCTCCGAGGGAGGAACAGTAAAGGTGGAAGAAAGCGCTCGCAGGAGCTTGTGCTGTAGGCGGGGCCAAGGCCATATGAATGATGGCCCCCATGGAACTATCCTCTGTACCAGCCAAGGAGCTACGAGCCGATTCTGAACGAGAGCCCGGAAGGCCCCTTCTTCCTCATAGTCATTCAAGTGAGTAGCTGAAGCTGCCACTGGAACAGCATCCATCCAGCTGTGAGTGTTAATCATAGCATTCGTATAGGATCCATATGCCTTACCGATGTACCGTATGATTTACCGAATAGGAGTGGGGAGCGAGCACGCTACCTTCACCAACAACAGTTATTGTCAATATTCACTTAAGTTAGCAGCACTAATGCTAACTGTGAATAACAAGATACAGTAGAAGCCACTGTATCCTATGCATGGGTGTGGGTGAAAACACTGCCTTCTCCAAACAGGGTGATGAGGCTAGAAGCCACAATTTGGTGTAGAACACCAACACCAAGTTCCTTCCCTGGAGAGGGATAGCTTGTCGCAGCCCTTGGGGGGCAAGTAGTACTCGCTGAGTACCCCGCAACTCCGATGCAATCTGCGGTCACAAGGCTACCAGCGACATGCTCTTGAGTAACGTAATTGATTTAGCTTTAGTTAATGCTATCTGTGAAGTGAGAAGATGAAAATAAACCGAGCTGTTGATGACACCGGAAGATATACCCTAGCTCGGGTCATCAGGGGTCACACATGACTGTGTTGGTATAAATAATACTCTACCTGCGCAAGACGGAAGATCCAGTGCTTTAAGCACCACCTCTGGCTTGTCAAGAATAGGGTTGCCACCCGTCCGTGTCTATTCTTATCCTAACGCATGTATGCTTCCGCGTTTTGCGCTCTGATTGGCCACTGACGTTTCTGGTCGCGCCAATCGTGTGACGGCAAGTTCTTTCGCCGGTTAAGCTTAGGCACTCTTTCGAAGTTGGTTAAAGTTAGAGTTTGTCTTAGAGCAGGGCGATAGAACGCCAGCCCTGATTCCAAACTCTAACCATAACCAACTTCGAAAGAGTCGCCTAAGCTTAACCAGTGATAAACTAGGCGTTAGGTAGTTTGCTGCTGGTCGAGGCGGAAATGGGCGTGTCACGCGATTGGGAGCACATGTCACATGACCATAAACGTCAGTGGCCAATCAGATCGCACCAGAAACGGCAGTGGCCAATCGGATTCGCAAAACGCAGAACGCGGAAGCATACATGCGTTAGGATAAGAATAGACGCCACCCGTCCCGTAAAATACGGAATCGTCCCGTAATTGGAAACTAAAAGACGCGTTCCGTATTGAACTGATACAGGATGGTATGGGTCGGGAATGTGAGAGATCCGCTGTCTGCAAGTCAGTCAGTGTTGCCAGTATTGTGAGAGAAATGAGCCAACCGACCTACAAAAACAAGCCAAAAACAAGCAAAATTGTGTCAAAGTTGCGGAAAATAAACAGACTTGGCAACTCTGGTATGATGGGAGTGCGCTCAGCAGCTCACGACCAATGAGAATTAGCGCTTTCACGTTGCTAAGATACGTTCTGGGCCGTTGTGCCAATCCTCTGTCTGTGCGCTGCGCCGCTGCCTGTCATGGTTGCTGTTTGAAAATGTCTACAGCAGACACTCCACCGCGTCCTAAAAAGACAAAACGCCTCCAGAAGTACAGATCTGAGTGGGAAGAGGCAAACCCCTGGCTTGATAGCGTCAGTGGAGATGTTTATAAAGCAAACTGCAAAGTATGTAGGCATGTGTTTTCTGTGGCACATGGTGGACTGACTGACATCAGACAGCATGCCTCAGGAGAACAACATTCCAGAAATATAAGAACGCAAAGGACCCAAGCACATGGTTTCACAGTTCTTCATGACTGAAACATCTCCGGCTGAGATTGATTCGGTATGGGATATTACATCTTATTTATCTGGTTGTGTTTTTAACTAGATGTCAGTATTTCTATTTACCTGCCCTGGCAGCCAGGAGCCTACATATTGGCTGCTGATGTGGGCATAGTCTAGGGCTATTTCAGTTGACTAATATGGTTGATTGTTCATTAATGTTGAGTTTTTAAAGTCTAATAAATAAACATGTATTTATATTAATCAATATAATTAAGGTTTAAACTTTAAGTGTGACTGGGAGCTCCAGTAGCACACCACATAGCGTGCTGAGTCGCGAAGCGGTCGCCCCGGGTTAGATTCCCAGACCCGGTGGCCATATGCCGCATGTCTTCCCCTCTTCTCCTCCCGCTTCACCCTTTCTCCTCTGTCGGTCCTGCGTAGCCAAATAAAGCTGTCGGTCCTGCGCGACAAAAAAAAAAAGCGAATAAATATAATAATGCTTTCTTGACTATATATATAGTAACTGTTCCAAAATGCATAGATTTCTATGTATTTTAGGTGTTTGGGGGCGTGAATACTTTGGGCAGCCGAAGAGTGCTTCCGCGTTCGAGTTTTGCGCTCTGATTGGCCAGGTCATGTGACATGTGCGCCAATCGTGGGACAGCAAGTTCTGCGCCTATTTCCGGGTCTAACAGCCTGCAAACTACCTGGCGTTCTATCGCCATGCTCTAAGACAAACTCTAACCTTAACCAACTTCGAAAGAGTGCCTAAGCTTAACCGTCGGAATCAGGGCAGGCGTTCTATTGCCATGCTCTAAGACAAACTCTAACCTTAACCAACTTCGAACGAGCGCCTAAGCTTAACCAGTGTAGAAACTTGCGGTCCCACGATTGGGCGTACATGTCACATGACCAGAAATGACCTGGCCAATCAGAGACGCGGAAACACTCTTCGGCTGCCCAAAGTATTCAGGCGTTTGGGGGGCTAGCTCTTTTTAATATAAATGTCATAGATTGTTTTATTTAGATTTCATAGATTTCTATGCATTTCAGGAGTTTGGGGGGCTGGCTCCCCAAAATAATTAAATAACATAACCCTAACCCAAAAAAAAATCTCGCGCGTGCTTCGTGCACGCTCGATGACTGTCCCTTATTTCTATTAGTGATGAAATAGAACTTGTTTGCAAAGTGTCAGTCTCATATTCATTGTCAATGGAGGCTGTATAGGCCTACTGATAAAACCTGAGGTCATCTATGAATAGTATTATTGTATTTATTTGGTCATTTGAGGGAAGACAAAACTGTTGAAAAGGAATCTTGTAAAAGGGTTTTCAACAGCATGCATGCTAATATTACATACTGTAGGTATGTGATCATACATTCTAATCACCATTCTCTGTGTTTATCCAGAGCACCTTGCAATGCCATAAATGCACACGAGTGAGAAGCAAACCAATAACCTTGCCAGTGTTAGTGCCAGGCTCTCATGCACTATATAACTTATTTTCACAGATTAGTTCCTGCCATAAAATGCACAACAATAGCATGTTATCAGTTCAACGCACCATATTTATTGATAAAAGGACAAGCTAATGACAAAAAGGAGGTACGTTTGGAAGGTTGTTGGGGAAGGTTATGTTGACAAACTACATGTATTTCAGAATAAGTACATCTCTCATCAAAAACAAATAAAACAAGTTTTGAATAAATGTGCGGGTTATCTGCAATGATTTTAGTTATCCACGATAATGTCCATTGTCCATTATCATGCGTTTCGAGATCCATCATCTTTATTTCTATTTCCAGCGATTGAAGAGCCACGTCCAGGGCGCCCTCGCCCGCCTCTTCTGCTGCCTGCTCTGCTGTTTCCTCTGCTACTTCCCCTGCTGCCTCCTCTCCTTCCACCTCCAGACAAGCTTCTCCTCGTCCTAACTGTTTCCTGTATGGAAATGAGGCGAGGGAAGAAAGAATCCAGAAGTAGTCAATGAGGGACAATTCAGGACAAGAGGAATTTGTGAAGTGAATTTGAGCATTAATAAGTATGTTTCTCCTATTCCAGTTGATAATTTAGTTAACTGCTGTCCCAAATTGGCAGAGAGAGAGAGAGAGACAAGACAAGAGAGAAGGTATTTATTCATTTTCATGAATGTACACTAAATTGTCAAAGACCATATCAATGACATAAAATATGAATTCTGAAATTGAAGGGTAGTCTGTTTTAATTTACTGACAACCTTTGTAACTTTTGTGCTCTGTCTGAAACATTAGGCTACTTCTTCAGGTCTGAATGGGCTTACCAGTGAAGCTTCTCCTGTTGCCAGGTCACATCTCATTTCAAAGGCAGTGATGTCGCTGACCTCCTCAGTAGAGTGGGCAATCTTCATGTTGCACAGCATCAGTTTCTGAAGAGATAAATATAATTGTTTATTTAGAATACAGAACGTATGAACACATTTTATATTGTGACTGAACTACAGTATAGCAAAACTATATAACGAATCACTTAATTGTCATAGTTATTGCTTTACAACTGTCACAGTTCCTACCTGGCTTCTCTCTCTCTCTCTCTCTCTCTCTCTCTCTCTCTCTCTCTCTCTCTCTCTCTCTCTCTCTCTCTCTCTCTCTCTCTCTCTCTCTCTCTCTCTCTCTCTCTCTCTCTGACGTCTGTGGGCCAATTACGTCAGTGATATAACCCCGCCCCAGATGTCATGAGGCTGCCAGATCGTAACTTCGTATTTCCCAGTTAGTCGTGTTATTCTGCTCTCTCGTATTATTCTCTAGTCCATTGTTCTTCGACTGTGTCTAACCCTTGTTGTCCTCCTTCCCCGCAGTCCTACCTGGCTCTTCACCCTCTTCTCTGGCTCTCGATAAGACGTGCTCTGACCCCTGCCTGCCTTACAACTCTCCTTGCCTTTTCCCGGAATGTATGAGGACCTGCACCCATTTTGATCCCTGCCTGGCTGACTACTTTGTACCTGTTTTGACCCCTGCCTGACTGACTAACCTGTACCCGTGTATCGACTCCTGCCTGTCTGACTCTCCTGTCCCACGCACGCCCCTGGACTGTAAGAGTGCTTCCCCCGTGTATCGACCTCTGCCTGAATACCTGACTACTCTTTTCTAATTAAATATACCCGTACTGGGTTTGAACTATACCTGTCTACCATTTCTCTCTGCATATTGGGTTCAATACCCTGTGACCTGACAACTGGAAACAAAAATGCAATATATGTATCCATTTCTGGACATTTTCTCTGGATAACTATCACCCACTTCAGAATGATCTCAAGGTTGAAACATGATATACTATATCACGACTTCCAATCCACCACCAAAAACAAAAAGGTACTGTAAATATGGAGATATGTTTTATTCTGTTTGTTGATTAACTGAGCTCTTGATACAAGGACTAACATATAGGTACCAGGTAGTATGAGTATTTAATTGTATTTGCTGGTTTGTTTAGATTACATTTACATTGGTCATTTTTGTAAACGCCTAAAGGAGCAATAGATTTTGGGCAGAAGTTAGAAATATTTTCAAATCCTAAAACTGAATTTGACAACACCCTTCCCAATCAGAATGCATCACTATGCCTCCAAAGCCACTCCCCAGTAGGATAGCTAGCAGCAACCTTTGTGTATGCGCTGGATGTCCCGATCCGATCACGCGATCGGGATAGGGGGCCGATCACATGATTTTCAGAAGATCGGGATTGGGGGGGGGGGGGGGGGGGGGGGGTAATCGGGAGTAAACATTTTATTTTATTCAACAAACATGACCATGTTCATGTCTTAAACTCATACTGAGGCCTTAGTTTTGGTTTTAAATTACATATCATTCATTTATTTATTGTCACACAGAGCAGAAGAATTTGCCAAAACAAACGCATTTCCTTTGATTTACACCGTCGCACGATAGTGACGTATGCCGAAAATAGCAGACCTACAAGCTCGCAACACCGCCGGCAGGTTATGTCCACCTGATGACTCGGAGCAGCTATGACAAAATGTCAGAAGTTTGGAAGCATTTTAAAATTGAAACCGAAGCCAGTCCAATAGCCAGTTGCAATGTTTGCAAGGCGGATTTTCCGTGTGGAGGAAAGAAGAGCTGCGTTCAACACGACCAATCTAATACGCCACCTGAGAAACAGCCACGTTATGTGACTAGAGCGAGCAAATTAATGGGGGAGGCGGCTGGTGCTTTGCCAAACAGCTGTATTGATTGCAATGCCTCGCTTGAATGAAGTTAACGTTCACCTGGATAATGTCAACATTCGCTTTGTGAGGATTATCGTCGGCGTTTCAGACCAAAATGGAGCAAATCATTATGTAAGTCGAACACTGTGAATGTATACTAATGTGCAAACAGATTGAAACTTTGAATATTTCTCGTATGAAGCACATTCTCAGGGTGAATGTAATGTGAGCCACCGCGCTCGAGGGGCTATTGAGGCAACAGAGGGGCTTGTCTCGCTTCGCCAGTTTCTGACAAAAATGCGTCAAAACGGTTACTAATGTGAAAGATCGGTATCGGCAGATACTCAAAATCACATGATCGGGATCGGATCGGGAGCAAAAAAATGCGATCAGGACATCCCTACGCATAACTGTTATACGCATAACAAGTGCACATGTCACTAGATGGTTTGATAGACAGCTTGCCTGTTCCAATCATTTGACTTGGTTGTTCATTTGATTGGATGTCGCTGTTTTAGCTCCTGCCCCTTATGACAGACTTTTTAAATTTCAGTCTCAAATGTCTTATTTTTTCTAGTACTATCAATTATTGATATAGAGATACAATAAGACATTTAAAATGCTGTCAAAAATCATCAGCCGCCTATTGATCCTTTAAGTAAAGCTGTAAAATATACCCCACATTTACATATATTGTTAAGATGTACGGCTTTACTGGTGTACTTACCCCATTTTCCTTCAGAGGGCACAGCTTGCTTTGTTCTTGTGACTCTTGAGAGTCAACAGAGAGGTCGCAATCTGTCTCCCTGGCAGGAAATGTCAGGCTTCTGATGGACACAGTAGAAAGATCTACATCCTCAGGGTACAACTGAATTTGAGACGGAATGAAAACAAAAAGTAATTTCAGTGACGCCTCACCTATTGGACTATCATTTTCTGACTTCATGTATATTATACTCTTTTATACTATTTTACTTCACTTCATTCAACTGACAAAAGTATCTTGTGTTAAGAGAGAGTGTGAAGTCCTCCATTATACTCACAGCTTCAACCTTGACTCCATTCAGAAGTGGTTGGTAGTTGTCCAGTGGAAGTTTAATGTTTGAAATGACGTCTCCATAGTCGGGTTCAGCTGGTGTCTGAGCCCCGGCTGGCAGAGCGACTGCAACAACCAGGAAGAACAATGTCACATGAGTCTTCATTTTCATCGTCTGTGTTCAGCACTGATGGCCTGCAGTCTTTTATAGCCTGCTCTTGTTGAAATTCCGGTGTTGAGCAAGGTCAGGTTTTCGGGGAAATCGGTGCTCCTAAGGTGGGCCCCATTTAATGTATATCAAAGAGTCAGCTATTTCAGCGTGAATTCCATGCATTCTTTTAGTAGTAAAAGTAAAAGAGTAGCTAAAGAAATATTCAAGTACTTAGTTACTTTCCAACATAATCATTAAGATTTTGTGTTTCTTTGTTTTATTTATTTATTTTCGTCATTGCATTTGAATTGAAATTTATTTTATTCACACACACAAACACACACACACACACACACACACACACACACACACACACACACACACACACACACACACACACACACACACGATACAATATATCATCATGGTGAGAATATCATCATCAAAATTGTGTGCGTGTGCCAGGTCTTCCAAGAAGCTATTTAAAGCTTTTGGAGGGAGCCTGATCACAAACAGAGGCAAACAAAACATACTAACTTGTTCCTGTTTGCGGACGACTCAGCCCTGCTGGTCTCTGACAAGAACAAGTTACAGGTTGAAAAAGCCCTCAGCTCGGAACTAGGCAAAATCTGCATATGGCTCGCCGACAACAAACTATCATTACACATGGGCAAAACAGAGTCCATTCTCTTCGGTTCAAATAACAAACTCAGCAAGACCGACGGCTTCTCGGTTACAGTGGGTGACAATATTATCACAAGGAAAGATGAAATTACCTACCTGGGTTCCATCCTAGAGGCTAATCTTTCCTGTGACAAAATGGCATCCAATGTAATAAAAAAAGTCAACCAACGAACGCGTTTCTTGTACCGGATCTCCTCTCTGGTAAACAAGAATACCCTGAAGACTCTAGCAGGAGCACTCATTCAAGGGTACTACGACTATGCTTGCACCTCATGGTACCAAAGCACCCCAAAGGCACTAAAAAACAAATTACAAACATCTCAAAACAAGCTAGTCAGACTACTACTTGACCTGACTCCTAGAACCCACCTCACCCCTGCCCACTTTGACAACCTAGGATGGCTTAGAGTAGACGACAGAGTACAGAAACTTGCAATGGGCCTGGTCTACAAGATACACTACGCGACCAAGGTACCCATGTACATGTCAAAATACTTCCCAAAGGTCAGTGAATACCACGATCACAACACCAGAGGGAGCTCCACAAATCATGTAAAACCCAGATTCGGCTCAAACAAGGGACTAAACACGTTTCGCAATTATGCCACATCAATGTGGAACGCCCTACCTAAAGCTGTAAAGGAATGTGAATCACTACCCACTTTCAAAAACACTCTCAAAAAACACCTACGTGAGACTGCAATTCGAAACTGGCCCCTACAAATGTCCTAACCTAGTTGTACAGTAAATGACCAAGTAAGGCTTTGTCAGTATTCCAATGACAGTGTAAAATGTGTGTGTGTCCCCTACCCAACCCCCCCACCCCCCCCCCCCCCACCTCCAATGTACAGCCCTCACCCAACCCACCCAACCCCACCCCACCCATCCAACCTCCTCCAATGTACAGTTTCTACACCAAATGTATATACACTCCTTTTCTGGACACTTTTGTATCACAAACAGTACTGTATTTGCAAATCTGATATGTCATAAATGTATAGATGTAGCAGTACTGTCTATCTGTATGTCATGTATGTCATATATGTTATGATGAATTGAAAATGGGGGACCCTGATGTAAACAAGACGAAAGTCTTTCTCTGGTCTGCATCCCCTTAACAATTGTATGTATTGAGCTGTACTGTACTGTACCCATTCTGCAATCTGTTAATAAACTTTTCAATCAATCAATCAAACAACATGCATAGGCTTACACACCTACCTAATTACATACATACAACATATATACATAAATACATCCCCCCCTTTCCAAAGAAAACAACTGAGTGCTCCTTTTGACTGGCCCTTTCCATGTAATAACTAACTAAGTCCACGTTTGCGGATGGATGGTGCCTCTGTAATCATATCAACAAAGCTATATCAGCTGTGACCGGACAAGTCCAGAATTAATGGGTTTTCCTGACAGATATTGCATTTTTTTTAACATCAACAAAAGACTGCAATAGAAGTAATTTACAGAAATTGTAATTAACATAATTATTTTCCATGGTTAAAAATCATAAAAGTAAAAACACAAAATCTATAATGACAGTAGCCTACGGTATGTACTATCTATCATAGCTAATGGATGCTTCTATTACAATGTTTAGTATTATGATACATATGTATGTTGACATATATACATGTTAAATCATAAATAGGCTATCAATTTATATTGCAAGACTTCTGTACGCTATCATAGTGGACAAACTGGTTGCCACACTGATGTGCTGGTCAGTTTCTGCAAGTTCTGCCTTGCCCAACAGGGGGAAAACACAGGCCAATGAGCCTACTGTACAGCATTCAAAACATGTGTTGCAATGACGGCCAACCCAGTGAGAATCATTTCCCACGCAATGTTTGGACATGTTTCAACAATTACACAATTTAACTTCTGCTGTGATTCAGCAGGATTTCTTTGATGAGGGGTGCCATTGATCGGTAGACAACTAAACTTATGTATTTTATTTAACTTCTGGTAATACATTTTTGTTTTAGAGTTGCATGGATGTCTGCTTTAATATATTCTTCATACATTATTCCTATTTGTGAACATACACCACTCTTTCCCAAAACTATAAATCAAAGAAAGAACCCTCCAATCTGTGATGTAGAATCTGGGGCTGCTCCATAGATAATGATAAGGCTCTGACTTTACGAGGCCGTACAATATTTGAGCTCTTACTACCAAATAAGGTTAATATTCTAGCATTACTGCAACGTCTGAACCGGAATTAAACCTCACACAAATATTTTTTGGCCTCATAAAGTCAGAGCCCCATTCATTGTCTATGGAGCAGCCCCAGATTTTACACCCCAGTTTGGAGGGTTCAAAGAGGGTTCTCTCTGATTTATAGCTTTCAGGGAGAGTGGCGCGTGTTCACAAATACTGACTAAACTATCCTGCGGCACAGGAAGAATGTGCAAATTCTTTAAATGGGTGGCATTCTCCTTTAACACAAAGATACAACCCAATGAGTGGTCGCTGATGTGGTGTTTGAATCGCGTGTTGCTTATTAACAGCGGAACAGTGCAAAAATGCTTCCGCTTTCGTCACCGCACGCCACTACGGTAATGCGCCTTTCTTTTCACGCCCGCTTAGACAAATGCATATGGCATTTCCGCGTACATTGCAACGAATCACTTGGAACCTCGGCTGTCTTTAACTATGAGTGAACACAACGCAACATTGTAACGTTAGCGAACCTCGGCTGTCTTTAACTATGAGTGAACACAACGCAACATTGTAACGTTAACGTGTACTTTACTATGGAATATAGTATATTATCGCGACGCGTCGTCAGACTAAACAGTGTTGTGAACACAACACATTGTAACGTTAACGTGTACTTCGCGACGCGTCGTCAGACTAAACAGTGTTGTGAACACAACACATTGTAACGTTAACGTGTACTTTACTATGGAATATCAGAAGAAACTAACCTCGGCTGTCTTTAACTATGAATGAACACAACACTGTTTAGATAATAAAGTACTCAACCTCTACTTGTCTACTGTGTGACTGAACACAACACTCTAACTAACTTACCATGTTTAGATAATGAAGTACTCAACCTCTACTGTATTTAATTATGAGTGAACACAACACTCTAACTTACCATCTTTAGATAATGAAGTACTCAACCTCTACTGTATTTAACTATGAGTGAACACAGCACTCTAACTTACCATCTTTAGATAATAAAGTACTCAACCTCTACTGTCTTTAACTATGAGTGAACACAACACTCTAACTTACCATCTTTAGATAATGAAGTACTCAACCTCTACTGTATTTAACTATGAGTGAACACAACACTCTAACTTACCATCTTTAGATAATGAAGTATTCAACCTCTACTGTATTTAACTATGACTGAACACAACACTCTAACTAACTTACCATGTTTAGATAATGAAGTACTCAACCTCTACTGTATTTAACTATGAGTGAACACAACACTCTAACTTACCATCTTTAGATAATGAAGTACTCAACCTCTACTGTATTTAACTATGAGTGAACACAGCACTCTAACTTACCATCTTTAGATAATAAAGTACTCAACCTCTACTGTCTTTAACTATGAGTGAACACAACACTCTAACTTACCATCTTTAGATAATGAAGTACGCAACCTCTACTGTATTTAACTATGAGTGAACACAGCACTCTAACTTACCATCTTTAGATAATAAAGTATAACCTCTACTGTCTTTAACTATGAAGGAATTACAACCTTTATTTAATGGTTAATATTTTGATAAAAGGTAATTTACTATATTTGTAGTAGTGCTCAATCAATCAATCAATCATGTACCTCGGCGCAGCTGAATAACAGTAGGAGTGATCGCCTGCTGCGTCCATCACGTGTATGGTGATTAACCAAAGCGTGATTAAATTGAACCAAAGCGTGTTAATATGTGTCGAACCAAGCAGGGATCTCATGCGCATGCGCGCGCGAGCACGCCGGTGCACGCACCTGGGCGAAGGAAAAGGGAAGGCGCATTACCGTAGTGGCGTGCGGTGTCGAATGCGGAAGCATTTTTGCACTGTTCCGCTGTTAATAAGCAACACGCGTTTGAATCAGCCAGACACAAGCAGCAAACAACAGCATCTTCACACAGCAGAAACACACATTAGGCCTAATAACACTATATGTGTTCAGTTGGTTCATACTTTTTATGCCCAGTAGGTCAAAAGTAGACTAATCTGTAAACGTCATATCATGCCATTTTGATTAATCAAATTATTTTGACTGAATCATTTACATAACAAGAAAACTATGACTAAAACATTTGATGTAAAGTACGTTATTGGGATTGTATACAGATTGTTACTACTGTATGCTAGTAACATGGAGGTTTGGTTTTAGTCAGGCCTTGGGAAAGTGATATGCTTTCTTTTCTTTTTAAATGTGAAATCCCCAAAGATTTCTAATGAGAGAAAAAAGGCAATGCACATCTTGAATCCAACGTAGGTAGGCTACTACAGTGAGGACTACTGTGGGGGAAGATTTCTTTCACACTAGCACTGTCAAATTAATTATGGTGTCTGAGCTGCAAACATGATAGGGACCGTCACCTAACCTTATTCTGAAGATGGCTGAGCGGTTGTGTGAAAGACCATCGTGGGTCAGATATAAATATTTTTTTATGTTATAGGCCTATGTTGTTGTTATGTGATATGTTGTACTTTTCAGACATTCTGTGAACACTGTGAAGGGGGTGAAACATGTATTGTGGCAGATATCACCCCCCCCTCTCATGGATATGTGAAGGACGGGAGATATTATTGCCACGGAAGGAGTAGAAACAATTAGGTAGCTGATTAGTAGTGATAGAACGCATCATTAGTTCACCCACATCTCACGTGCACACACCCCAGACACACACACTACAAATACATAGTCAGAGGTAAGTTGAGTGGAGGTGAGGTTGGAGTTGTGACATTGAGAGAGAGATTGGTTTATTCTGAGTTTTGTAAGGTGAGAGGTAGGAAGAGGAGAGGAGAAAGCGAGAAGGTATTCATTGTGTACTGGACCCTAGACTGCCTGAGAAACCCCCTTGTGTTCTGACCCTGGACCGGACGACTACACTGAGTATTGAACAATCCCTTCTTTTTGTACGAGAGCCTGTTTTGTGTTTTGACCATCGGACTGTATTACGACCATTCTCTTTGCCTATCGAACTGAATTCTGCCCATAATCAATAAATATTCTTATTGATTGATATTGCTCTTGTGTGGACATTCAAATTTGTTTGTTTTTTAACTGTGGCAAGTCTGAACACCACCAGGCTTGTCACAGTATTATTATTATTATTATTATTATTATTATTATTATTATTATTATTATTATTATTATTATTATTATTATTATTATTATTATTATTATTATTATTATTATTATTATTATTATTATTATTATTATTATTATTATTATTATTATTATTATTATTATTATTATTATTATTATTATTATTATTATTATTATTATTATTATTATTATTATTATTATTGTAACTGAGGGGTTACAAAACCCTGACTGTATTAAAGATTGTGATAGATTAAACCACTACTAGTTATGTACTTTAATTACTGGCCAGACAGTACATCGAATATAGATGGTGAACACTCACAAGAACACGGCATTGACAAAGAAATAGTATTTGAGGGTATTTTATTATTATGCAACATTAGGTTACAGAATGAGAATTAGGGTCGCGCTTGTATGGCAAAGAATATGAATAAAGTCAGTCAGCAGCATGAGTCACTGGGAATAGCTCCTGGTTTGGGAATAGCACTGCACAAGACCGTAGCAGACTACAAAGAGTGACACGTTCAGCCGAACGCACAATTGGAGGGGGGCTTCCCACCCTCCAGAACATTTACAACAAGCGGTGCAAGGGGAAGGCTAAGAGAATTATTAAGGACTCGAGCCACCCGAACAACTGCCTCTTTGAACTGCTGCGGTCAGGCAAGCGATACCGGAGTCTTAAGGCGAGCACAGAAAGACTCAGAAGAAGCTTCTATCCCCAGGCCATCAGGCTGCTAAACGAACAATAAACACTATGCAACAACCATCAAATGCACACAGCACACACACCCACACGCACACACTCACTTAAACAAACAACACACTGCAGCACCCACTCTCCACACTTTAGATCACACAAACACACTTTATATTTATTGATAAAGGATTTGCACTACAACTCGTACACCTACTGTAAATTGTACCTAAATTGCACCTCATCCTATTTCTGCCTTGCACTATATAGTATTGTATATTAGTACACTACACAGTATTGTATATTATATGGTAACTCAGTTACGTCTACTCTGCATCGAACATTGTACATATGTCTATACTGAACACTGTGACCTCATTTTTTTACTTCTAATTTACATGCTATACTATGTTATTTTATTTCATACTTATCTTGTCTTGCACAGTCTCTGGAGTGTAACAGTAAGAAGCATTTTGTATAAAAGTATTCTGTACTTCTGTATGACAACTATTAAAGAAACTTGAAACTTGAAACTTGAATAGCAGGATTCCTACGATGGGTCTAAGTTGACGCCACCTGTCGTATAATAGCAACTATATAAGGCAACGCTGGTACCGCCTGGAGACAATGGGTTCCCTCCGGGGTGTAAGGCCTGGAGGGTAGAGGAATGTTCGGATACTCAGTCTGATTCAATGAAGAATAAAGAGACTCCACGTACAGGAGTCGGTCCTTGTAAATCCCACGATCAGCAGCAAAGCAATAACTGTAATCCAAATGCTCGATAGCAATGATGACAGCCAGCCAGCCTCTGTCCATGAGGCCAGCCCGAGTTGTAATCCTCACGAGGTTGAATCCCAAACGACAGTGGAAATCAACGAGGCTCTTCTCCGGGTAACACGTTCCAAATCAATATAATCCAACCAGTAATGGTTCTGCAATCGCCGACGCTGGTTCTCCTGTGCACATGTCCAATGGTTCTCCGACTAGGCCTCCTCGGGTGCGGGCGACGTATTTAGGCCACACACCCTGGCTAAGGTACACTAGCTAAAACACGACGAACCGCTGGGTAATGCTACACACGAACAAACTGTGGTTGCACGATATACAATAAATGAACGACTATTTACTTCACATTAGATTAGGTCGAACTTGACGTTACTGCATTAAACTCTGACACTTTACTATTCTATTCGCACATGTTCTCAACGCACGAGTGCTCAATTTACACAATGAACTACGTTGGCTTGTTTAGATGGACAAGCAGGTGATCTACTGCTGTGCGCACCTTGCGCTGTATATATACTTAAGTGATTATCTAGTCCCAAACCGCAGTCCTTGTCTGGGATCAATACGCTGTCTCCGGGCATGTTCTGACATGCCTGAGCTTGTCTTTGAACCTGACGTTGGGGGCTTGCGAGGTGGCGCCTAGGGCGCCGTCCAATAAGGAGAGCGAATATTACTCTGGTTTGAACGCAGGTAAAGGGATATTCCGTGTATATATAAATAATATACAAACTATATCAAACAATAAAGGTAGATTCTCAGTTTTAATCTGGCCCTTCACAACAGCCGCCTCCTAATTAGTCCGCACCTAATTAGTTAAGGGAGACAGATTAATAGTCCAGTCAACTGCTCAATGTCTGTTGTGAGGAGTAGGGCAATCTACAAAGTCAGTGGGTCATGATCGTCATCAGGGGAGTCAGGGAGCCTCGGCAACTCTATCAGCCTCGCCACGGGTCGGGTGTAGGTCCGCCCTTGGACAATAACTTCTGCCGCTCTGACCTTCCCGTCGGCACCAGTGATCACCTTGCTTACGCGGCCGGCCGGCCACATAGCTCGGGGTAGTGACTGGTCTATGATCATAACGACTGTGTCCACTTGTAAGTTGTCTCTGTCCTTTACACACTTCTGACGGGTTTGGAGAGACGGTAGGTAGTGGAGGAGGAAACTGTTCCAAAACTGGTCAGCCAATATTTGACTGTACCTCCACATTCTTCGGCCGTTCGCTTCTTCAGGTCTGTACACCGTCTGTGGAAGCGCAGGGTCCAGCCGCCCCATCAAGAGAGTGTTGGGGGTGACTGGGTCGACATCTGCTACATCACTTGAGACGTAACCGAGGGGCTTTGAGTTCAATACTCCCTCGATCTCCGTGAGGACTGTCGTGAGGACTTCTTCCGCCACGGTCTGGGCCCCAAGCACGGCGTACAGGGCTGTCTTTATGGAACGTACTTCTCTTTCCCAGGTTCCCCCGAAGTGAGGGGCGTTCGGGGGGTTAAACTGGAATTCGATCTGATAGGGAGCGAGGTGGGTCTTAAGTTCTGGCCCCATGGCTTGGAAGCTCTCTCTCAGCTCTCTTTCTCCGCCTTTGAAGTTTGTCCCGTGATCAGACAACAACGTAGATGGTTTTCCTCTTCGTGCTGTGAATCTCCGGAAGGACATGAGGAATGAGTCCGTACTCATGGTCGGAAGGAGTTCTATGTGTACTGCTCGGGTGGTCATGCACTTGAATACAATGCCCCACCTCTTCTCTGTCCCTCTTCCTTTCTTCACGTAGAGCGGGCCGAAGCAGTCCACGCCCGTGGAGTGAAAGGGCTTCTCGCTGAGTCGGAGGCGACAGGGAGGCAGGTCGGCCATCATGGGTATACTGGGCTGTGCTCGCCACTTGCGACAGTCTAGACAGGTCCGCTGGAAGCGACGTACTGCTTCTCTTCCTTGCAGTATCCAATAACGGCGTCGGATCTCAGCGAAGACTCTCTCTGCCCCAGCGTGGTGCACATCCTCGTCGTATTTCTTTATGATGAGCTCAGTGACCTTGTGTCGGCTGTTGAGGACTATAGGATACTTGACGTCATCCGTTAAGTCCGGGGCCCGTCTCAGACGACCACCCACCCTGATGAGGCCATGGGTGTCGTGCTCAGGGGCCAAGTGGAGCAGTCTGCTGTCTGACGGGATTGGCTTTGTTCCCTGCAGGCAGTCTAGCTCATCGGGGAACGAGTCTCTTTGGGCTCGCTGTAGCAGAAGGAGTTCTGCCTCTGCGTAGTTCGATGCGTCAAGGTCTGTAGTGGGGGGAACCTCAGGGTGGTGCCACAGGAATGTTTTTAGCTGCGCACTCTCAAAGGTGAGGCAGTCGTCTATGTTAGGGTCAGTGGGGGCTGGGAGGTGCGTCAGCCCACAGAACATAGATTTCTTGATCTCTGCCTCCTCTTCACTAGCCTCCCGTGGGGTGGGGGTAGGCCACTCCTCCTCCGGGAGCTTGAGGAACTCAGGACCGTCACTATAGATATTGGGACGTGTGAGGTCATCTAGGGACATCCCCCGTGTGATGACATCGGCTGGGTTCTGTTTCGTGTCCACGTACCTCCAGCACGCTGATCCTACCAGGTCTTCAATCTCTGTGATTCTGACTCCCACGAAGACCTTGTATCTACAAGAATCGGACTGGATCCATGTGAGTACGGTCATGGAGTCTGACCACAAGATTGTTCTTTGCACCGGGATGGTGAGTTCACGTTGGATTAACGTGGTGAGTTGCGCGCCTACCAGAGCTGCGCAGAGCTCTAGACGCGGGATCGATTGTTGCTTGCGGGGGGCTATCCTTGAGCGAGCCAGGATGAAGGCTGTGTGTATTTCTCCTCCCTCCTCTCGGGCCCGCAAGTAAGCCACTTCCGAGTCGTCACTGAAGACGTGCAGGTCCATCTGGCACGTCTCCAGCCGCACTGTGGGTGGGAAGTAGCTCCGGCGTATGTTCACATTTTGGAGCGAGCTGAGTTCTCTCTCCCACTCTCTCCAGGTGGAAGCTAGGTGGTCGGGTATGGGGTCGTCCCAGCCCTGTTCCTTGTCCCACAGCTCTCGTACAATCATTTTCGCCTGAGTGGTGTAAGGTAGGATACACCCCAGCGGGTCGTATTGACTTGCGAGTGTTCTGTATACGCTCCGTCTGGTGGTCGGTAGAGGGGTCGACCTTCCCTGCTCCGGGGTCAGGGGTGTGTATTTGTAATGGAGCGAGTCTGTTTTGAAGCGCCAGACTAGGCCCAATGTCATTTCCTGTGCTTCACCTGGGGTGGTCGCCATCCAGGTCTCGCTGCTTGCTGCCTTTGTCTCTGGGGAGAGGCTGCGAAGTACTTGAGGGTCACTGCTGGCCCACTGCCGGAGATCAAAGCCGCCTTTGATCAGTGAGGCGCGGAGCTTGAGTAGGAGGGCTTCGGCTTCTTCTGGCGTCGAGACGCTTTGCAGACAGTTGTCCACGTAGAAACTCCTCTCTACACTTTGTCTGATCTCCTCGTCAGCTTCAGGGTCTTCTGTCACATGTTTTTGTAGTGCGAACGTAGCACAGCATGGGCTGCATGTGGTGCCGAAGGGGAGGACCTCCCATTGGTAGATGGATGGTTGCTCATCGTTGATCCTCTCTCTCCATAGGAACCGCAGCAGGGGCTTGTCCTCCTCCACTAGTCGCACCTGCAGGAACATCCCTTTGATGTCGCCGCTGATGGCCACCTTGTCTTGGCGGAAACGTAGTAGTACGCCGAGGAGAGAGGGGCCGAGTGTCGGGCCGGGCAAGAGTTCTTTATTCAGATTCTGTAGTCCGATCTGGTAGCTGCAGTTGAATACAATGCGATCCTTGCCGTTGTGGTGGACCTTGTGGTGGGGCACGTACCAGGATTCGGTCGTCTGGTCGGCCTCTTGAATGTCAATTTTCTTTATGTGTCCCGCTGTGATCAGCTTGTCGATCTCAGCGCGGTACACAGTGGCTTGAGTGGGGTCTTTGGCTAGGTGCCGCTCGGTGTTCAGTAGATATCGCTCTGTCGCTTCTTTTGAGGCGTGGAGGGTGGGCATACGCTCTCGCCTCAAGAGTGGAGTTGCGTATCTCATCACTCCGTTGACCTCAACTCTCTTTGTCTTCTGCTCGAGGAGGGCTATGGCATAAGTGTCTTCCTTTGAGCGAACAAGTTTCTTTTCATTCTTAAAGGGCATCGCGTCTAATGTCCATAGCCTCTCGACATGCTGCAAGAGGGTGGTGTCGTCTTCGTTTATCCTCGTGTAGAGGCAGCGAGGGGCTGTCGGTCGGTTGGAAGACCCGGAGAGGGGGCCTTGTAGTGTCCAACCCAGGCGGGTCTCGACCGCTGCTGGACAGCCTCTGGGCCCGATGTGGACCCGGTCCGTGGGGACGATGAGGTGTGCGTGGTCGGATCCTATGAGCAGGGTCGGGGTGGCGTCGTCGATGAGCGGTATAGGTAGTTGACGTAGGTGCACGTATTTCTCTGTCAGCTTTGTGATGGGGTAGGTGTACCGTGACAGGCCTATGTCGTGGCTGGTGAAGGCGTTAGTGATGCTATACTGCTTCTCGGGCTGCTCGACCGCTGCTATCGTGAAGGAGACATTTTCACCCTTTATGGTCTTCAGGTCTCTTCTAATGGTACGGATTGTCATTGTTTCTTCGGTCCCCCGCAGACCCAGCCGGGCTGCGGCGGATGCGAGGAGGAGAGTCTTTTCTGACCCATCATCTAGGACGGCGTAAGTGTCCATGACCTTGTCCTCGTAGCTTAGGAGCACTCGGACCACCTTCAAGAGCACTCGGGAGCTCCCGCTCTTCGCAGGGTCTATGTACATGACGTTCACTCTCGAGCTGCTTGGGGGTACGGGTCTCCTCTTGTTGCTGTCGTGTAGGACCTCCAAGTGGGCGCCGTCGCACTTGCTGCATCTTTTCTTTAGGCGGCACTCAGCTGCCATATGGCTGCGCGCGCAGCGGAAGCAGCGGCGGTTGGCTTTGATCCACTGACTCACCTCGTCAGCGGTCAGCTTCTTGAAGGTGTCACATTGAGACAGCCAATGTTCATTTTCACAGTACTGGCATACAATCTTCCACTTCCCCTTCACGTGGGGGGTGCTGTGGTTCTTGTGCTGCGGCACTGACTCGGCCTGGTGCATAACGGTCACTGACCGGCGGTTATCGTTGGACCTCCGAGGTCCATCTCTTGGGCTAGAGCCACTCCACACGAATGTGTCCAGTCGTAGACTGCTAACTTCCCTGGCGAGGAAAGCAGCCAGGTCTAGGAGGGATGGCTCTGGGCCGTTGGGGTCACGGTGGTCTTTCTGCCGCCGAAAACGCTCTTGGCGGGCTGGAGGGAGCTTCTCCAGTATCCGCTCCACATTAGAATTGGCATACAGTTCATATCTTCCCTTCTCCTTTTGGGACCCCAGCATCCCCACGAGGGATTGTACCTTGATAGAGAGGTCATCCAGTGCTCTATTGTCTTTGGCTGGGGGGAGGCGGTCGATATCTCGTATTTCTTGGATCACGTAATCCCATATGCGTCCATAGCGCGCGTCGAGGGCCACCAGAGCCGCGGAGTATGGGGTGCTTGAGTTGGAATATGCCAGCACTATGTTATGCGCTCTGGGCACCTTGAGATGCTTGAGGAGGATGGCATATTTGTACGACTCGTCGTGGACATCGGACATCATAGTCTCTAAACACATGCGTAATTCCGTGTACTGTGCTCTGTCCTCGCGCATAAAGTCTGGGAACGTCGGTGTGCCAAGGTAAGATGCCATGGATGGCTGGTACATTGGTGAGCGTAGGGGAAGAGGCCTCCTGGGCGAGTCTCCCCATACGGGTGGTCGTGGGTTAGTACTTGGTGGGTACCAGAGGCCGGGTCCCCAGGTGCTGTTCCTCGGTGCTGACTGTACGTCAAACTCACCCTTGAGTTGGGTCGGGGGTTTGTAGTGCAGTGACTCTGGGCTGAAGTCGGGGCTGTACTGGGCCTCTTGGTCCAAAGTATGTTCGTGCTGGTGGGCTTGATATCCCTCCTCTTCCTCCTCTAGGTCCTGGAGTCTCCTAGTTAGTCTCTCGGCGACGTAGGCCGGTTCTTCCCGTTGGCTGGGTCTCGTATGGACCGGTCGGGGAGGGGTCTCGGAGACATAGGCAGGTTCTTCCTGTTGGCCTGGTCCCGGGTAGCTTTGTCGGGTAGGGGACGGTGCCCTAGACCCTTGTCGTGATGATCTCCGGGAGCTCCATGCGGAGAGAGGGGGTGTCGCCCTGGCGATCAATTGTTCTATCATCTGCGCCTGCAGCCGGTCGCGCTCTGCTTCGCGCTGCGCATTGGCGGCGTCGCGCTCTGCTTCGCGCTGTGCATTGGCAGCGTCGCGCTGTGCATTGGCGCGGTCTCGTTCGATGTTCTCTTCCGTCTGAAGGCGTCTCTCCTCCAGTCTGATGCGGTCGTACTCACTCCTTTGTTGCGCCTGGAGGCGCTCTCGTTCCGTTGCAGAGTGTTCGCGCTCGCTTAATTGTTGCGCCCGGAGGCGCTCTCGTTCCGCTGCAGAGTGTTCGCGCTTGCTCAATTGTTGCGCCTGGAGGCGCTCTCGTTGTTCGCGCTCGCTCATTTGTTGAGCCTGGAGGCGCTCTCGTTCCACAGCAGAGTGTTCGCGCTCACTTAATTGTTGCGCCCGGAGGCGCTCTCGTTCCGTAGCAGAGTGTTCGCGCTCACTAAGGGCTTGTGCTTGGAGTTGCGCGTGAAGGCGCTCTCGTTCCGTGGCAGAGTGTTCGCGCTCACTAAGCGTATTTGCTTGAAGCCGGTCGCGCTCACCCTGGAGTCGGTCTCTTTCGGTTGAAGCTGTCAGCGTGGCAATCAAGGCTTGCGCCAGTCTCTGGTCCGCCTCGCTGGGGGATGACACTGACGGAGGTGATCGGGTGCTGACAGTGCTTGTTGGAGATCTGTTCTCCTGGAGCGCTCCGGGGTCTATCCCGGTGACGCTGTCTGGAGGTATAGTCACGTCATGTCCCACTTGGTCCCCCCCGTGAGCTAAGTCAGTTTGGCTTGAACCCACTGGGGTCTCTACTGGCGGGGTCGCCAAGTCAATAGGATTGGGCATGCTTAAACTATCCGATTTATCCGTATTTAACGTCTGTTTAGATAAGCTAGGGGGTAAAACGACAGCGAAGTCCTCCAGATATGGAGGTAGCTGACGTTTGCGCTGCGGGCGTTCTAGCTTAGGGGAGCCGCTTGGAGAGTGTTCACCGCTGGCCATGTCAATATTAATATTATATTAAATATTACACTGATACCCTCCGGCTCGAGGGACCAATTTTAACTGAGGGGTTACAAAACCCTGACTGTATTAAAGATTGTGATAGATTAAACCACTACTAGTTATGTACTTTAATTACTGGCCAGACAGTATAGAATATAGATGGTGAACACTCACAAGAACACGGCATTGACAAAGAAATAGTATTTGAGGGTATTTTATTATTATGCAACATTAGGTTACAGAATGAGAATTAGGGTCGGGCTTGTATGGCGAAGAATATGAATAAAGTCAGTCAGCAGCATAAGTCACTGGGAATAGCAGGATTCCTACGATGGGTCTAAGTTGACGCCACCTGTCGTATAATAGCAACTATATAAGGCAACGCTGGTACCGCCTGGAGACAATGGGTTCCCTCCGGGGTGTAAGGCCTGGAGGGTAGAGGAATGTTCGGATACTCAGTCTGATTCAATGAAGAATAAAGAGACTCCACGTACAGGAGTCAGTCCTTGTAAATCCCACGATCAGCAGCAAAGCAATAACTGTAATCCAAATGCTCGATAGCAATGATGACAGCCAGCCAGCCTCTGTCCATGAGGCCAGCCCGAGTTGTAATCCTCACGAGGTTGAATCCCAAACGACAGTGGAAATCAACGAGGCTCTTCTCCGGGTAACACGTTCCAAATCAATATAACCCAACCAGTAATGGTTCTGCAATCGCCGACGCTGGTTCTCCTGTGCACATGTCCAACGGTTCTCCGACTAGGCCTCCTCGGGTGCGGGCGACGTATTTAGGCCACACACCCTGGCTAAGGTACACTAGCTAAAACACGACGAACCGCTGGGTAATGCTACACACGATCGAACTGTGGTTGCACGATATACAATAAATGAACGACTATTTACTTCACATTAGATTAGGTCGAACTTGACGTTACTGCATTAAACTCTGACACTTTACTATTCTATTCGCACATGTTCTCAATTTACACGATGAACTACGTTGGCTTGTTTAGATGGACAAGCAGGTGATCTACTGCTGTGCGCACCTTGCGCTGTATATATACTTAAGTGATTATCTAGTCCCAAACCGCAGTCCTTGTCTGGGATCAATACGCTGTCTCCGCGCATGTTCTGACATGCCTGAGCTTGTCTTTGAACCTGACGTTGGGGGCTTGCGAGGTGGCGCCTAGGGCGCCGTCCAATAAGGAGAGCGAATATTACTCTGGTTTGAACGCAGGTAAAGGGATATTCTGTGTATATATAAATAATATACAAAGTATATCAAACAATAAAGGTAGATTCTCAGTTTTAATCTGGCCCTTCACAACAATTATTATTATTAGTGTGGGTGACCTGGCGAAGCCAGGTTGCCACCCACACTATACATATCCATACTCTTTTTATTCTTTATTCTTTATTCCACCGATTTTGCAAACACTTTGCAACACGTAAGCGTTCGCGCCCCATACACGTGAAAGGTATCAAAACGAGCGGCTTGCCTATGGCAACACCGGTCTCGAACCCGTAAAAGTTTCACCGCACCGTCTGGCTACGAATCGACTTTAAACGGTAAAATTTCGGTCCCATTGGGAATGCATTGCATTTTAGAGTGTAGCAGCTGAAATAATCTTTTTCCCCCTACCTTGGGTGAATTGCGAGTGTGATCTCAATTTTGGACGTAGAAATAAAACAAACACATCAAAGCGATGACACGGCTGTCAACCCGCTCACAAAAGAAAAATAAATGGAATTGGACATTTCTATCTCAACTGACGACCATTTGTTTGAAGGTTCTCCTCCCCATTGACCGCCATGCAATCGCACTCTAGAAATCACATTTTTCACACTATTTTTTAGCCTTCTGTTCCGATCGCCGAAGGAGTGCCACAATATCGCACGAATGTCACAATATCGCGCACAACCCTTCGCCTACTCGTTGTAGTGCTCATGTGCGCGTCACAACGCTTCATCTCTTATAGTTTTCTTTTAATCAATGTGACAATGCAGTCATGCATCTGCCTCCATAGAAATGCATTAGATAGAAAATATGCAAGTCATAGTGATTGCTTCACCTGTGTGCGTTTTCCTTAATGCCAAGCAAGCAGTGCAAAAATGCTTCCGCATTCGTCACCGCACGCCAGTGCGGTAAAGCGCCCTTCTTTTCAGACAAATGCTACCGTGCGTGCACCGGCGGCGGCGTGCTCGCTCAGGTGCGTGCGTGCGCCGGCGTGCTCGCGCGAGGTGCCCGCGCATGCGCATGAGATCCCGCCTTGGTTCGACACGAGCGGAGCTCAATATATATAAGTCACCGCCCCTTATTCAGTATCTAGAAATAGCTCAATTGGCAAGGCCACATGGCTGTGGATCCTATGGCTCGTTTGCTGGCGAGTTCGAATCCCATCGAAAATATTTTTTAACGTGATTTTTTTTTAACGTGTATTCTTTCGCCGGTTAAGGTTAGGCATGGTTAAGGTTAAGGTTAGGCATTGTTTCGGAGTTGGTTAAGGTTAGAACGGTTAAGTTTAGGCGCTGTTAAGGAGCTGGTTAAGGTTAGAGTTTGTCAAAGAGAATGGCAATATAATTTCTATGGTTAAGGTTAGGCATGGTTAAGGTTAAGGTTAAGGTTAGGCATTGTTTCGGAGTTGGTTAAGGTTAGAACGGTTAAGTTTAGGCGCTGTTAAGGAGCTGGTTAAGGTTAGAGTTTGTCAAAGAGAATGGCAATAGACAGCCTATTTCCGCGCGACCTGGGCGCTGGGCGGCGGAAAATGAAAGGCGCATTACTGCACGCCACTACGGTAAATTTTTGCACTGCTTGCTTGGCATAAAGCTACACGCCACCTGTGTGGCTCATGGCTCACTCATGATTGGTTCAGCTGTGTGGCTCGTGGCTGAGCTGCCAATGACATCATCCACTTAACCCATCATTGGCCATCACTGTGTTGCACTACTGAATTGCTGACAGCGCCCTCTGTCTTGTGGGTTGTGTCATTGTACTCAGTAGGGATATCCTCTTTCATTTTTCATTGGTCCATGTTGACCCCCTTTCATTGGTCGATGTTGACCACTCCCCCGATCCTTAGACCACGCCCCCTTAGGCCACACCCCCTCAGTGTATCTCTTGAACCGTTTGTCGTAGAGACTTGCGGATTGTGCCATTAGTCGATGTTGACCACCTTTCATTGGTCGATGTTGACCAGTCCCCCTGTTGACCACCTTTCATTGGTCGATGTTGACCACTCCCCCGATCCTTAGACCACGCCCCCTTAGGCCACACCCCCTCAGTGTATCTCTTGAACCGTTTGTCGTAGAGACTTGGGGATTGTGCCATTGGTCGATGTTGACCACCTTTCATTGGTCGATGTTGACCACTCCCCCGATCCTTAGACCACGCCCCCTTAGGCCACACCCCCTCAGTGTATCTCTTGAACCGTTTGTCGTAGAGACTTGCGGATTGTGCCATTGGTCGATGTTGATCGGAAAAATCCGAAAACTCGAAAAAATCCCAAAACTCGGAAAAATCTAAAATCCGAAAAAGTTCAAAAACTCGGAAAAATCCCAAAACCCGAAAACTCGGAAAAATCCGAAAACTCGGAAAAATCTAAAAAGTTCCAAAACTCCGAAAAATCCCAAAACTCGGAAAAATCCGAAAACTCGGAAACATCAAAAATCCGAAAAAGTTCAAAAACTCGGAAAAGTCCGAAAATCCGAAAACTCGGAAAAATCCAAAAACTCGGAAAATTCCGAAAACTCGGAAACATCAAAAATCCGAAAAAGTTCAAAAACTCGGAAAAGTCTGAAAACCGGAAAAATTGTGTGTAATAGTGTAATAGTGTGTAAGTGTGTAATAGTGTGTAATAGTGTGTAATAGTGTGTAATAGTGTAATAGTGTGTAATAGTGTAATAGTGTAATAGTGTGTAATAGTGTAATAGTGTGTAATCATGTAATAGTGTAATAGTGTGTAATAGTGTAATAGTGTAATAGTGTGTAATAGTGTAATAGTGTGTAATAGTGTGTAATAGTGTAATAGTGTAATAGTGTGTAATAGTGTAATAGTGTGTAATAGTGTAATAGTGTAATAGTGTGTAATAGTGTAATAGTGTGTAATAGTGTAATAGTGTGTAATAGTGTAATAGTGTGTAATAGTGTAATAGTGTAATAGTGTGTAATAGTGTAATAGTGTGTAATAGTGTAATAGTGTAATAGTGTGTAATAGTGTGTAATAGTGTAATAGTGTGTAATAGTGTGTAATAGTGTAATAGTGTAATAGTGTGTAATAGTGTAATAGTGTAATAGTGTGCAATAGTGTAATAGTGTAATAGTGTGTAATAGTGTAATAGTGTAATAGTGTAATAGTGTAATAGTGTGTAATAGTGTAATAGTGTAATAGTGTGTAATAGTGTAATAGTGTGTAATAGTGTAATAGTGTAATAGTGCAATAGTGTGTAATAGTGTAATAGTGTGTAATAGTGTAATAGTGTGTAATAGTGTGTAATAGTGTAATAGTGTAATAGTGTGTAATAGTGTAATAGTGTGCAATAGTGTAATAGTGTAATAGTGTGTAATAGTGTAATAGTGTAATAGTGTGTAATAGTGTAATAGTGTAATAGTGTGTAATAGTGTAATAGTGTAATAGTGTGTAATAGTGTAATAGTGTGTAATCATGTAATAGTGTAATAGTGTGTAATAGTGTAATAGTGTAATAGTGTGTAATAGTGTAATAGTGTGTAATAGTGTGTAATAGTGTAATAGTGTAATAGTGTGTAATAGTGTAATAGTGTGTAATAGTGTAATAGTGTAATAGTGTGTAATAGTGTAATAGTGTAATAGTGTGTAATAGTGTAATAGTGTGTAATAGTGTAATAGTGTGTAATAGTGTAATAGTGTAATAGTGTGTAATAGTGTAATAGTGTGTAATAGTGTAATAGTGTAATAGTGTGTAATAGTGTGTAATAGTGTAATAGTGTGTAATAGTGTGTAATAGTGTAATAGTGTGTAATAGTGTAATAGTGTAATAGTGTGCAATAGTGTAATAGTGTAATAGTGTGTAATAGTGTAATAGTGTAATAGTGTAATAGTGTGTAATAGTGTAATAGTGTAATAGTGTGTAATAGTGTAATAGTGTGTAATAGTGTAATAGTGCAATAGTGTGTAATAGTGTAATAGTGTGTAATAGTGTAATAGTGTGTAATAGTGTGTAATAGTGTAATAGTGTAATAGTGTGTAATAGTGTAATAGTGTGCAATAGTGTAATAGTGTAATAGTGTGTAATAGTGTAATAGTGTAATAGTGTGTAATAGTGTAATAGTGTAATAGTGTGTAATAGTGTAATAGTGTAATAGTGTGTAATAGTGTAATAGTGTGTAATAGTGTAATAGTGTAATAGTGCAATAGTGTGTAATAGTGTAATAGTGTAATAGTGTTATAGTGTGTAATAGTGTAATAGTGTGTACTAGTGTAATAGTGTGTAATAGTGTAATAGTGTAATAGTGTGTAATAGTGTAATAGTGTGTAATAGTGTAATAGTGTGTAATAGTGTAATAGTGTGTAATAGTGTAATAGTGTGTAATAGTGTAATAGTGTGTAATAGTGTAATAGTGTGTAATAGTGTAATAGTGTAATAGTGTGTAATAGTGTAATAGTGTGTAATAGTGTAATAGTGTGTAATAGTGTAATAGTGTAATAGTGTAATAGTGTGTAATAGTGTAATAGTGTAATTGTGTGTAATAGTGTAATAGTGTAATAGTGTGTAATAGTGTAATAGTGTAATAGTGTGTAATAGTGTAATAGTGTGTAATAGTGTAATAGTGTGTAATAGTGTAATAGTGTAATAGTGTGTAATAGTGTAATAGTGTGTAATAGTGTGTAATAGTGTAATATTGTAATAGTGTGTAATAGTGTAATAGTGTGTAATAGTGTAATAGTGTAATAGTGTGTAATAGTGTAATAGTGTGTAATAGTGTAATAGTGTAATAGTGCAATAGTGTGTAATAGTGTAATAGTGTGTAATAGTGTAATAGTGTTATAGTGTGTAATAGTGTAATAGTGTAATAGTGTAATAGTGTGTAATAGTGTAATAGTGTGTAATAGTGTAATAGTGTGTAATAGTGTAATAGTGTGTAATAGTGTGTAATAGTGTGTAATAGTGTGTAATAGTGTAATAGTGTGTAATAGTGTAATAGTGTTGCGGGTTGTGTCGTTGCACTCAGTAGGGATATCCTCTTTGATTGGTCTATGTTGACCACTCCCCCGATCCTTAGGCCGCGCCCCCTTTTTGTATCCTTTGAACCGTTTGTCATAGAGACTCGCGAGAGACCCTCTCCCCCGTTGGCCGGCGGTGCACAGGCGTCACCCACACTTTCACAATTTCCCCCGCGCGGAATTGTCTAGTTATTATTATTATTATTATTATTATTATTATTATTATTATTATTATTATTATTATTATTATTATTATTATTATTATTATTATTATTATTATTATTATTATTATTATTATTATTATTATTATTATTATGTATCATGTCTTCTACTATTATCATGTACCTGTACCTCCCCCTCCCCCATGCTACTCGGCTGCCTGAATTTCCCCAAGGGGATCAATGAAGGAATATCTTATCTTATATTTTGTATCTTATCTTACTGTAGGGGATGCAAATAGATGGTTATCCTACCATCGTAATTCTACACATAGTGGAATCATTATGAACAGGTACCAGTGTTGGGAAAGTTCACTTTCTACATGAACTAGTTCAGTTCACAGTTCACAAATTTTAAAATGAACTAGTTCAGTTCATAGTTCATAATAAAAAAAATTGAACTAAAGTTCATGGTTTCAAAAATGAACGAATTTATAGTTTATAGTTCTTTTTTCAATACGTTGCTGCAAGCTATTATTTGTCAAATTTATTGCCACAACCCAGAATACTGGCATTTCCATAACGCTTTGCTGCCGTCCATTCAGTCCACACTAGTAGCAGCTGCAGCTTTCATCTCTACAGTATATTTTCAAAAACATGAGGATAAACGTAATCTAAATATACTTAAAGTACCAAAAGTGAAAGTAGTCATTGTGCAAACAATAAACATATAACATATAAACATGTGCCGGCATAACTCTGTACTAACACAACACGAGGTAGGAACCAGGCTGAGGTATGAAACTAAGCTTGTACCTCAAAGTTCAATATTCAAAGTGCAAAACATAACAACATAACAAAAACTCTTTTAAATGCTCATACTGTACGCCGACGCCGCATAGAGTCTGACTCTGAGCGAGTGCAGAGCCTTCTAAAAGTGCGAGTGCTGCTGCTATACAACTACCCGACTCCCCGAAGCTCCGACCAGAGCGGTTGCCAGATTGGGTGGTTTTCCCGCATTATTTTTAAGCCTGTTTACGGTGTGTTTTAACTGGGTTTTCGGCTGAAAGGCATATGAAATCTGGCACGCTTTTGAACGCCGTTATAATATAGTGCTGAGAATGAACGCACTTTTGAACGCCGTTATACAGCGCTGAGAATGAACACGTTCTCAATTACGATCATTTAGTGGAAATACAGTACGTTCAGTTCACGTTCGCCCAAAATACGAGCGTGTTCACGAACGATCGTTCATTGAACGCGTTCAGGTACATCACTGACAGGTACATGGTCCTATCACGAGCGGGGCGGGAGTTTTCAGAACCAGCCTATCAGAATGGAGTACCTGAGTGGAGTCCCACAGTGACGGGCGTGTCCAGGCATGTTGGAACAAGACGTCGTCCATGAGAGAGGCACGGAGAATACCGTCTCTTCACAAACCTACTAGAGGTTGACGTTAAGCCAACACAACTTATAAAAAGAAGTAACGGACATTAGAACGGACAGTTTAATAACCGTGTGTGGTCGCATTGTTATCGTAACGTGAGTTTTATGCGACAAGTACCCTCGTGTCTGAGAGAATATCATGCTAACCGCGACAATGGCGGCGTTCGTTTCTGAAAAGTAACATTCGACTGAAAGCGAAAGAGGCTTCGTCAGTGCTGTGAGTTTCAAGAAAGTGAATGACATTGTTGAAGAACGAAGCAGATGAATATTCTGTGAGAGTTTTGATGGACTTTTAATAAGCTAAAAGTCAGTAGCTACCGCCGAGACCTGCGGTCAGTACGTGAAGTGTTAACGTAAAATGTAGCTTCGCGCCTTGAACGGCATGCGCAGTAAATACCAGTGAGTGCATTATTGCGGTCGTGTTCGTTGATGTTCCTATCGTATCGAGTACAGAAGATGAAAGACAACCTCAGCAAAGACTGAATTGAAGAAGACGTGGTGCCTAGACTGAATTGTGCATTCGTTCTGGATTGAAGAAGACGTGGTGCCGCTGTCCAGGCAGAACCAGGAATCTGAGGGAGACCAGCTGGTGTCCATTAACAGCTAACACGCACACACACTATCCCACACACAAACAGACTGGAATACACGCACACACAAACAGACTGGAATACACGCACACACAAACAGTGTCATGGTTTTTGCCTTATTTCACCTTTCTGTGAGGGAAGGCTGTCTATTTTTTTCTTTATTTCATGTCCTCAACATGTCATGCATTGTCCTATTGAACCTCTCACATTGAGAGTTACCCTGGGGATGATAGGGACTTGTCCGACTCTTAGCTATGCTATAGACCTTGCACAGCTCCTTAATTACATTGGCTTCAAAGCATCACCCCTGATCCGAATGCAACCGAGCCGGACACCCATAGTAAACGAACCAGTGCTTCAGGAGAGCTCTGGCTGTAGTGCTGGCAGTTTGATTCTTGGTGGCCACAGCGACAGTAAACCTATTGAACATGTCCGTGAGCACAAGTACATTCTCATACCCTCCGGTGGACATTGTAATCCATTGCAAGGACTTCCAACGGGGCAGTTACATTAGTACACGTCATGGGAGCGCGGATCCTGGGGAAAACATCTTTAGCCAGTGTACACCTTTTACACTGCTTGATCCAACTCCTCTCCCCGAAATGCCCCCCATGCTCGTGCTGGCTCTCATACACCCTTCGCTGTAGTGACTCTGGAACTACCAGTTGATGCACTTCCTCCCCATCCCTTGGATCAAAAATACAACTGAACAGGACACCCTGACGCAATATCAGACGTTCAAACTGCTGAGTGAGCCTCTTTAACTTCGGCCCCATGACACACTGTTCAGCAGGACTCGATTTGGCGTTTTTCCCCACCGCCTTATAGATGGGCCCAACAACCTCGTCTATCTTTTGCTGCTCTTCTATTTCACACCAACTCTGTCCACTGACCATCACCTTTCCAACCGCCTGTACCGTTGCCCTTACTGTCACCTCTTGGAACTCTTGTAATATTTGTGGTGGGACTCTGCAGTGCCTTTGTTTGATCGGTGTGGCCTCACCAGTAAGAATGTTGTGTGTCACAGCTGTGGTGTAACCGTAGTCACTGTCGTTCCTGGAAAACACATCTTTGTGTTTTTCTAGCAGTCCATTGAGCTGCTGACACTGCGACAGTGTTAAGCCCTCAAAGTTCACATGGACTGGGACAGGCAACTGACCTACCCTACTTTCCTCGGCCAGAACCCGGTTCTGGTCCCTCTTCCTAACATGCAGCACCCCACCACGTTCCTCAAACTCGACTGCCTCTTTTGGAAAACACTCCCTGTGGTCTGCACACTTTTGCCAACCTGAATCTTGGCCATAGCCTTATGGCTTTCTCACTTGAATTCAACACTCTAATGGGGACTTTCCCACCTGTGGCCCTTGTGAGGACATTAGCCACCAGGAGCCCTTTTGGTAAACTCGCCTCCGGCATAGCCTCTACCAGCACCTGACACTCTACCTTGGGTGGCACCCTGCACTGACCTTCAAGCTCTCTTTCACTGAACGGGGGAATAGTTATGGACCATCTACCTGCTAATTTTACTAACCCAATCCTACCATCAGGCTGTACAAACACAACTCTCTTTCTCACTTTTGCCAACACCCACCGGATACTGGCCTCTTCTGTACGCTGGCTATGCCTACCCATCTGATCCCTTCCTTCCCCTGTCAGAAACAGGGCCTCGAGCTCATCAATGACGTTCATTCCAACGATGCCTGGTGGCCCACCCACCTGCCTACGGACTACACTCTTTTACCACAAAGATGCACTTACGGAATGTCTTCCCCATACACTCTATTTCTGCTTCTAAACACCCCAACACAGGAATCTCCAATCCATGCTGCTGTGAGTTCAACCCAGTTGGCTGATGCTAACTCCTTCTTTCCGAAGTACTCCTTAAAGTGAGACTCTGTGATGGTGGTCACCACTGACCCTGTATCCCAAAGGCAAGTGGTCTTTACCCCAGCTATTGTCAACTCAACAATCCAACAATCTCCAAATGCACCCTACTTTTGTTTTATCCACTTTTTCTTCTTATTTTTAAATTTTTCTCCCATCCCAATTTCATAATTCCAATTCTCCCCTCCCCTGTCTTGAACGTTGCTAGACTATGCCTCCCACTGGTCGGCTGTAGTGATGATAGAAGCCTTGCATCACATGTCCCCTCCGGTACACGAGGAGGCAGCCTGTCGCATCTTTTCACCAGACAGCTCGAACTCTCAGTGGCGAGGAGTAACGCGTGGGAGGCTCACGCTGCCCCAGATACTTCCTGTTTCTGCTGTACAGGCGTCACCCAACCGACCTGTAGGAGTCGCTGTCCACAACGTTCAATCCCCACCCACCGGCTTTCCCACCCTCTAACACTGCCAATTGTGTTAGTATGACGGCCGGCCAAGCCGGAAGCAACGCCGAGAGCTGGGCTCGATACCAGCATCTCCTGCATTAGTGGCGAGCGCCTTGCCCACTGCGCCACCCAGCCGCCTTCAAATGCACCCTTCTTGAGAGATTCAGAAGCCTCTTGGGCTACACACTCCGCTGCCTGGCTTCCGACCATAGACCAACCATTACTTGCAGCCGCAGCTGCCCTAGGCACATCTGGTTTGGGGGTTTCTGGCCCTGGTATCACATGGGGCTTCGTTCGATCTGCAATATTTACTACTGTGCCCTGGTTCACCACAAGTGTAGCGAATATATCTCCCTTCACTGTCTTTCAAAGGACTTTTCTTTGATGGTGGGCTTTGCGGTGGTTTGACATGACTTTTACTGTGCAATGTCTTGTATAGCTCTTCCTGACGAATAGCTATCTTTTGGATTTCTTCATGAAGCATCTCCATTGTCACGTTTTAGACTCAGTCGTGAAAGTTGTAATAACATATTTAAAGATATAAGAGATGAAACACTTTTGAAGGTATTTATTATAAAAAGTTAACAAGCAATGTAATATAAAAAGTGAATAAGCAAAGTATTATACAAGGTGAATATAGCAAGGTACAATTGAAATCTAGATTGTTACAACCGGCCGGTCGAGTATAAAAGAAAGAAAATGCAGTCAAGTCATTGTTCCGTCAGTCCAGTCTCGTCCGTCCAGTCCAGTCAGTGCAGTCGTGTCGAAGTCAAGCAGAGAAGTGAAAAAGAAGTCAAGTCCCTTCTCTGTCAGGGTGTTTTATTGGTCCCCCAATCGATCAGTGTGGTTGTGGTCTTCGTCCTGCGTGCACGTTGTGTGTCTGTGTGTATTGGTCAGCCAGTATGTCCGCCGTGCATGAGTGCGTGGTACGCACATTTACGTGCGCATTTGTGCGTGTGTGTCTCTATCGATAACGATTAATGGAGACTGTGGTATGTGACCAGTAACTGACCGGGTCGTATATTAGTTGGCTTGTGGCATTTTGTGACAATGAGTTGAATTATTTGATCCAGGCTAGTCTGGTGAGATCTCTCACCAAAGGAGTCAATGTGTGCGCGTTGAGAGTGAGGGTGTATGTATGCGTGTGTGTGTGCGTGTGGGGGAGATGTGTGCGTGTGTGTAGGTTTGTGTGTGTGTGTGCTTTGAGAGTGTGGGGGGTGTGGAGTGAGAGTGTGTGCTTTGAGAGTGTGGGGGGTGTGGAGTGAGAGTGTATGTATGTGTGTGTGTGTGTGTGTGTCTTGGGGGGCAGTTGAGGATATTGCAGCGTGTGTGTGTGTGAGTTTTTATGGTCACTGATAAGAATCTGTGAGTGGTCCTCTGGCTAGCTAAGTGTCCGTAGAGAGAGAGAATTTAAGGCTGCTATAAATGTACGTGATATACGTGTCATATATCAACAATAACACATCCTCTGCAGCCGCAGTAGCATTTACAACTCCTCTGGCACGAATACCATTCCTAGTGCCACCCTGACCTTGGACCTCTTCTTCCTCTGACCATGTAATAGCGGCCTGCATCACTTCGACAAAGCTCAAACCCACTTCCTCTTGGACCCGACGCTTCATCTCACGCCTCAATGAGTCATCTCTAAGCCCTAGCACCAACTGCTCCTTTAACATAGCATTAGCCTCGGGAATACGGTCTGGATCCCTGCGTATAATACGACCCACCCTTTCCTGAAGATCATATGCATATGAGAGTATAGTCTCTCCTTGCATCTGTGTCCTGTCATAGAACTCTTTAAGTCTTGTACCGATGGGAATCTTATCACCATATGTCTGTAGGAGGACACCGAAAATATCATCCACCGACTGCTCTTTTCCTTCTAAAAGGAACCTGACAGTAACTTTTTTTTTTTTTAACTTACATTTTTATTAACACTTATAGACAAACAGCACTTACAGAAAAAAGAAACTAACAACACAATAAAAACAAAAAAAGCAGTGCACATAAATGGTTACATGGGTATCATGGTTAGTTGTCTGGTTCCACTACAGTTGTTTTCCCAGGTACTTAATACAAAGGCTGATTGTGTACCTCCCTTAAACAGGTATAAAAATATAATTCCTACTCAAAGATATTAAATACTGACTCAGGCATGCATGTGTGATATGGGTCCAGAGACCCTCCTTGAGCTTCTTTCTTCCTTCGTCCTTTTTTTTCTTTTTCTTTTTTTTTTTGTATTAACTTTCTCTTTGCCTTTTGATTCACCCATACACAAACCACATCATCCCTGAATATTAATATAACACTGTTAAACAGACATAAATAATAAAGTACAAAAACATAAAACAATTGTAATACCCCAAAAAAAAAATTATAAAATACTAACTAAAGCAAAAGTGTGTGACATGGGTTCAGAGACCCTCCTTGAACTTCAAGTTTCAAGTTTCTTTAATAGTTGTCATACAGAAGTACAGAATACTTTCATACAAAATGCTTCTTACTGTTACGCTCCAGAGACTGTGCTAGACAAGATAGTATCAAATAACATAGTATAGCATGTAATTTAGAAGTAGAAAATGAGGTCACAGTGTTCAGTATAGACATATGTACAATGTTCGATGCAGAATAGACGTAACTGAGTTACCATATAATATACAATACTATGCAGTGTACTAATGTACAATACTATATAGTGCAAGCAGAAATGGGATGAGGTACAATTTAGGTACAATTTACAGTAAGGTGTACGAGTTGTAGTGCAATCCTTCATCAATAAATATAAAGTGTGGGGAGTGGGTGCTACAGTGTGTTTGTTTAAAGTGAGTGTGTGCTATAAAGTGTGTGGAGTGGGTGCTACAGTGTGTTTGTTTAAAGTGAGTGTGTGCGTGTGGATGTGTGTGCTATGTGCGTTTGATGGTTGTTGTTGTGTAGTGTTCATTGTTCGTTTAGCAGCCTGATGGCCTGGGGATAGAAGCTTCTTCTGAGTCTTTCTGTGCTCGCCTTGAGACTCCGGTATCTCTTGCCTGACCGCAGCAGTTCAAAGAGGCAGTTGTTCGGGTGACTGGAGTCTTTAATGATTCTCTTAGCCTTGCCCCTGCACCGCTTGTTGTAAATGTTCTGGAGGGTGGGGAGCCCCCCTCCAATTGTGCGTTCGGCTGAACGTGTCACTCTTTGTAGTCTGCTTCGGTCTTGTGCAGTGCTATTCCCAAACCAGGAGGTGATGTTGCCAGTCAGGATGCTCTCTATTGTACATGAGTAGAAGTTCTTAAGGATCTTCTGACTGACTTGGAACTTCCTTAGGCGCCTGAGGAAGTAGAGGCGTTGTCGTGCCTTCTTCACAACACTGTCAATGTGTGTGGTCCATGTCAAGTCCTCGGATATGTAGGCTCCGAGGTACTTAAAGCTGTTGACTCTCTCAACCGGTGCCCCGTCGATGCTGAGGGGGCTGTAGTCCTTGACCCCCGACCTCCTGAAGTCCACAATCATCTCCTTTGTTTTGCTGACGTTCAGGGAGAGGCTGTTTTCCTGGCACCATCCCGCCAGGACCTTGACCTCTTCCAGGTAGGCCCTCTCGTCGTTGGCAGAGATCAGGCCCACCACCACTGTGTCGTCAGCAAATTTGATGATTGTATTGCTACTCCGCTGAGCCACACAGTCGTGTGTGTACAGGGAGTAGAGGAGGGGACTCAGAACACAGCCCTGGGGGGCCCCTATGTTGAGGGTGATGGATGAGGAGGTGCAGTTGCCTGCTCTCACCACCTGGGGTCTGCCCGTCAGGAAGTCCAAGACCCACTGGCAGAGGTCATAGTTCAAGCCCAGGTCCCTGAGCTTGGCTATGAGTATGGAGGGGACTATGGTATTGAATGCCGAGCTGTAGTCGATGAATAGCATTCTCACATAGTTCCCCTTCCTCTTGTCCAGGTGTGATGCTGCTGTGTGCAGCACATGGGCTATGGCGTCCTCCGTGGACCTGTTGGGGCGGTATGCAAATTGCAGGGGGTCCATGTTGATGGGGAGGGAGGAGCAGATGTAGCCCTTTACTAGCTTCTCAAAGCACTTCATGGCTATGGAGGTGAGAGCTACAGGGCGGTAGTCGTTGAGGCAAGCAGGCTTGGATTTTTTGGGTACAGGGATAATAGTGGACTTCTTCAGGCAGGTGGGGATGACAGCCTGTTCTAAGGACAGGTTAAATATGTCAGTGAATACCGGGGCCAGTTGGTCTGCACAGACTTTTAGGACGCGGCCGGGGATGCCGTCCGGTCCTGCTGCCTTCCTGCTATTCACTTTTTTAATGGTCCGCCTCACCTCATGCTCTGTTACCCTGAACACTGAGTCTCCATCAGCAGCAGACCCCCCCCCCCCCCATTGCCGTGGCTTGTGGGCTGGTGTTGTTATTACCAGCGTCAAACCTCGCATAGAAGGTATTGAGGTCATTTGCTAAGGAGATGTCACTGTTCAGTTTGAGGGAGGCGCCTTTGTAGTCTGTCATCATTTTGAGCCCCTGCCACATAGATCTAGAGCCTGTTCAAACTGGAGTTCAATTTGATCCCTGTAGCGCCGTTTGGCCTCTGTCACTGTCCTCCTTACGTTGTATCGCGCCACCTTGTGGTCATTCATGTTGCCTGCCACTAGGCCGTCGTTGTATGCTTTGGTGCGCGCTCTCAGAGCTTCACGGACGGATTTGTCTACCCAGGGTTTTTGATTTGGGTAAACTCTAATTGTGGTAGTGGGGATTGTTTCTTCCACCAAAGTACGAACATAGTCCAGCACTGTCTCCGTGTAGACATTAATGTTATCTGTGTCGCGGAACACACCCCAGTCTGTGCACTCAAACGCAGCCTGGAGCGTCTCCTCTGACGTCAAATCCCATTTCTGCACCTCTCGCGAGACTACAGGAGTGCTCTTGATTTTCTGTTTGTACTTTGGTGAAAGGAAAATGGCCGCGTGATCCGACTTACCAAAGCCACTAGCAGAATGAGCCTTGTAGCCACCCTTGAATTGCGTGTAACAGTGATCAAGGATGTTACCGCCTCTGGTGTTACAAGTCACATGCTGATAGAAGTCAGGTAGAACCTTTCTCAGATTGGCGCTATTGAAATCACCCACTACTATAATGGCAGCGTTAACGTTCGCCGCCTGGATTCTATTTACCTCGTCGTGGAGTCTGGAGAGCGCGACACTAACTTCTTTCCTCCTTTACCCTTCGCCCTCTTGTGTTGCATTTGGTTCTTCCTCTGTGATGTCGTTTTCATTCCCTTTATAATCCTCCCACTTTCCCCATCTTTCCCCAAATTTCTCTTCCTGTAACCTCAGCATGTGTGTTATCCTCTCCATATCCTGTATTTCTTCCACTATTCCTACCCATTGTGCTATTGTCGGTGGGTCTTCCTTGTACCACAGTCTCGTTATTGCTTTTCTGGCTGCTATCAACATTATCTTTATTAAATATTTGTCCCCCCCTTGTATTCCCTCGTGTGTCAGGTCTCCTAAGTAAAGCACCAGTCCTGTTTGTGGTAATCCGTGTCCTAATATTCTGATCATTGCCTCCCCTATCTCCTCCCAATACCCCTTCAGCTTCTGACATCCCCAGAATATGTGCGTGTGATTTGCCCCCTCCTTCCCACACATCCTCCAGCAAGCTCTTTGTGTTGGTGCATATTTTCCCTTCAGTTCTGGGGTTATAAAGACATTTGACATTAAATCAATATGTCAACACAATAGTTAATTAATGGATCTGTACTGGAATTTCAACTTCGATACGATACCTTGAAAAGTATCGATACTTCGATACCATTTCGATACCAAAAAAAAAAGAAAAAAAATATATATATATTATTATTATTATCTTTTTTTTTAAAACAAATTTAGCTTTTGTTGCTGGTTGATTCTCCTCAGCTTCTCTCTGGTACTATAAGAGAAGATAAATATAACACTTTTAAAACCCTTTGTTTATCTTTAGATGACACATTTAAAAATAACTTCATCTCACTTCAATCATTTTTATTGCAAATGCAGAACATGGTATTTTCTCAAGCAGACAGATGTAAACACTGTAATCTGTGTTGCATGTACCTGACAAACTGAACTGTTTGTATTACAGTTAGTAACAGTTTCGATTTTTATTTAAAGATAATGAGAGAGAGAGAGAGAGAGAGAGAGAGAGAGAGAGAGAGAGAGAGAGAGAGAGAGAGAGAGAGAGAGAGAGAGAGAGATAGAGAGAGAGGCTATGCTCGGAGAATTTTAGTAACGTTACATTTTCAACAAGATTGCTGCTATTTAAACACTTGATGGAAACGGGGTAACGTTAACCTTATGTCGACTGTAGTATTGTATGACCTCGACATAACGTTTAAACGTTACTCCGTTTCCATGCAGTAATTATAACGGTGGCCAGCTAAGCTAACTGAGCTAACTGCTAGCAGTAGCTAACGTTAGCTGGTAACTGTAACGTTACTAACAATGAATCAGCTGTTGATATTATGCGCCATCAGTAGACAACGTATCATGTATTAAACTAGAGTTAATGGTTTAATGCTTCAGTCACAGTGACGTTGAAAGAGCAGCTGTCACGAACCGCTTTCATTTCTTTATGGAGATCCGCGCTGGCACTGCTAAAATGTTTATTTACAAACTGAAGACTGCTCTGTGACTCTGTGAGGGGGAGGGCTGGAGCAGGCGGAGGGGCAAGCGCGCTCTGAACAGCGTGTCAACAACTTGCTGTAGAACACTCGCCAGCTGGTACCGATACTGCAGAAAGTATCAGTATTTCGGGAAATGAGTATCGAAGCCGTTTTAAATATTCAGTATCGATATGTGTCGATACTTCGATATTTTTGACAACACTAATCTGTACCCGCCGATTATCAACCATCAAACGCATCACACCTACCCAGAAGGGATAAACAACGGTTAGAGAGGAGAGAGAGAGAGAGCAAAGAGGGGGGAGCGAGAGAGAGAGAGAGAAAAAAGAGAGACACAGAATTGCAACTTTCAGAAGAATACACCTAACACCCCTTTGAACCCCCCTTACTCAGGTACACCTAACCTCATAGGATACACCCCCCCCCTCTATTACAGTGCACCCCTGGTCCCGTCTTCTAGGGCGAGGTCTCCTCTTGAGCTGGTTCCTGTTCCAGGGCGCGGTCCTATAGGCAAGGCACCTCTTCTGGTCTGCCTCAGTGTCTCTGGGCTGTCTCCTCCACCTCTCCCCAGCTGGCCCACCGTCTCCTCAGCTCTGCCTCAGTGTCTCTCCCACTGCTGCCTTCTCCCTCCCGTCGTAGATGATCTGTGTACCACAGTGGAGGCTGCTGACCAAATTTTTAGGTGAAGCACAAATTATTATATTATATTAAATTATATTTTTTAAACATCCCCAACGCTGCAACACCCCCATTCCTCCCAGGTGTCAGGCTCCTCATTCGCTTCCATTCATTTTGGGGACCATGTTTAAATATCATACTTCTGAAGTATAAACAAACTATACTGCTGTGACGATTTCAATAAAACAGACCATTCTGAGTCAATGGTATGCAAAACTGTACATTGGAATATCTTAACATGTATTTACCACCTTCCTCTGCACGAGGCCACAGGTGGGTTTTATGTAACACAATGAATGAATGAATGAATGAATGAATGAATGAATGAATGAATGAATGAATGAAAACTTTATTTAACAGATTGCAGAATGGGTACAATACAGTACGGCTCAATACACACAATTGTTAAGGGGATGCAGACCAGAGAAAGACTTTCGTCTTGTTTACATCAGGGTCCCCCATTTTCAATTCATCATAACATGACATACAGATAGACAGTACTGCTACATCTATATATGACATACAGAGATATAGACACTGCTACATCCAGACATTTATGACATACCAGATCTACAAATATACATTACTGTTTAAGAGTACAACGCCTGTCATATAGACCTATAGCGTTGGAAACTCTGATTAAGGAGAGGAGAGGAGAGGAGAGGGAGAGGAGAGGAGAGGAGAGGAGAGGGAGAGGGAGAGGAGAGGAGGAGGAGGAGGGGAGAGGAGGAGAGGAGAGGAGAGGAGAGTAGAGGAGAGGAGAGGAGAGGAGAGGAGAGGAGAGGAGAGGAGAGGAGAGGAGAGGAGAGGAGAGGAGAGGAGAGGAGAGGAGGAGGAGGGGAGGAGAGAGAGGGAGGAGAGAGAGGAAGAGGAGGAGGGAGGAGGAGGAGGGAGGGGGCCACGGCGGACCAAAATAAATCGCTCGTTACCCACAGAAAGGCAGAACGCACGCAGTAAAATACAGCCAATTAAATCATAATCAACACAGACCCGCCCCACACAGCTACTAAATATAAAAAAAAAATCCACTCACCATTGACGACGTTACTTCTTAGGAGGAAATAGTGTCCCTGTCGCTCCTTGTAAATGAAATCCATCCTTCGCTCTTTTCTGATGAAACGTTCAATGACCTCCTCTGCAGTTGCAAATCCAGCAATGCAACAAACAGCAGTCTTTTGTGATCTAATCGATCCTTCATTTGCGTGAGGATGCTGTCGAAATCCACTAAACATTGTTCTGTTGATGCGTGACACACGTTCCATTTTCGGGACTCCGACTCCGACAGGTGGTCACTCAGACAGTCACCCAAGCGATTCACCCAAATAAAGTTTTCATTCATTCATTAATTTGCTGTCTCGTTATAACACAAACAGCTCACCATGAACCATGACCAGCTTAATTACGTTAGTTAGCATCCAAGCTAGCGTGATAACGTTAGTAGTTATTAGCATCCAAGCTAGAAACTGCTAGGCTGCCTGCTTACAGTACCTGCAATAATGTTGTCATCCTCCTGGACAGATAGACTTGTTAAATCATAATATCCACAGGTGTGTTGTGCTGGTCCTCAGTAAATGTGTCGCCGGCGAAAAATAAGTTGCTATTAAAGTGCTAAATGTTAGATACACTAATATAGAGGTTTCAAACGTGGCTGCTCTGTTAATAAAATTTTCAATCAATCAATCCTGCGAGGGGAGAAACAGCCGTGTAGCTACAGAGCTGCACAGTAGGAGCCATTCTCTGATTGGAACTCAAGGCTGTCAATCATTCAACCTCCGTGTAGCTACAGAGCTGCAGAGTAGGAGCCACCACGGCACGGTGGTGTAGTGGTTAACACTGTCACCTCACAGCAAGAAGGTCCAGGGTTCGATTTCCGCTTGGGGACCAGGTTTCCATGATGCCAGGTACCCAGGTGGGGTATCTCCCAGGCCTTTCTGTGTGGAGTTTGCATGTTCTCCCCGTGCTCGCAAGGGTTTCCCCCCCGATAAGATAAACCCAATGGAAAAACATGCACAACAACAGATCGCTAACGCTGTGGCGTCCTTGACGAAGACGGACAGGAGCACTTGGATTGGTCCCCTGGCGCGGCTCACGTTGACGCCTGTCTGCTCCCGGCTGCCCTTGGGGGGGAAAGACGACGGGATGGGTTAATCGCAGAGACGAATCGCATCGGCGATCCTACAGAGACAATGCATGCGTGTGTGTTCCGGTGTGTGTGTGTGTGTTGAGGATAATTGCATGCCAATTAAAGACCTCTGAGCAGGTCCTGCATTATTATTATTTATTATTATTATTATACTCTGATTGGATGTCAATGCTGTCAATCATTCAATCCCCCATTCAATGGCAAGAGTTTAAATGCACGGACCGTGCTTAGATGACGTTAATAGCCTATTTTGATTGGCTATTATTTATTTAATCCTGGGTCAACCTGTGCAGTTATTCTGCACGAATATTTACTGCAGTCATTACTGCAGTGCAGGCCTGCTCAGAGCTGTCAACTTTGGCCATTTTTGAAGAAGAAAAAAATTCACTGGCATTTTTTTTACAGAGGAAAAACATTTCTAATAAAAAAATAATAATAATAAAAAATAAAAAAATATATATATATGTATGTAAATTAATAATAATAATTAATTATGAGTGAATTTGTGTTTCACGTGTTGTCATAGAGAAACCTCCACTGGTGTACCAGGCTGCGGTGCCTGGCCTCACTCGGAGGAGGAGGTATGGGGCAGTGTTCTGGCCCCTGCGGAGCTGCCTCCTCCTCCAGCTTGCCTCTCTTCTTCTCCGGCCTGTCCTCTGTCTCCTCCAGCCTGTCTCTTGGTCGAGGGTCGTCTGGTGGTCTCGTCTCGGACGTCTGAGGGGCTGCTGCTGGCATCTCTCCCCTGATTGTGAAGACGCACCACAGACAGCTGTTGTGAATGTCTGGATCTTCTGCACCGTCTCTTTTTCTTTGTTCTCCATGCCTCCTCTTGATGTCAGGAGTTCTCGTTCCGTTATTGAAGAAAAGACACCGGCCTTCCTTCTTGGTTGGTCAGCTGGCCAAAATAAATCTCAGCAGCGCCTCCATATTGTTAGGGTTATATCTCAGTAGGCAGAGCGAGACGCGATAGCCAATTGATATAACTGTTGAGTGCCAACTATATTGTGAATTGAAAGGAATGTTATTACTGTGAAAGTGATACATGCATTATTGTTTGTCTTTCAAAGGAAAGAGTCTCAACGGAAAATATACCAAAGAGAAAGAGAATATTTATTTTTGAAGAATAAATACTTCATTTGATTGAAACATTTAATTAACTTCTCAGGTGTTTGTGAGTAATGGTTTACCTTGGAGTAGGGGCGTCTCACCTATCCTGTTAGACCTGGAGAAGGGAGGGTTTATGCTTTATCCAATACTGTTGAGAGTTGAGCATAATTGTACATTTCAGGTTGCCACTGTGTCAGAGTTAAATCCTGAAGCCCATCTTGTCACATCTATTGTTCTCCTAACTGTTGAATTGAGCAGGATAGTCACAAACATACTTACACACGTAGGTACTGGGGCTAATTGTATTGGCGACAGGGAGATAATCACCCCTGCTAACAGTGATGAGTTGGTGATTTCATACCTGGTTGCACTGTGTTTTAATGACGCCACGTGCATGCGCATAAATGTTCCCTCGCATGTGCACAGAATAAAGACAATGCCTAATTGCCTCTAGGAATGGAATGTAACACATTTCATTCACAGGTTTTGTGTGAATGTATCTGAGGACGTATTTGAACACACCCAGTGATGCAGTGGTGATTTCATAAGTGGTTGCACTGTGTTTTAATGATGCCACGGGCATGCGTGTGCACGCGCGCGCATGTGCATAAATGTTCCCTCGCATGCGCATAGAACAGCATTATGATTACAATGATTATTATGCATAAATAGTAGAAAACTTGTTTGTATAGGAAATTACTAGTTTTAGTTTAGTTTTTGTAAATATTGCCTTGAAATAGAGAAGCTGAAAAAAGTTGCAGGATGTAGCATTCAATATATAAAGAAATTTCAATTACATTTCTTTAATTGAATTAACTTAAACTAGAAAAGTAAATACAAACTAAATTAACAATGTAACTTACAGTTTACAGAAGGACAGTTTCCTTCTGAAGTACAACTTAAGAAATGTCTCATCCTTCCAGTCGGGACCATTCGTCACATAGCGAGAGGTTCCACAGCTCAAGCAAACCCCCACCAATTGGTACAAGGCTTGTATTTTGGTTTTGCTGTTCTTGTTCTTTGTTATGCTATTGTTATGCTATTGTTATGCAAAGACAAGTAGCTAGCAGTGTTAATTTTGGCAGCTATTTTCATTTTAGTTTTAGTCTTAGTCATGTGTCAAGTGCTCCTTTTTCGTTTTCATCATATTTAGTCATCTTCATTTATTTTAAAATTTTTAAAAAATGTGTCAGTTTTAGGGCTTGTGTCCATAGCGGACGTTTTTTTTCAAGGCGGACCGATTTGAAAAAAAGGAAAAAAAAGCTCAGAGCGTTTTCCTGGGCTCGCGACTGCCGCGGCTCCGCCCCTTCCTCGATGTTGATTACCTTGATGAGCGCGCTCCTTTCCAAAAGTTGAACTAGTTTCAACTTTATGTGCTGAGAGTGGTCCGCCCAAAAACGCTGCCGCCGAGAGCTCATAAACGCGAGGCGCGGCGCTGGGAAGAGGAACGCGCCTGTCGCGCGTGTAGCATAGAAATGAATGACAGGAAGGAGCTGACAACTCATAAAACGTCCGCTATGGACACAAGCCCTTAGTCAACTAAATGTCTGAGCATTTTAGTCTTAGTCAGTTTTTGTCTCAATTTTGTCTTTTTTGTTTTAGTCTAGATTTTGTCAACGAAAACGGATGACATTTTTGTCTATTTTGTACTAAAAAGAGAAATTATATTATATAAATGATAAAACTTTTTTTTTCTTTTCTTTTTTACAGCTACTGTTTTATATATACTGTTTTTTAGTAATAACTAGAAAGTAATGGTATTTATTCAACAACAGGTGATTGTATAGATTAGTATTAGTATCATTAAATGACAACTATGCTTCACCCACGGAAAGGTTGTTGGCACATTGGTTCCACACGGACATTATACGTTGTTGCACTTGCTTCCAGAAGGCTCTGTTTAGGTCAGCTAGTAGCAGAGGCTCTGTTGTGATTTTTAATGCACAATAAATATTCAACATTCTCTTTTGAGACTCCGCCTCAGACTCTTATCATTTGGCACTAAAAGCTAAACATTGTCACCGGTATGGCTGTCTGCAACATGTCATTAATTGTGTGCGAGAGGTCGATCAGTTAGCCACATTAGTGTGAGCTAGGTTAGCCAGTTAGCGTGAGCTAGATGGAAAGAATGTAACGTTACTGGTGAAAAAGTGATTTACCTTGGAATACTCCTTTGCCAACTTGCTGTACTTTGCTTGCAGGTCTGCAGCTGGATTATGAATAGTCCCAACTTTAGCCAAGGTAACGTTAAAGCTAAAACTAGCTTTTCAAATAGCTCTTCAGCTAATGCTAATAACAGAGCTCCCCATCTGTCACGTACGTGGGTTGTTCATTATCATTATTGCCATATATTTTAACACCATGTAACATCAGGGTAATATATTATTTGTGTTTTCTATGTGTGGTGTTGTGTCATCTCCTAATCGCTGTTTCTGTTTCCGCAGATGCCACTCATCTCCCTGATTGGATTGGTTGCCCCTGATTGGTGCATCTTCAAGACAAGCAGTGGAGATGGGTGGTTAAGAGATTGGGAGGTGGCCCACATCGGGGCGCCTCATTCTCTGTCAGTTGCCAGTGATCAGAGGATTGGGAGGTTGCCATTGCTTTGTTTGCCACTGTGTGTGGACTCCAGTAGCAGGATATATATACTATTGTTGTGGGCCTTAGAGCCATTTGCCTTCCTGCCTGGAAGTGAGTATATATATATATCTATTTGTGTTGCTCTGGTGCTAAGTAGAATACTGTATATTATATTATATCATATTGTGTTATATATATATATATTATTAGTATTCCCTTATACTGTAGTGCTCTATGGCTGGGTGGTTCCCAGTGTTTACTTTATATTTTGCTTAGTGTTGTTTGGTCGTATTTAGATATTGCCTGTTTGTTCTCCAATTACCCTTTGCCCTTTGTGTTTGTGCTGTGGGTTTCAATCCCCACGATAATAAATATTTTCCCCTTTGGGAACAGTGGGTTTAAATCCCAGCTATAATAAATATCATTTACTATTTGGAACAACGCCTTGTGTTTATTTTCTTTACCTGCCTGGGACCTTGCTTAATGCACTACTGGAGGGGCTGGTTTTCACATACAGCCCGCTCCAGCTTATATTCTATATTGTCTTTAGACATTACTATGTGACATGGGGGCTCATTTCCGGTCTTTCATGTCCTTGTGACATGGGGGGCTCAATGCCGGTCTGCTGTGTACGTTTGACATAGGGGCTGATGGTGTCAGGTAAAGTGGCGTTGTTGTTTGTTGGTATTTATGTATCCATGCTGTGTTTTTGTATAATAGTTAACCATTCGTGTATGCTCTTAACCAGATCTCTTTTTTCTACCACATAGGTAACAGGGGGGTCACCTGCTTGGCTAGGGGGTGGGGGGCACGAGTCGTGATTCCGGTGGAGCGCGCAATGAAATCGGTAAGCGACTGAAGATATGTGTAGCCCTCATCCCGTTAGGGGAGTAGTTTAGCTGGGATAGGCTAGAGTGACACAGGTGACTCCTAGTTGAGTGGTTAGGAACATTTGTTATTGTTTTCATTTGGTAGATGTGGTCAGTTGGATTGTTTTGGTTAAGAGGTATAAATGCAGAATGTGTCTATTATTATTGCGCACGGTCATGGTTGGCTAAGTGAGGTCATTATATATATATATTTTTTTTTTGGGTGTATCATAGTCACGCATAAGGACATATTATGGCTGCGTCTGCGTTTGTTTTGGAGGTCTTTGTAGGGGATCCGTCAGAGGATCATTTGGACGGTTGCACTAAGGCGGAATTATGCCTTATTGCTAAACATTATAATATTACTGTGCAAAGTTCCCAGTCCAAGGCTGATATGAAGGCGGCTGTGATAGCTGGGTTAGTGGAGCAACAGGTGTTCAGCACGGCTCGGGGAGTTGTAAGTCATAGTGACTCACTGTTAGTGGACCAGGAGGTTAAAAACACTGGCGATAAATCTCCCTTGCGTGATCTTAACCCGGAGGGTGGTACTATTAGGAAGAATGGTAGTACACACAGAGCTGAAAGTGAGGGCGCGGGCGATTCAGATAAAGAATCCACGTCTTCTGGCCATACGCGCTCTAGCCTGCGTTTTGCCCGTCTCCAGATGGAGGAGAGAGCGATGTTGCGCAGGGAGGAGCGAGACAGGGAAGAGAGAGCAGCTGTACGAGACAGAGAGGACAAAGCGGCTGTATGAGATAGAGAGGAGAGAGTGGAGGAGAGAGACAGGCTGGAGAGAAAGGAGATGGAAGAGAGAGACAGGCTGCAGGAGAAGGAGGCGAAGGACAGGGAACTTCAACTGACCATAGAGAAGATGAGGTTGGAGGCTGGAGCTGGTAGTGCTACCTCCTCTCCAGCTGGGGTTTCCCCGGCTCACTTTAATATCGGCCAGCACGTTAATCTGGTGCCCATGTTCCGAGAGTCAGAGGTAGAGGCTTATTTTTCTGCTTTTGAGCGGATTGCACAGGCTCTGCATTGGCCGGAGGATATGTGGGTGATTTTACTTCAGACCAGGCTCACTGGCAAAGCCAGTGCAGCGGTAGTGTCATTAACTATGGCTGACAGTCAAAATTATGAGCGGGTGAAGAATGCTGTTTTAAACAGGAGTCACTTGGGTTTAGCCCAGCAGAGTTAGTGTTTGGTCACAGTGTGCGTGGTCCATTGAAACTGCTCAAAGAGAAGATGTTGTCTGGTTCTTCTCCTAAATCGACTGTGTTTGATTTTGTCTCCCGGTGCAAGGAGCGTCTCCGCTGTGCGTCCTCGCTGGCCAGGGAGGCTCTTGCCTCTGCCCAGGGGGAGATGAAGGTGAGGTTTGACAAGAAGGCGGTGGGGCGGCAGTTCGAGGCTGGCGATGAAGTGCTGGTTTTGCTGCCCATGCCTGGGTCAGCTCTTTCTGCCCGGTTTGCAGGGCTCTATAAGGTGGAGAGGAAAGTATCAGACACCAATTATGTTATATGTACGCCCGAGAGGCGCAGGAAGACACGGTTGTGTCATATTAACATGTTGAAGAAGTATCTCACCCGTGCTGGTGAGAGTGAGCAGGAGGTGCAGTCTGGCAGCCCAGGAGCTGTTCCAGCTGTTTTGTTGACATGTGTTAATCCCCTGCCGGACGACGATTTGAAGGCGTTGTCCGAGGGTCAGCAGACGGGGCGTTTGACTAACTTAGAGTTCATGAGTGAGGTCACTGCCCATCTGTTGTATCTGCCCGAGTCACAGAGTGATGATGTACGTCAACTGTTGTTGTCCTATCCTGTGTTGTTGTCTGATGTGCCTTCCAGAACGACCGTCCTGGAGCACGATATTGATGTGGGTGGTGCGACCCCCATTAAACAACACGCTTATCGGTGTCCGGTGGCGAAGAGGGAGGTGATGAGGAAGGAGGCTGAGTATCTGATGGAACATGGGATGGCTAAGGATAGCCGTAGTCCCTGGAGCTCTCCTTGCCTTTTAGCTCCTAAGGCTGATGGGTCTCCCCGGTTCTGCACTGATTACAGGAAGGTGAACGCGGTGACAGTGCCTGACTCGTTCCCGTTGCCCAGAATGGATGACTGCATTGACAGTATTGGTCCGCTGTATTTATTACGAAACTCAATCTCTTGAAGGGGTACTGGCAGGTTCCCCTGACAGAGCGAGCATCTGATATTTCGGCGTTCGTTACACCAGACTGTTTTTTGCAGTACACCGTCATGGCCTTCGGAATGAGGAACGCACCGGCCACGTTCCAACGTTTGATGCACATGGTGTTGGGGGGTGTGTCTAAGTGTAACGTCTATTTGGACGATGTGGTGGTGTACTCGGACACTTGAGGGGAGCACATTGACAAATTACGGGTGGTTTTTGCACGCTTGGCGGAGGCTTCGTTAACTCTGAACCTCGCCAAGTGTGAGTTTGGGAAAGCCATGGTGACGTACTTGGGGAAGCAGGTGGGTCACGGACAGGTCCGCCCGGTGGACGCTAAGGTGACAGCGATCCTGGCGTATCCGGCTCCTTCCACGAGACGCGAGCTACGGCGTTTCCTGGGGATGGCAGGGTATTACCGGTGTTTTTGTAGGAATTTTTCTGTGGTGGTGGCTCCCCTCACTTCTTTATGTAGTCCTATTGTACCTTTTGTGTGGTCCGAGGAGTGTCAGTGCACCTTCGAGGCTGCTAAGTCTCTCCTATGCAGTGCTCCTGTTCTGGCAGCCCCTGACTTTGCGTTGCCCTTTCAGCTGGAGGTCGACGCGAGTGCTGCTGGGGCTGGAGCTGTGCTGTTGCAGGCGGGAGAGGGCGAGGTGCATCATCCGGTTTGCTACTTCTCTGTGAAGTTCAAGCTGCATCAGTTGAACTACTCGACCATCGAGAAGGAGACGCTGGCGATGCTCCTCGCTCTCCAGCACTTCGAGGTGTACGTGGGTTCCAGCGCTATTCCGGTGTTGGTCCACACGGACCACAATCCCCTGGTGTTCTTGGCTCATATGTATAACCACAACCAGCGGTCGATGCGTTGGGCCCTGTTGGTGCAGGGCTACAACATTGTCATCCGTCACAAAAAGGGGGTGGACAATGTTGTGGCCGATGCCTTATCCAGAGGGTAGGTCTGGGGGTACTGCTCTGATGTTGGTTGTATAGGAAATAATGTTTTGTTCACCCGGTAGGTTCGCTTCTATGGGGGGAGGTTTCACGTACGTGGGTTGTTCATTATCATTATTGCCATATATTTTAACACCATGTAACATCAGGGTAATATATTATTTGTGTTTTCTATGTGTGGTGTTGTGTCATCTCCTAATCGCTGTTTCTGTTTCCGCAGATGCCACTCATCTCCCTGATTGGTTTGGTTGCCCCTGATTGGTGCATCTTCAAGACAAGCAGTGGAGATGGGTGGTTAAGAGATTGGGAGGTGGCCCACATCGGGGTGCCTCATTCTCTGTCAGTTGCCACTGCTCTGACTCGGGACGATGGCATTAAGAAAAGTTATAATTATTTTGTCTCGTCTTGTTTTAGTAATTTTTGTGTCCTCAGTTGTGGTCAACGATATTTAATAAACGATTTAGTCTCATTAGCGTGACATGGTCTTCAATAACGTGACGTCACGTCTCGTTGTCGTCATGAAAAAAACCTTTGTTGACGAACATCTTTCGTCATAATTTTAGTTGACAAAATTAACACTGGTAGCTAGGTGAGTACCGGTACTTGGCGCACGGCACGACGAGTCGAGTGAAAGTTGTGAACGCATTTTTGTGTGCTTCTGCTCAGAAAGGTGGTGGAACGGCATGGTACAGCGTGGCATGAGCAGTGCACTGCACCCCTGAACCCACCTGACGACCTGAGCTATTGTTATGCAAAGTAGCCAGGTGGGTACTTGGCGAGTTGGCGCATCAGTCGAGTTGGCGTATTCTTGTATGCACGCGCCCGCTACACATTGATAATTTAGTTAACTACTGTCCCAAATTGGCAGAGAGAGAGAGACAAGACAATGACATAAAATATGAATCCTGATTTTTACCACTATTTTAAGGCGTACACTTTAAGACCACTGACAACTTGGTTTGATTCCCAAGCATCAGTATCCTGGAGAAATTTAGAAGTAAATATAGTAGCACCACATAGACTGCAGGACATAGTATACACCAAATTATCAATTAAGCAATGCAAATTGAAATTTGGCCCCATTATTACTCATGCGATCCGGATATGGCGTGAAACACAAAAAAAATATTCTAACCCACATAAATGGCATAGTCATACTCCCCTATTCAATAACAATGCACTCCTGATTGGAAAACGACCTATAAGATACCATAAATGGGAAAAGCAGGGCATACACACATTAGGAGATATTTTCAACAAACAGGGTTTTTGTAGATATTGTGGTGACACTTATCACGCACAATTGGTGCAGACATTCACTGGACTTGAGGAGCAGAGGAATGCTCCTTTAAGCCTGGGGATTCTGGGAACGGTGTGGGTATTTGGTGACGTATATTAGGTCACCTGTCAGCTGTCAGCTGGCTGCTGTCACTTTGAAGTAGTAACGTTAAACGCCTCTGCACTCTGTTTTGATGTATGTAATTTATGTTGGGAAGTAAAGGAAAGACTCGACTACTGTCTCCCGTTTCATCCTTTCTTGCGATCCCACATTGGTGACCCGAAGTACGTGAGGAATATTACATCATGACGGACGGAGAAGTGAACATTATCTACGCCGCTGCAATCAAGTTACCCGACTTCTGGCATCACAGCCCTCGACCCTGGTTTCAACACATTGAAGCTCAGTTCGAGTTGAGAGGAATAACACAGGATGTTACGAAATATTATCATGTGGTAGCAGCATTGGATGCCCAGACGACGGCCCGTGCTATGGGGCTGCTGGAAGCCCCGCCAGCTGCCGGCAAATATGACGCTATCAAGGCATTCCTTTTGCAATTATTTGAACTGTCGGAGATTGAAAAGGCGGATCGTCTATTGTCACTTAACGGCCTCGGCGACGGCAAGCCGTCCGAACTGATGGACAGGATGCTGTCCGTTTTGGGCTCGGCAGATCCCTCTTTTTTATTTAAACATGTTTTCATGCGTCAGCTCCCAGCGCCTGTGCGCACCGCCCTGGCCAGCTCTCCCGTCTCCTTCACCAAGGACTACCGCGCGCTGGCTGCCGAAGCGGACAGGATTTATCTCGCCAACCGACAGCAGTTTGTGCATGCGCTGCTTCCAGCCTACCACCCACCTACCCACCTAGTGGACGCTGCGGACGCCGCTGCAGCAGTGACTGCCCGTCGCCAAGGTAACAGTGGATGGTGTTATTTCCATAACCGGTTTGGCGCCAGGGCCAAACAGTGTCGCCCACCGTGCAATTACAGTGACCAGGGAAACGCCAGGGCCAATGCTCATTAACAGCCATGAGTGTTGGCGGAGGCAGCAGGCTGCTATTTATTAAGGACACCTTATTTGGCCGGCGACTACTAGTCGACTCGGGCGCGCAACGAAGCATCCTGCCTGCTACAGCTGTGGACACTATGGCTGGGGGCCACGGTCCCCCCATGGACGCTGCTAATGGCACGCCTATACGTACCTACGGAACCAGGTATGTAGAGGTGTGTTTTGGCGGGCGCCGTTTCGGGTGGGAGTTTGTCATGGCCGCTGTGTCAGTTCCTCTCCTCGGCGCGGACTTCCTGTGTGCATTCAGGCTGCTAGTGGACATTACAAACTGTCGCCTAATCGATGCTGTCTCCTTCGCTACCTACCCGTGCACGCTGGGAGGGCCAGGGACACTAGGTCTGTCCAACATGCTTGCTGCTGGGGATGTATATCAGCGCCTCCTAGCGGAGTTCCCTATCCTCACCACGCCTACATTTTCCTCAGCAGTCGCTAAGCATGGCGTGGAGCACTATATAGCCACTGTCGGTCCCCCGGTCTATGCACGTGCTCGGCGCCTTGACCCAGCTAAGCTCTCCATTGCCAGGGAGGAATTTGCAACCATGGAACGCCTTGGAATTGTGCGCCGTTCTGACAGTCCGTGGGCCTCCCCCCTGCATATGGTCACTAAGGCTGATGGTGGGTGGCGTCCCTGTGGCGATTTCCGACGCCTAAACAACGCCACGACCCCGGACCGGTACCCCGTCCCGCATATACAGGACTTCTCCGCCCACCTGGCGGGGACCACCATCTTTTCCAAGGTGGACTTGGTGCGGGGATACCACCAGGTACCAGTTCACCCACGGGACGTTCCCAAGACGGCGGTCATCACTCCTTTTGGCCTGTTCGAGTTTCTGCGGATGCCCTTTGGCCTCAAGGGGGCGGCACAGACTTTCCAGCGACTGATGGACTCGGTGCTGCGGGATATGGCATTCATGTTCGTATACTTGGACGACATTCTCGTAGCCAGCACGTCTGCAGAGGAGCACCTGACACATCTCAGGCAGTTGTTTGAGCGGCTCAGTGCACATGGGCTCATTGTTAACCCCGCCAAGTGCCAGTTCAGCCGGTCGTCTATAGATTTCCTCGGGCACAGGGTCTCAGCAGAGGGAGCCGTTCCGCTCCCTGCCAGGGTGGACGCCGTTGCCAGCTTTCCACGCCCCCGCACCGTGAAGTCCCTGCAGGAGTTCCTAGGCATGGTGAACTTCTACAACAGGTTCATTCCCCGTGCTGCTCACCTCATGTGCCCCTTGTATGAGGCCCTGCGTGGTAAGGACCCCAAGGCCGAGGTGGACTGGTCCCCGTGTACCGACGACGCTTTTTTGGGCGCTAAAACTGCACTGGCCAATGCCGCATTACTGGCACACCCATTTCCTACCGCCCCTATCGCCCTCACAACTGACGCCTCAGACTACGCAGTGGGGGCAGTGTACGAACAGTGGGTGGGGGGGGGCTGGCAACCGCTTGCTTTCTTCAGTCGCCAGCTGCGGGACAATGAAAGAAAGTACAGCACCTTTGACCGGGAGCTCCTAGGCCTCTTCCTGGCCATCAGGCACTTCAGATTCCTGCTGGAGGGCCGACGGTTTACTGCCTTTGTGGATCACAAGCCACTCACCTTCGCCATGGCCAAGGCCACCGAGCCGTGGTCAGGGCGCCAGCAGCGCCAACTCTCCGCCATCTCCGAGTTTACCACGGACTTACGGCATGTCGCAGGTAAAGACAACTACGTCGCTGACTGCCTCTCCCGGACGGTGGTGGGGGCCGTCCACTTGGGACTGGACTACGCTGCCATGGCTGCCGACCAGGCCACTGACAAGGACATGCAGGCCTACCGAACAGCCGACACTGGGCTAAGGTTAGAGGATGTGCAGGTTGGTATTGCCAACACCACGCTCCTCTGCGACGTCTCCACCGCTCAGCCCCGTCCGATGGTTCCCGCTGGCTGGCGGCGGCAGGTATTCGAAGCCATCCATGGCCTGTCGCACCCGGGGGTGAAGGCGTCAACTAAGCTGGTCAGTGCTAAATTCGTCTGGCATGGCCTCAGGAAGGACATCGCAGCCTGGGCCGGCTCCTGCGTGGCGTGCCAGCGTGCAAAGATACACCGTCACACCAAAGCCCCCTTGGCACCGTTTCTCGTGCCGGAGAGGCGCTTTGACCATGTCAATGTGGACCTGGTGGGTCCCCTGCCCCCCTCCCACGGGTTCACTCACCTCCTCACCATGGTGGACAGAACCACTAGGTGGCCGGAGGTGGTCCCGCTGGCATCGACCACATCCGCCGAGGTGGCCCGGGCGTTCATTGGGTCCTGGGTAGCCCGTTTTGGCACACCATCTGATCTCACATCCGACCGGGGCCCACAGTTTACGTCCGGGCTCTGGACTGCAGTCGCCGAGGGCCTGGGAGTGAAGCTCCACCGCACCACAGCCTACAACCCACAGGGCAACGGCTTGTGTGAACGGTTTCACCGCTCTATGAAGGCTGCTCTGCGGGCCAGCCTTACGGACTGCAACTGGGTCGACCGGCTTCCCTGGGTCATGCTTGGCCTGCGCTCCGCCCCCAAAGAAGACCTGCAGGCCTCGGCTGCTGAGCTGGTGTACGGACAGCCGCTGCGAGTCCCTGGGGAGTTCCTCCCGGATGCCGAGGCTCCCTGGTCGGTCACCTCATCTCGGACTGTGCTCAGGGATGGCGCCGGTGCTTTCACCCCAGTCCCAACTTCCCAGCACTGCCTCCCGCAGTCCTACATGCCTAGGGATCTGCAGTCAGCCAGGTATGTTTTCATTCGCCATGACAGCCACCGTACTCCTCTGCAGCCCCCTTACGACGGCCCTTTTCGCGTCCTGGAGGCGGGGCCTAAGAACTTCATGGTGGACATTGGAGGAAGGTCAGAGCGGGTATCGGTCGACCGGCTCAAGCCTGCCCATTTGGACCTAGACAGGCCAGTTGAACTGGCCCGGCCCCCGCGGCGTGGACGACCCCCTGCCCGGCCCCTGCCAACTGCTTTTCCCTCTAGTCACCTCATATCTCCTGAATCCCCCCCACACGCCCCAATCCCCACCTCTACCCCTGCACGGGTGATACGGACTCGTTTTGGGCGCCTGATCCGCCCCCCGCCTCGTTGACTGTGGATGATCTTTTGGGGGGTTATTGTGAATTCTGGGGGGGCCTGTGTGGTGACACTTATCACGCACAATTGGTGCAGACATTCACTGGACTTGAGGAGCAGAGGAATGCTCCTTTAAGCCTGGGGATTCTGGGAACGGTGTGGGTATTTGGTGACGTATATTAGGTCACCTGTCAGCTGTCAGCTGGCTGCTGTCACTTTGAAGTAGTAACGTTAAACGCCTCTGCACTCTGTTTTGATGTATGTAATTTATGTTGGGAAGTAAAGGAAAGACTCGACTACTGTCTCCCGTTTCATCCTTTCTTGCGATCCCACAATATGAAGAAATACATAAAAAAATTTATCTCACCAGATCCACATATTATTTTTACGCACAGTTATTGGTATGTTTGAAGGCTCATGGAGTCCCATTAAGGATACCAATTGAACACCACAGATACCACAAATTCTTCTATGAAAGAGAGACATCGAGAGGTTTTGTATCAGATTTTTATCTTCAATTACTAACGTCCTCATATGGAATCCTCCCCCTAGACTCAGTCTGGAGGAGGGATATACCAGACCTGGAAAAAAATGTTGATTGGCAAAAAGCCTGGGCAAACGTTCGACTTGCGTCACGTAACCCGGACCATCAACAAATCAATCTTAACTATATTGTGAGGATTGGTCCGATTCCGCATGCTTCAAGGTACCAATTACCTTCGCGCACCTGAAGTGAGTTCTAATCAGCTCAGTGGAGCCCTTTATATACTCTGGTGTTCCTAACGTTCTGGGTCGGGTCGTTTTGGATTACCACTGGCTGCTGCTTGTTCCCTCCCGTGTTGTACCTCGTCTGTTTTTCTCCAGGACGTCTATGGAAGTCGCCGCTGTTGCTTTTCTCTGTCATCCGTTGGATCTGTGCCTCGTTGCCAACTTTGCGCAATTGCGCCTTGGTGAGTTTGGAACGTACTTTTTGGATACTCTGTTTTTCTTCGCATCTTCCTGACTCGGGACCTTTCTGTTTTTGTGTGTTTGGGTAACACTGAAGATTTGCTGTTTTTTGTTTGTACTGGACTCAGCTAAACTTGTGTGTTGGTAACACTGAAGATTAAGTCACTTGTGTTTATACTGGACTCAGCTAAGAAGGACTGGACTGCCTTGTATTCAGTTGGCTTGTTTGTTGACAACTCTCTCTTTCTCTGTTCCTCCCCGAGTTGGATCTTCGAGTAGCTGCAGAGCCGCAGAGTCAGAGGCGCAACGCCACTGTGCCGTCTCTGCACCGAGACGAGCTGCAGAGCCGCAGGCTACTCTGCCAAGA
>NC_140177.1:49925340-49962840 GCF_963971535.1 Notolepis coatsorum | reverse complement strand
AGGCAGAGAGGACCCTACAGCAGGCATTCCTCGTCAGCCTGAAAGCCTCTACTGAACGCGATAGACTCCAGGGTGAACGCGATCGATTGCAGCTACAGCAACGGAGCGAAGAAGAGCACATACGCCTGGAAATAAGACGCATTCAGATGGAAGAGAATGTGGCCCGAGACCGAGCAGACAGCCAGCGAGCAGCTGCTGGTGCTCTACGGGACGCAGAGCGCGACAGACAGCAAGCGCAACTAATAGAACAGCTGATCAGACGGACAACACCCTCTCCCTCCGCCAGAGGCTCCAGGAACTCGTCTAGACACACCTCCAGGGCGGCATCCCCTAGCCGAGTAAACAACCCTGAACTTGACCAACAGACGAGGTCTATACCCCCCACAGACCACCTCCCCCCACCGGTCCAAGCGAGACCTAGCAACCGGGAAGGAGCAGCATATCCTGTGGAGAGGCTAAACCAGAGACTACAAGCACTGGATGACCTAACTGAAGACGAAGAGGAAGAGGAGGAGAACCGCGCCCGAAGACAGCACAGTACTCTACCGGACCAGGAGGTCCGGTACAGCCCAGGCTATACTCCCGCGGAGCTGCGCTACAGACCCCCGACTCTATACACGGGTGAGCACGACGCACGACCCGCACCGAGGAACAGCACCTGGACAAGCGGGCCATGGTACACTGCCGGTACCAGCCCATACCAAGGAGCGGGAGGAGACTCGCCTAGGAGGCCTCTCCCCCAACGCTCGCCGATGTATCCACAGTCAGCGTTATACATTGGCACGCCTATGGTACCCGACTTCACCCAAGAGAACCGGGCCCAGTATACAGAACTCCGCATGTGTCTGGAGACCATGTTGGTGGATGTATTGGATGAACGCCACAAATACGCCATCCTACTGCAGCACTTAAAGGTGCCCCGCGCACATAATATAGCGCTCGCCTACGCGACTTCCACCACCCCATACACAGCAGCGCTGGTAGCATTGGACCAGAGGTATGGGCGCATATGGGATTACGTGATCCAGGAGATCCGACACATCGACCGCTTACCCCCAGCAATAGACAATCGAGCACTGGACGACCTGTCCATCAGAGTGCAGTCCCTGGTAGGGATGTTGGGAGCGCAAAGAGAGAAGGGGAAGTATGAACTTTACGCCAACTCAAATGTGGAAAGGATCCTGGAGAAGCTGCCGCCCGCTCGTCAGGAGCGCTTTAGGCGGCAGAGGGACCACAGAGACCCGAATGGCCCCGAACCGAACTTCCTCGATCTAGCAGACTTCCTGGCGAGAGAAGTCAGCAGCCTACGGCTAGATACATTCGGACGGAGCACCCCTGGCTCCAGAGAAGGAACCAGACGACTAAATGATGGAAGAAGATCGGTGACTGTGATGCACCAATCGGAGTCAGTACCGAGCAGCAGGAGCCACAGTACCCCCTCCAGAACGGAGAAGTGGAAGATAGTGTGCCCCTACTGTGAGAAAGAACACTGGCTAGCGCAATGTGACTCCTTCCCCAAGCTGAACGCGGAGGAAGCAGGTCAATGGATAAAGTCCAACAAGCGCTGTTTTCGCTGTGCGCGCTCACACATGGCAGCCGAATGCCGCTTAAAGAAAAGGTGCACCAAGTGTGATGGAGCCCATCTGGACATACTTCACGACAGTAACAGACGGCGCCCTTCACCTGCACCATCCAGCCGCAAAGCGAGCGTCATGTACATCGATCCCGCCAGCAGCAGTGGAGCCCGAGTACTCCTAAAAGTAGTGCGTGTGACACTAAGCTACCAGAATAAAGTCCTGGACACTTACGCCGTCCTCGATGACGGGTCAGAGAAGACCCTGCTGCTCGCCTCCGCTGCGGCCCAGCTAGGGCTGCGGGGAAGCGAAACCCAAATGACAATTCGGACAATAAGACGAGATTTGAAGACGATAAAGGGCGAGAATGTCTCATTCTCTATCGCAGCAAGCGGCCAGCCTGAGCGACGGTACCAGATTGCAGATGCTTTCACCAGCCAAGAAATAGGACTGTCGCGGTACACATACCCCGTCGCCAAGCTGATGGAGAAATATGCACATCTGCGCAAGTTACCGATCCCGCTCATAGACAATGCTATGCCGACCCTGTTGATAGGCTCCGACCATGCAGACCTCATTGTCCCGATAGACCGGGTTCATACCGGACCCCGAGGCTGTCCTGCAGCAGTCGAGACCCGTTTGGGATGGACTCTCCAAGGCCCGCTCGCCAAATCTCTCAACCGAAGTACAGCCACTAGATGTCTCCACTCCCGAGTCACAGAGGGAGAAACCGCACTCCTGCAACACGTAGAGCGGCTATGGAGCTTGGAACAAATGCCCTTTAAGAATGGAAAGAAAGACATTCGCTCTAAAGATGACATTTACGCCATTCACCTCCTCGAGACAGGGACCAAGAGAGTCCCGGTCAACGGCGTGTTGAGATACGCCACGCCACTCCTGCGGCGAGAAGGAATGCCTACTTTCCACGCCAAGACAGACGCCATAGAACGGTACCTGCTGAACACGGAGCGGCGCTTAGCCAAGAACCCCGCCCAAGAGAGTGTATACCGCGCTGAGATTGAGAAGCTCATCACAGCGGGACACGTCACAAAGATGGACATTAAAGAGGCTGACCAGACCACTGAATCGTGGTACGTGCCCCACCACAAGGTCCATCACAACGGTAAAGACCGCATAGTATTTAACTGCAGCTACCAGATCGGATCCCAAAATCTGAATAAAGAGTTACTGCCCGGTCCCACACTCGGCCCCTCCCTACTCGGCGTTCTACTCCGCTTCCGCCAAGAAAAGGTGGCCATCAGCGGGGACATTAAAGGAATGTTCCTGCAGGTGAGATTAGTAGAGGCGGACAAGCCCCTGTTACGGTTCCAATGGAGAGAGAAGCCAGGAGATGAGCACCCAGCCATCTACCAATGGGAAGTCCTCCCCTTCGGAACGACGTGCAGCCCCTGCTGTGCGACATTTGCACTACAGAAACATGTAGCAGAGGACCCAGCAGCGGACGAAGAGGTCCGACGCAGCGTAAAGAACAGCTTCTACGTAGACAACTGTCTACAAAGCCTTTCAACCCAGGAAGAAGCCGAGGCTCTCCTGATTAAACTCCGCGCCTCATTGATCAAAGGCGGCTTTGATCTCAGGCAGTGGGCCAGCAGCGATCCGCAAGTACTGCGCAGCCTCTCCTCCGAGGACAAGGCAGCCAGCAGCGAGACCTGGATGGCTACAATCCCGGGAGAAGCCCAGGAGATGACCCTGGGATTGGTGTGGCGATTCAAAACAGATTCGCTTCACTACAGACACAAGCCCCTGACTACGGAGCAGGGAAGGCCGGCGGCGGCGCCGACCACCAGACGGAGTGTGTACACAACACTCGCCCGACAATATGACCCGCTAGGATGTATTCTACCGTACACCACCAGGGCAAAAATGATTGTACGAGCATTGTGGGACAAGGACCAGGGCTGGGACGACCCCATTCCCGCACACCTTGCATCCACCTGGAGAGAGTGGGAGATGGAGCTCCACTCACTCCCAGGCGTTAATATGCGCCGAAGCTACTTCCCACCCACGGTGAGGCCAGAGACATGTAAAATGGACTTACACGTCTTCAGTGACGCCTCAGAGGTCGCATACGGATCAGTAGCCTACTTGCGGGCCCAAGACCAGGGGGGAGAGATCTACACAGCATTTGTCCTCGCCCGCTCGAGAATAGCCCCACGCAAGCAACAATCTATCCCACGTCTAGAGCTCTGCGCAGCCCTAGCCGGAGCGCACCTAGCCACGCTCATCCAACGTGAGCTCACCATACCGGTGTCTAGAACAATCCTGTGGTCAGATTCCACGACGGTACTCGCCTGGATCAAATCGGACTCATGCAAGTACAAAGTCTTCGTGGGAGTCAGAGTCACCGAGATTCAAGACTTAACCGAAGAGTTAACCGGAGAAACAGAGTGGCGCTACGTTGATACAAAACAGAACCCAGCTGACGTCATCACCCGGGGGATGCCCCTGGATGACCTCACCCGTCGCAATGTCTACAGTGACGGCCCCGCATTCCTAAGACTCCCGGAAGGACAGTGGCCCATGCCTATCCCGAGGGAAGCAAGTCCAGAGGAGGTGGAAATTAAGAAGTCTGTGTTCTGTGGATTGAGCACCGTAGCCTCCACCGACCCTAACATAAACGATTGCACGTCCATAGAGAGTGCACAACAAAGAACATTCCTGCGGTACCACCCGGAGTGCAAGTCCCCCGCCGATATGTCAGCGGCTAACTACGAGGAAGCAGAATTGCTTCTACTGCAGCGAGCCCAGAGAGACTCGTTCCCCGATGAATTGGCCTGTCTACAGGGAGGAAAGCCCGTCCCATCCGACAGCAGATTAATTCACCTGGCCCCCGAGAGCGACGCTCACACCCTCATCAGAGTGGGTGGTCGCCTACGCAGAGCCCCCAATCTACCGGATGACATTAAATACCCGATCGTATTGAACAGCCGACACAAGGTCACAGAGCTGATTATAAAGAAATACGATGAGGATGTACATCACGCAGGAGCAGAAAGAGTCTTCGCGGAAATCAGACGTCGTTACTGGATCCTACAAGGAAGAGAGGCGGTACGACGCTTCCAACGAACATGTCTAGACTGCCGCAAGTGGCGCGCGCAGCCCAGCATACCAAGGATGGCTGACCTTCCTCCATGTCGCCTCCGAATCGGTGACAAGCCATTCCACTCAACGGGTATGGACTGCTTTGGCCCGCTGCACATAAAGAAAGGAAGAGGAACCGAGAAGCGGTGGGGTATTGTATTCAAATGCATGACCACCAGAGCGATACACATCGAGCTTCTCCCGACCATGAGCACAGACTCATTCCTTATGGCCTTCCGTAGATTCATATCACGGAAAGGAAGACCGTCTACCCTATTGTCCGATCATGGGACAAACTTTAAAGGCGGCGAAAGAGAGCTGAGAGAGAGCTTCCAAGCTATGGGCCCAGAACTTAAGACCCACCTCGCTCCAGCACAGGTTGATTTCCAATTCAACCCCCCAAACGCACCCCACTTCGGTGGCACTTGGGAACGAGAAGTGCGCTCCATAAAGACAGCCCTGTACGCAGTACTTGGGGCCCAGACTGTGGCGGAAGAAGTCCTAATGACAGTCCTCACGGAGATTGAGGGAGTACTTAACTCGAAGCCCCTCGGATATGTCTCCAGTGATGTGGCGGATGTCGACCCAGTTACCCCCAACACACTCCTGATGGGGCGGCTAGATCCCGCATTGCCCCGGACAATGTACCGGCCTGAAGAAGCGAACGGCCGACGAATGTGGAGGTACAGCCAAGTATTAGCCGACAAGTTTTGGAACAGTTTCCTACTGCACTACCTACCGTCTCTACAGACCCGCCAGAAGTGGGTAAAGGAGAGAGACAATTTGACAGAAGGAACAGTCGTCATGATTATTGATCAATCACTGCCCAGAGCTATGTGGCCGGCCGGCCGCGTAAGCAAAGTGATCACCGGTGCCGACGGCAAGGTCCGAGCAGCTGAAGTGCTCGTCCAGGGTCGCACTTACACCCGTCCCGTGGCAAGGCTCATAGAACTGCCTCGACTCCCAGACACAATCGATGATGACCATGACCCTACAACCCTATGACTTTGTGAAGTTGACTGACCCCTACAGCAAACCCTTATGTGTAAATAGACAACGCGATTAATCTGTCTCCGTTTAACTGATTAGGTCTGGGACCTATTCAGGGGGTGGCTGTTGTGAAGGGCCAGATTAAACCGAATATATATATTTATTTATATATATATATTTAATTGTATTTGTATATTCTCTAATATTCCCTGATATCCCTTGTATATTCCTTGTACAATATGCATTGAATATCCATTCTAGCCTACTGAACATCCCATAATAGTCTCCATTCTACTATTGGTCGAGACCTTGGTGCCAGGCTGCCATACCCCTCAGACCCAGTTCAAACGTACCGCTCGACATGTACGAACAAGTCCTAGTTCCGCGTAGGAATTTGGCTACCGCACCACTAATGGGACTATTTGTTCATAGTGCGTATATATACTGCGCTACTAAAGTAGGACTTTCTTTTCAGTCCAGTTTCTTACCCTCCAATAGAGTCACAGACGTAAAGCCTCCCCGCGATGCCACGTGTGGGAGTAAGGCCAAGTTCGGCCTACCATCGGTATTGAGACATCGTGTATATTAATATTTGAATAGTCATATTTGGCACTATATCCTCGAGTTGGACGTAGTCTATTAAGCTAATAATAGTCTGTTAATATATAGTGCTTCGTGCGGTGAGAATACTACCGTAGTCAGTACCCCATCGTTTCGGGCAGAGAACTGGCTGCTTACCCAGGGTGGTTGACCCTATGTGAAGCTGCACCCGAGGAGCCCCAGAGCCGACGAGCGAGTGGACCTGTATACCGGATTATTCTACCGACGACAGCCCGCCTTCCCAGGCACGGATTATGCTTTGGATACTTTGATTATTCTATGGATAAAGACCCCCGACACTACCGTGTGTTGGAACCCCCCCCCCTGGAGAGGACGCAAGGTGAGGAGACGCTCTGCACGACGAGGTCTCTCCACATCTCTCCCCCGTGGACCGGAGAGAGCCGGCCCACAAAGAGTCCACCTGCTTTCATCTGTGGTCCAAGGATCGCCGGCGCATTGAACGGCACTACAGTGGGTTCACCTGGGATACCCTTGGCCGGACGAGGCAGCTGGATTCTACCCCCCCCCCCCTCCTACTCCTGTCGGCTTACAAGCGACCGGATTAACCCCCTCTAGTGTATCCAGCCTATAATCATTAAAGTATCATTGCTGTTATTCCTTAACTATTCCAGGTCGTATATTTACCACCTGCGCCTTCAGAGATTGGACATTATCTATTGATATACCGACGAATACTCCTTGCCATAAAAGTGCATACTATTTCAATTCATAAATGTAATTAAGTGATTAAGTGTTTATTCTACACACCATCGCTGTGTAGGAAATAAAGACCTGCTTCTAATTCGTACATTTGTGTTGGATCCGTTTCATCTACGTGAGAGTGTTCATGATAATATATTTATGCCGTGTACTGGGTGGCCGAATATTAAGTACAAAGGTAGTGGTAGTAAGTATCATATCTAGTAATACAGTCAGGGAATTGTACCCCTCAGTTACAATATTATTGTTCTGAAGGTCCAGATTAATACCTAAAGTCCATATTTATTATTTTCTATATATATATTGTTTTATTTATATAAGATATATATTTACTGTAGTAAACCTGATGTTGTTTTATTGTTCGCCTGTATATGCTCCTTGTATCGCTCGCTGCATACAGCGCGCACCCATTGGAACAGAGAAAGTTACGTATGTTACTTTAGTTATGTATATACAGCGCGAGCCACTCACCACATATGAAAGGAGAAAAAAGATACCGTTAGTTGGAGAATAAAGTGAGGAGAGAGAGGTGTTTTGGGGTGTGGTAGTAACATTAGTGCCGTTATTAGTTAGAAACAGCGTTGTGGTGTCGCCAAAGGAGAAGTGGAGTGCCATACTCCAGCATCAATCTGCCGATGGCGACGGGCAGACGATAACAGAGAAAGAGGACGTTTAGACTGAGTTCGGTTGAGGCTGAACTCAGATAGCATTAGCAACCAACGGACTGTTTGCTAGTTAGCCCCAGTATAAAGGGCTAACGAACTACCAGAAGCTCGGGCATTGTTTGGACAATAGGAACCCGGTCCGTATGAGACCCTTCTATCCAGCGACTACCCGGCGGTCTTCACGGTCACTCTGGAGTAGGAACTCCAGAGATCGTCGTCTCCGCCCTCATCAGACTCCGCCCTCATCATTCTCCTCCGGACAATTCACCATCCACCTCAATTCAGAGCTCCAACGGCCTGGTACCATTAATTTAGGAATCATAATTCATTTGGACACTGTTATACTGTATATAAATTGTATAATAATTAGGATACTGTTTATAAGATAATTGTATTAACCCCATTATATTTGTTCTTGTTTATATTTATTTACATTTGTTTATTTTACACATTAAATGTGATTATTCAACCTGGTACCCCTGTCCCCTCCAATTGAATGAGTGTCCGCCATTTTGTGTACATTTAATATTGGTTAATTAATAATTTAGTATTTGTCAATCTCATTATTTAAATACAGTCAGGGTTGTGTAGCCCCTCAGCTACAATTGGTCCTTCGAGCCGGATAATATCAGTAATAATATGGCTAGCGGCGGACACTCCCCAACCAGATCTCCCCCATTAGAACGCCCTATGCGCCGGCGTCAGCCTCCTCCGTACCTGGAGGGCTACGCTGTAGATTTACCCACTAGCTTAGCCACAAGGATGCTAAGCAGGGATAGCATTGGTAGCTCAAGCATGCCCAACATTACAGAGGAGTCAACCCTATATGTACACAGTGGTGTAGGGACCCCAGCTAGCTTTAGTGCAGCTAACCTAGCTTACAGGGGAGGACAAGCGAGGCATGACTTGACTAGACCCACAGAGTACCATGCCCCCGAGCAGGATCTCAGGGCGCGTAAGAAGACCAGGTCGCCGCCCAGCCCGGGCAGCCCAAGGTCATCAGCGTCATCCCCAAGCGGGTCCGACAGGATGCTAGCGGAAGCCCTAATCGCCACGATAGCTGCCACGGCTGAAAGGGAACACCTCCAGGTGCAACGAGAGAGTGAGCGTGAACATCTCAGAGTGGAGGAGAAGCGCCTCCAGGCTGAAGAAAGGATGGAGCGCGAACGCCTTCAAGCAGAGAAGGATATGGAACGCGACCGCCTCCAGGCACAAATGATGACGCAAGTGCTCCGGAATGTAACTCCCCACTCTTCCACCCAGAGCTCCCGGAGATCATCGTGCCAAGAGTCGAGGGCACCCTCCCCGACCCGACGGAGCTACATGGGACCCCGCCTCAGGGAAGAACCTGTCTACGTTGCCGAGCAGCTAGCTGAGCGACTACAGAGCCTGACTTAGGACGAGAGAGGTCAGACGGCCCACCCGCACTACTCTGTCCCAATCAATGAAACCGAGCGCAGCCCCGGTCTCACTCACGACGCGCTGCCAGAGAAGACCGAGCGCAATACACCAAATTGCATATGTGCCTAGAAACAATCATGTCGGGAGTACAGGATGAGAGATACAAGTACGCCATCCTTCTTAAACATCTCAAGGTAACTAGAGCGCACAACATGCGCTGGCGTACTCCAATTCACCCACTCCCTACTCTGACGCCCTGGCTGCCCTTGACGGACGTTATGGACGTAAGTGGGATTATGTCATCTAGGACAGTGGTTCCCAAAGTCGGGGTCGCGACCCAAAGGTGGGCCGCGAGCAGCCACGGGTGGGCCGCGAGATGATTTAAAAAAAATAAAAAAAAATAAAAAAATTTTTTTTTTTATTTTTTATTTTTTTTTATTTTTTTTTTTTTTATTTTAATTTTTTTTGTCAGGCCACTGAACTTAGAAGTAGGCCAGGACAGTGTTTCTAGTTGTATTCTAAAATTATATTCTATTGTATTCTAAAATGTGACTATATGGTTTTATATTAACTTAATAAATAAACAAAAACGAAAAATCTACTTATTTCAACGAACATTTCAAACTAAATAACAGATTATGCACATAAAACGCTGAAAACAACCGAAGCAACAATAGTATTTTAATGAGGCTATTATTATTATCATTATTATTTTGCAACAAGTTAGCCCTCTCATAAATAGCACATATAAATGAATAACTAACTTGAACTAACTTAATAGGATTGAAGTGATATTTGGCTTAAAAAATCGGTCGCCTGACAAAAAGAAAAAAAAAAAAAAGCCAGACGATGTGCATTGGGCCGCGGCTCTCTGACGCCTTATTTTCTGGGCCCCGGCCTGAAAAGTTTGGGAACCCCTGATCTAGGAGATACACGAGATCGAACGTCTCCCCCTGGCTAAAGACAACCGGGCCCTGGATGACCTATCAGTTAAAGTGCAGTCCCTAGTGGGGATGCCCGGGCCTCAACGGGAGAAGGGGATGTATGAGCTGTACGCCAACTCAAACGTGGAGCGCATTCTAGAGAAGCTCCCCCCATTCCGCCAACAACGGTTTCGGCGGCAACGAAACCACTGTGATCCGAATGCCCCAGAGCAGTCACTGCTGGATCTTGGCGACTTCCTCACCAGAGAGGTTAGCAGCCTAAGGATCGACACCTTCGCACGGGGTGGCTCGAACCTCAAAGAGGGACAGAGGAGGGCTAAAGACCAAGGCAGGCTCATCACAGTGATGCACCAGGCAGAGTCTGTGTTGCGGCAGAAGAGTCACACCCCCCCTTCCAAGGGGAAGTGGAAGGTTGCATGTCAATACTGCGACAGCGAACACTGGCTGTCACAGTGCGACGCATTCAAGAAACTGACCACCGCCAGTGGATAAGTGGATTAAGGCCAACCGCCGCTGCTTCCGCTGCGCGCACGGCCACATGGCAGCAGAATGCCGCCTTAAGAAGAAGTGTGGCAAGTGTGACGGCGCTCACCTCGAAGAACTGCACGAGTGCAACAAGCGGAACCCCGCTCCAACGATCAACTCGGGAGCTGACATACTCTACATCGACCCTGCGAAGAGTGGTAGTTCCAGAGTGCTCCTCAAGGTGGTCCGAGTGCTCCTTAGTCACCGGGATAAAGTACTCAACACCTACGCCGTCCTTGACGATGGGTCGGAGAAGACACTCCTCCTCGCCTCCACCGTGACCCAGTTGGACCTGTGGGGACCCGAGGAGACCATGACTCTCCGTACCATTCGTCGAGACTTGAAGACCATCAGAGGTGAAAGTGTCTCGTTCACCATTGCAGCGATTGACCAGCCTGAGAAGCGGTACGTCATTGGCAAGGCATTCAAGAGCCACGACATTGGCTTGTCACGTTACAATTACCCCATCCAACAACTGAAGGAAAAGTACGACCACCTATGCCAACTGCCCATACCGCCTATCAGCGGCACCACACCGACCCTACTCATTGGGTCCGACCATGCGGACCTCATCGTCCCTACGGACGCGGTCCACCTCGGACCCAGAGGATGCCCAGCCGCAGTTAAGACCCGGCTGGGGTGGACGCTCCAGGGCCCCATCTCCGGGCCTTCCAGCCGACCAACGTCGACCCGCTTGCTTTACACCAAGGCGAGCGACACGGACACCACTCTCCTGCAGCACGTTGAGCGGTTATGGACGCTGTTATGTACTAGAGGCCTGGTCACTCCTGTTTCACCAGGGCAGGCAGGTGAGGGCTGCCAATTAGCCAATTAGTGCTGATTGGTTACCTGCTGGGGAGCTTCAAAGGCAGACCCAGAAACACACATGCACGGTCTGTGCCTAGTGAAAGAGCTGTCAGGTTCTTACAGTCCTTGTCCGTTGGGTTACCAGTACATTAGTTTATAGTTATATTAGTAGTTCCTTGGTTTAGTAGCATTTTTGAGTTAGAGCACAGGGTTTTGGTGTTGATTACACATAGGTTGCGTACCCATGAGCCAGGGTCGTAACAATTGGGCGCTCATCCGGGATCTTTTACCCCTAGAACTTTGTTTGGTGATTTTTTTTTTGTGTTGCACGGGGTGTCATCATGTTATGGTTTGGGTGGTGTTCGTTACACATGGTGTAACGTGGGGGCTGAGCCATTTTCATCAAACAGGTGAGTATGCCGTATTTGTTTGTAATTTGATGTGACTACTTATGCTGTTAAAATATATAGTTTAGTAGGCACCACATGTAGATAGGGACATTATTTTCTGGTTGTGGGTTAGCGTCCGGTGCACCACGTACTCCTGGGGCGGTCAATGAAATGATTGTATATGATCTTTGACTGGTAGCAGGTGTGGTTGAAGAAAGTTAGGTCTATAGGGCATTAGTTTAAGGGTAGGTAGGTTAGGGCGGCCAGGAAACACAGGTAGTGTGGTAGGGCTTGATTTAGTGTTTCTTAGGGTAGACATGTGGTAGGCCGGGGTTTTCTGCAGTTTAGACGTAGAAGCATATGTGGTCACATCAGGTTAGAAGGCGCACCTGTTTGGAAAATTTTGTTGGATTTATTTTGTTTGTTTAAGTGTTTGGTGAGCATACCTGGTAGCACCTAACACCCTGCGTGTATGACACGTCTATTTAGGGTGGGTGTGTTTTTTTTTATTTTTTATTTTTTGTTGTTTGTGCAACCTGGAAAGGTGCGCTCCGTAGAGCTCACATTTCCACCGTGTTCCATTCTGGTTGTTATTGTTGGCAATTAGCATTATTCATGGTTCTTCAGTGGTTCTTCGTTGTTCTTCAGTGGTTCGTTAGTGGTTCTTCGTGTCTGTGAGGTTGGGTGTGTAGCTTGGGGTGTCTAGTTCAGTGACAATGGCTTCCATCAGGGACTTTGTTGATCGCCCGTCTCATGACTTATTAGACACATTTTCCAGAGAACAACTGCTCGAGCTTGCTGTGTACTACAAGGTTGAGCTTACTCCCAGTGAGAAACGTTTGAAACCATCTGCCTTGGGTGCTTTGCGGGTTTTGCTCATTAGGGGACAGGTGCTTGAGGAGAGGGTGGAGGAGCCTCCATCGTCTGGCGCGTCTCCGCTATTACCTGGTGTAGAGGGTGAGTGGAGGATTAGGGAGTTGGAGTTTAAGGAGAGGCAGCTAGAGCGAGAGCGTGAGGAGAGGAGAGAGGAGCGTGAGCTTAAGGAGAGAGAGAGTAAAGAGGAGCGTGAGCTTAAGGAGAGAGAGAGGAAAGAGGAGCGTGAGCATGAGCGTGAGTTTAAGGAGAAACAACTGTTGCTGGAGCACGAGCGTGCACAGAAGGAGCTTGAATATAAGTATGCTGCCTTGCAGGCGGGTGCTCTGCATCCAGAGTCACGTTCCGGGTTTGATGTAGGCAGGAATATTAGGATGGTGCCACCATTTTTTGAGAAAGACGTGGAAAGATATTTTCCCCTTTTCGAAAGGGTGGCAACCACATTGAAGTGGCCTGATACCGCCTGGACACTGCTGCTACAATGTGTTTTGGTTGGTAGGGCACAAGAAGCCTACACTGCTCTGTCCCTTGAACAGAGCGCTGATTATGAACTTGTTAAAGCTTCCATATTGAGGGCTTATGAGTTGGTCCCCGAGGCCTATCGTCAGCGTTTTAGAGGTTATCGTAGGCAGGAGGGGCAGTCTTATGTTGAATTTGGAAAAGAGAAGGAGAACCTGTTTGACCGGTGGTGCACCTCGCAAAAAGCAGAGTCAAGGGAGCAGCTCAGACAGTTGGTTCTCCTAGAGGAATTTAAGAGGTGTGTTCCTGATAACGTTTCCACACATCTAAATGAGCATAAGGTATCGAAGATAGCCGACGCTGCTGTCTTGGCTGATGAGTTTGTGTTAACACACAAGTCTGTCTTTGTAGAGGAGGGCCGTGTGGAGTCCAGGGGTAGTAGGCGTCCTTCTCAGGGGAGCCGGTTCCCGGCACCCGTGTCTGCTGGTCGGTTTACTTCGACTCCTAGGCAAGGTGGCTCTGCTAGTGCATTCCCAGAGGGGGTTATCTGTTTTTACTGTAAGGAGCCTGGTCATATCGTTGCTGGATGCCCTGTGCTTAAGCAGAAAAATGTAAAAACTGTGGCTCTGGTAGAAATCATAGACAGGACACCTATGCCGACATTAGAGGGTGGGGTGCGAAGTATCAAAGGTGCAGACAGGGAGCTAGAGGGCTCCTCAACATTTAGGATGGAGGGATTTGTTTCACTGGTTGGTGAATTAGGATCAAGGCAGGCTATTACAATATGGAGAGATACAGGAGCTTTCCAGTCTCTCATTCTGGATGGGATTTTGCCATTTTCGGAAGATTCTTCATTGCATTCCGGTGCCATTGTTCAGGGCTTTGGAGGAGGCTTTGTGAATACTCCTTTGCATGAGGTCTCGCTAAACTCTCCCTTAGTATCAGGCAATGTTGTCGTAGGAGTGTGTTCTCACATTCCCATAAAGGGGGTGTCCTTCATTCTAGGGAACGATTTGGCCGGTGGCAAAGTGCTGGCTACTCCAGTTGTAATTCCCGTCCCTGTAGTTTCTGAGGTTCCTGATGAGCTCGCACAGAAGCATCCAGGAGTGTTTCCTGTGTGTGCGGTAACACGTGCAATGTCAAAGGTCAAATGTGACACCCATGAGGTTGTTAACTTAGATGGTGATATGACACTTAGTGACACGTTCTTTGTTGAGTTGAAAAGTGGCCCTGATGAGGGTTTTGGTAAGGTGATACCGTCTCATGAGCAGTTGGTACTAGAGCAAAACAAGGATGTCTCCTTGTCGTCCCTCTTGGAAGAGGCGGTTTTAGAGGATGAAATGGTAGATACGTCTCAAGGATACTTTGTTAGCAATGACGTGCTCATGAGAAAGTGGACACCACCTAACCTGTCCAGTCTGGATGACTGGGGCAGTGTGTTTCAGATTGTTGTTCCAGCCGTGTATCGTCCTGATATACTGCATCTAGCACATGATCATGATCTTGCTGGTCACATGGGGGTCAGGAAGACTTATGACCGTGTGCTGAGACATTTTTGTTGGCCTGGTTTGAAGTCAGATGTGGCACAATATTGTCGCTCGTGCCATGTGTGTCAGGTGGTTGGTAAACCAAACCAGAAGATCCCTCAGGCTCCTCTGCAGCCTATCCCTGCCGTTGGGGAACCTTTTGAGCGGATCCTCATTGACTGTGTTGGTCCCCTCCCTCGAACTAAGACAGGGAACCAGTACCTTTTGACTATTATGTGTGCAGCGACCCGTTTTCCTGAAGCCATTCCTTTACGCAAGATCACAGCCCCAGCTATATCCAAAGCTCTGGTTAGGTTTTTTTCGACTTTTGGCCTACCAAAGGTCATTCAATCAGATCAAGGGTCTAACTTCATGTCCCGTCTCTTTGCTCAGGTCCTCCAGCAGTTGTCTATCCAACATTGCCCTTCCTCTGCCTATCATCCAGAGTCCCAGGGGGCGCTGGAGAGATTTCACCAGACTATCAAAACAATGCTGCGGGCATATTGTACGGAGTTCGACAAAGACTGGGATGATGGAATCCCTTTGCTTCTGTTTGCTGCTAGGGAGGTAACCCAGGAGTCTCTTGGATTCAGCCCGGCTGAGCTGGTGTTCGGCCACACAGTGAGGGGTCCTTTGAAACTGCTGAAGGAAAAGTGGTTGGCTGACCAGACTCCTTCCTCTACTAATTTGTTGGACTATGTGTGTGACTTCAGGCTTAAGCTTAGTAGAGCATGTGAACTAGCGAAAGAGAACCTAAAGGTAGCCCAAGGAAAAATGAAGGTGTGGTATGATAGGCGGGCCCGACATAGGGTGTTCTCACCGGGAGACAAGGTGTTGGTTCTCTCGCCTATTCTTGGGTCTGCATTACAGGCTAAATACAGTGGGCCATACTCCATTGAGCGCAAAGTTGGTGAGGTCGACTACTTGATTAAAACTCCCGACCGCAGGCGCAAGAGTAGATTATGTCACGTCAATATGTTGAAGGCGTACAATGATAGGGCTCAGGTTGACCAGTCAGGGGTCAAGCCTGTGGCTGTTCTAACAGTTTCTGCATCTCCTATTGTAGCCGACTGTTCTGTGTCGAAGGAGATTTCTCAGGGCCGGTTGCCAAACACCCAGATACTAGGTGACTTGGACTCACACCTGTCGTACTTACCACTTCCTGAGCGTACGGATGTGGTGCGCCTACTTAGACAGCATACACGTTTGTTTTCTGATGTCCCTAGTCGTACTAATGTACTCGAGCATGACATTGATGTTGGTAGTGCAGGACCAATTAAGCAACATGCCTATAGGGTGAATCCGGAAAAACGAAGGATCTTGAGTAAGGAAGTAGACTATATGCTGAGACATGGCATTGCGGAGCCCAGTTCTAGTGCGTGGAGCTCCCCCTGCCTGCTTGTTGATAAGCCAGACTGCACTCATCGGTTCTGTACTGATTTCCGTAAAGTTAATACAGTAACCAAGCCGGACTCGTACCCTCTGCCTCGGATGGACGACTGTATCGATCGGGTGGGTTCAGCAGCCTTTGTAAGTAAATTGGATTTGCTAAAGGGATACTGGCAGGTTCCGCTTACTCCGCGAGCACGTGAGATATCCGCTTTTGTCACACCAGAGAGTTTCTGCCAGTATACAGTGATGGCCTTTGGCATGCGAAATGCCCCAGCGACGTTTCAGCGGCTAGTGAACAAGGTCCTGGGCGGGGTAGCGTTCTGTGAGGCATATCTGGATGACCTGGTTATCCACAGTTCCTCTTGGTCACAACATGTGGAGCATCTGGCCGAAGTGTTCAAGCGGTTGGGTGATGCTAACTTGACAGTTAACCTTGCGAAATGTGAATTTGGACAGGCCACGGTTACCTACCTGGGTAAGGTGGTTGGACGTGGGCATGTGTGCCCCGTTACAGCTAAGGTGGAGGCTATAGTGGGCTTCCCTGCTCCCATCACCAGGCGGGAGTTAAAGCTCTTCCTAGGTATGGCAGGGTACTATAGGAGTTTCTGTAGGAACTTTGCTTCTGTTGTTGCCCCTTTGACCAATCTGCTCAGTCCTAAGGTACCTTTCGTGTGGACTGAGACTTGTCAACAGTCTTTTGAGAGCATCAAGGGTATTCTGATTAGCGCTCCCGTTCTGTCAGCTCCCGATTTTCAACTGCCATTCAAGTTGGCAGTGGATGCTAGTGACCTCGGTGCTGGAGCCGTCCTCCTGCAAGAGGATGCATTAGAGGTGGAGCACCCAGTGTGCTACTTTTCTAAAAAGTTTGACAGGCATCAACTGCACTACTCTACTATAGAGAAGGAGGCGCTCGCTTTGGTTCTTGCCTTGAACCATTTTGATGTTTACGTGGGATCCTCCAGTTTACCCCTTGTTGTGTATACAGACCATAACCCTTTGGTTTTTCTTCGCAGCATGGTGAATTCGAATCATCGTTTGATGCGATGGAGTTTGTTCCTCCAGGCGTATAACTTGGATATTCGCCACATTCGTGGGAGGGACAACGTGCTAGCAGACGCCCTCTCACGATCGTAGTACCGGTGTTTGTGGTACCCGTTATCGCTGTGGTGGTAGAGGCCCTGACAACTAAGGGGTCACAGTTGTTTTTTGTTTTGTTTATGGGTTGTTGTGTAGTGGTTGCCTCTTGGGCAACCAGTTTGGTGGGGGAGGTGTTATGTACTAGAGGCCTGGTCACTCCTGTTTCACCAGGGCAGGCAGGTGAGGGCTGCCAATTAGCCAATTAGTGCTGATTGGTTACCTGCTGGGGAGCTTCAAAGGCAGACCCAGAAACACACATGCACGGTCTGTGCCTAGTGAAAGAGCTGTCAGGTTCTTACAGTCCTTGTCCGTTGGGTTACCAGTACATTAGTTTATAGTTATATTAGTAGTTCCTTGGTTTAGTAGCATTTTTGAGTTAGAGCACAGGGTTTTGGTGTTGATTACACATAGGTTGCGTACCCATGAGCCAGGGTCGTAACAGACGCCATTCAAGAACGAACGGAAGATGGTCCGGTCCAAGGAGGACAAGTTTGCCATCGCTCTACTAGAGCAGAAGACTACTAGAGTCGAGTTCAACGGAGTGCTAAGGTACGCGACCCCACTCCTGAGGCGGGAAGGGATGCCCACGCTGCGCGTGCCTAAGGGAGCGACGCACCACTACCTACATAGCACTGAGCGGCGCCTCGCCAAGAACCCCAAACAGGTGGCGATCTATCGCACCGAGATCGAGAAGCTGGTGGCGGCCACATAAAGAAAATCGATGACCGTGAGGCAGAAGGGACGACGGAGTCCTGGTACGTGCCCCACCACAAGGTCACACACAACGGCAAAGACCGCATTGTGTTCAATTGCAGCCATCAGATTGGACAGCAGAATCTGAATAGCCTACTCCTGCCCGGTCCCACACGTGGACCCTCCCTCCTCGGCGTCCAGGACAAAGTAGCCATCAGCAATGAGATCAAGGGGCTGTTCTTACAAGTCCGGCTGATGGAGGAAGACAAGCCTTTACTGAGGTTTCTGTGGAGGGAGAGGCTCGATGACGAACAACCCTCGATATACCAATGGGAGGTACTCCCCTTCGGCACCACCTGCAGTCCGTGCTGCGCCACGTTCGCGTTACAGAAGCACGTGGCCGAAGACCCCGGAGTTGGCGATGATGTCCAACACAGCGTTGAGCGATGTTTCTAAGTGGACAACTGTCTACAGAGCGTATCCACACCAGGAGAAGCAGAGAGCATCATGATGAAGCTACGGGCTTCGCTAGCCAAAGGTGGATTCGACCTCCGACAGTGGGCCAGTAGTGACCCTCGAGTCATCCGGCACCTCCCTCCAGAGACAAAGGCCACTAGCAGCGAGACCTGGATGGCGCACACCCCAGGCGAAGCGCAAGAGATGACCCTGGGTCTCGTCTGGCGCTTTAAAACAGACTCGCTTCACTACCGGCACACGCCTCCGAAGATGGACCAGGAGGCGTCCACGACTAGGCTGACCACTCGGCGGAGTGTGTACCGAACACTCGCCAGCCAGTATGACCCCATGGGGTGCATCCTCCCCTACACCACACGGGCGATGATGCTGGTGAGAGAACTATGGGCAAAGGAGCAGGGCTGGGATGACCCCATACCCGAGCACCTAGCCGCCAAATGGAGGGAGTGGGAGGATGAACTCGTCTTACTCCGCGAGGTTGCCATCCCGCGGAGCTACTTCCCTCCTACCGTGCGCTTGGAGACTTGCGAGTTCAACCTGCACGTCTTCAGCGACGCCTCGGAGATGGCGTACGGATCAGTGGCCTACCTGAGGGCTCCAGAAGAGGGGGGAGAAGTCCACGTAGCCTTTGTCCTGGCCCGCTCAAGCATTGCTCCCCGCAAGCAGCAGTCGATTCCGCGACTGGAGCTCTGCGCAGCCCTGGTAGGCGCACAACTCGCCAAGATGGTGAAAGAGGAGCTCACCATACCGGTACGTGAGATCGTCCTATGGTCAGACTCTATGACCGTGATCACCTGGCTCCAGTCCCCCTCCTGCCGGTACAAGGTGTTTGTAGGAGTCCGCATATCGGAAATCCAGGACCTGGTAGCCATAATGTTGGCGATATGTTGACACCAAGCAGAACCCGGCGGTTCACAATCCTTTTCTGTAAAACAACTGAACTGGACATTGCTGCACTAATTTTGAAGGTAAATAGTTTAGGATAATTTCTTTCTCTCCATTCAAATAATCCTGTTTGCTAATGTAATGTCACTATTGAAAAGTGGTAGTAAAATGAACATGGATGTGTTTCAACAGATGGAAGTGCTCCTGAATTGGAAGAAAAGGCTGGAGATGATGAGCCAGCAGCTGGAGGAAGAGAAGAAAAGGCTGGACATTGACCATCTCTATCTGGAATGGCTTGAGGCAAAGGGTTGTTAAGAGAGGGCTTTTAAACATCACACTAAGAATCATTCATAACCAACAGCTTTCTTAATGTAAGACGTTTCTTTTTTCTCCTCTCTAGAAAGTACGGCATGTCAAAAGGTGGCAGAAGAATCTAGTCAAGGTGAGGAAGAGTCTGTTCCTGCAGCAGCAACTCATTGAAAGGAGCGAGAAGATCTTGATTCGGGAACAGCGGCAACTCGCCATAAAAGAAGAATGGCTGGAGAAGGAGAGGGCTGAAGCAACCGTCCGAACATCAGTTTGGCTCTGCAGGGACGCTGATTATTCATGTACTTGTGGAAGGAAGACGAGGCAGAGACAGCCCTTCCACAAAAACCCTATTAGCTATGTGAACATCTACTGGCCAGAGAGTGTCTGGCCGTGCAAGAACCAGAACGGTGACTGTGGCTGTGTATAAATAATAAACATTTATTTGATCAAATCTATTGTAATCCCTGTCAATTAATGATACTCTGTACTACTTGTGTTGATGCTGTTGGTAGGCAGAGAAGCCCAGAAAGTAAGAATTTCACTCCTTTATAATGTAAAAAGAATAGAAATGTTCCTTGAAACTTGAAATAGGCAAAGGATACGTTGTGTGTGTGTGTGTGTGTGTGTGTGTGTGTGTGTGTGTGTGTGTGTGTGTGTGTGTGTGTGTGTGTGTGTGTGTGTGTGTGTGTGTGTGTGTGTGTGTGTGTGTGTGTGTGTGTGTGTGTGTGTGTGTGTGTGTGTGTGTGTGTGTGTGTGTGTGTGTGAGAGAGTGAGAGAGAGAGAGAGAGAGATAGAGAGAGAGAGGGAGAGATAGAGAGAGAGAAGCTCAATGCTGGTTCACTTTGTTTAAAAAGTCCTTTTGAGGATGGATTTGTGTCAAGATAGAAACTAATTTCAAGCATTTCAATTATTGAGGTAATTGTTTCTCCCCAAAGCTACACGGTGCAGCTTAAACAAAAATATCATATTCATATACAGTGCAGTACAGTCCAGCTCCTATACCTTGTGTGTGTGTGTGTGTGTATGTGTGTGTGTGTGTGTGTGTGTGTGTGAGAGAGAGAGAGAGAGAGAGAGAGAGAGAGAGAGAGAGAGAGAGAGAGAGAGAGAGAGAGAGAGAGAGAGAGAGAGAGAGAGAGAGAGAGAGAGAGAGAGAGAGAGAGAGAGAGAGAGAGAGAGAGAGGCTGAGTGTGTGTGTCTGTAACCAGGGCATTTTGTCATCACTGGAGATGTGAGGCCCTTCACATTTTGAACGGATTCAGGATGTGTGGACATGTATCGCTCCTGGGGTGGGGGCTCAAGAACAATAATCATAATAATGATGACAATAGGTACACATGATTGAGTGGGCTTTGGGGCACCAACAGGCAGGCCGCCTTGTGTGGCGTGCAATGGGGTGAGATTGGGCCAAGCAATGTGAGAACCCAGATAGACAGCCATGGGAAGCCTCCCTCTGCGCCTGGTGTTCGGATGCGGAGCTAATGATGCTAATGATGGAGCATCGCCGTCGGTTGTGTGATAGTAAAGGGCTAACCTTCTGTCATGTGGCAGTGAAAGGGTTAAGGGGATTCACATAATATTTTGTGCTCCGCCCAGGGCACACGAGGAAATGTCTGATACCTATTATGAAGACTGCTCCCATGTATTATGATGATTGACAGCATAATATAGCGAAGCACAATATAATGAAGTGAACGATAACTTTGCAGAGGTGAAATGTGCTGATGAATGAATTTAGGATAGGGTTCACATGCAATGTGACAATGCAACTTGGATGGCAGATTTAGTGTTGTGGAAACCATAGGGACTACCACAGCATGGCCAATCTTTAGTGTCTTTAGTGTAAACAAATAAATTTTATAGATACACAAATATTACTTATTCTTTCATCCTTGACGCTTCCATATTATATTTCATTTTGTGACAATTTCATTTAAAGGCCAAGAATTAGCACCTACATTATTTACATTGTATTTCCTTCATTCATTCATATAATTGGCTTTGCCAATGCCAATGTAGTCTGACTCACAGGATATAGACTGTGGGTAGAAGCATGCCATTGGCCGACTATTTCAGTCTGAGTTCTCCTCCCCTTCCGCCACCTGCGACACCAATCACTGTCACAGCGCTGCCCCAGGATGGCTGTGATTGGCTTAAAGAAATACAAACACGCCAGGGTGTTTTTTTTTATCTCCCCCTATACCGGAATGATAATTGGTCTGGTTCAGCCAGACCTCTCTCTCTCTCTCTCTCTCTCTCTCTCTCTCTCTCTCTCTCTCTCTCTCTCTCTCACAGCGCTAACATAGTGTGGAGAGAGGTATGGCTATACGTGAGGCTAATGCCAATGGGTCCCATTGCTACCTCGCAGTGACAACTGATGTAGTGTCTGTGTGGGCCTCTGGAGACACGGGAGATGTTCTAGGGCAATGGTTGACGGACGGCTGAGACAGGCCTTTCAAGGATGCACTCCCTCAGAGGGGAGAGAGGGGTGAGTGGAGGGCGTGACGTACTGTATTAACTATGGTAATTGTTGTTTCGTGAGTGTGTGTGTGTGTGTATGTGTGTGTGTGCGCGCGCGTGCGTGCAAGTGTGTGTGTGTGTGTGTGTGCACGCGTGCGTGCAAGTGTGTGTGTGTGTGTGTGTGTGTGTGTGTGTGTGTGTGTGTGTGCGTGCGTGCGTGCGTGCGTGCGTGCGTGCGTGCGTGTGTGTGTGTGTGTGTGTGTGTGTGTGTGTGTGTGTGTGTGTGTGTGTGTGTGTGTGTGTGTGTGTGTGTGTGCGTGCGTGTGTGTGCGTGCACTGGCAAGGTGCGTGAGTTCACATAGAACAGCATGTCCCATGCCAGGGGGTTGGACTTCCTGCTAAGGGATGACTGTGTTGGACGTGAGGTTACCAAGGTCTGGTTCTTGAATGAGTCGCTGCTAAACACTAAACAGCCCAATGGATGGTAGGATGACCCCTATCACCATAGAACATTTAACCCTAACCCCAAACAGCCCATTGAATGACCCCCATCACCCTAGAACATTTAGCCCTAACCCCAAACAGCCCATTGAATGTCCCCCATCACCCTAGAACATTTAGCCCTAACCCCAAACAGCCCATTGAATGACCCCCATCACCCTAGAACATTTAGCCCCAACCCCAAACAGCCCCTTGAATGACCCCATCACCCTAGAACATCCACCTTCTATTGACTGGAAAGATTTTTTTTTAACTCCTACTGTTAACTACCGTAGTAATATTAGCATCAAGTGCCCATATCAGACTATTACGTGGTTATTTGAAGATGAAACAGCGGCGAGGATGAAAGTATTTTCGTAAAAAGGACTTTTGTTTTCCTCGCTGGGTTAGTTTGAAGTTGATTCATGTCTGCTATGTGTATACAGGTTTTTGAAAGCTGCCCCGCCCCGATTCCTTGTATTAAATCCAGTTAGATCCCATCGGGGGAGGCATCAAAGATAAAAGTGTTAACCTGTTTCACCTAGGGCTAGATAATTGGTTGGAATGCACAGCATGTCGAAGCAGGGCCTTGAGAAGGCACCCGGCACCAATTGAAACCTGTGGCATCGAATCAGGTAGGTGCCCAAACCTGGCACCGCATCCCCCCCCCCCCATTGTCATGCTGATACCAAATTATTTGTAACCCAGCCTCATTCCATCTCTCTAAGACTCAGAGCTCAGGCATCCGTGACATTCAGCCATCGACAGAATGTTGACTGTGATTGGTCCCGTGGGTCTCGACGGAGCTGCCATGCTCACAGTATGTCACCGAGGTGGTCCAACAAGAGACGCCTCTCCCAGAGCGCTGCTTCGGTCTTTTATGATAATGCTACCCGAACGAAGCCATAGTTTGTTGCGATTCACCCTGATGAAATATTTTGCCTTTATACCTAGAAGGCAATATGACAGGTTCAACAGGGTCCATTGTAATGGAGCTGCTGCTGTGCATTGCTTTCGAAACTAGTTAATTGTTGTATCAGAGATGATACTGTAGCTACACCTGTGATTATCTGACAAACAAACAGTACTCTCTTTATGTCATCCAGTGTCCAGAACATAGACGTAGTTTTCATTATTATTTATTATCATGACGTCAATGTTGAGTTATGAATCTAATGTTTTGCTAGTGTTTGCGTCAGTGGCAGTGTTTTGACTGGCAAGGCTTCTGTGCATGTGTTTATGCGTGCGCACGTGTGTGTGTCTGTCTGTGTCTGTGTACGTGTACGTGTGTGTGCTTGTGTGTGTGTGTGTGTGTGTGTGTGTGTGTGTGTGTGTGTGTGTGTGTGTGTGTGTACACATTTGCATGGACGCTTCTGTGTGTGTTTGTGTGGTGTGGTGTGTATGGATGTGTGGGTTCATGCATGTGTGTGTGCGTGTGCGTGTGTGTGTGTGTGTGTGCGTGTGTGTGTGTGTGCGCGCGCATGTGTGTGTGTGTGCGCGTGTGCGTGCGTGCGTGCGTGCGTGTGTGTGTGTGTGTGTGTGTGTGTGTGTGTGTGTGTGTGTGTGTGTGTGTGTGTGTGTGTGTGTGTGTGTGTGTGTGTGTGTGTGTGTGTGTGTGTGTGTGTGTGTGTGTGTGTGTGTGCTGTTCCACAGCGCACCTGTCTGCCTCCAGGCTGAATAGGCTACAGCCTCTCATTTCTGGCTGGCGCTCGTGTGGTAATGCATTAGAGGGCTTGTTATTGTGCTTTATTGAAGGCCTCTGACAACCCATTTGACACTCTCGACAGGGTCAGAGGTGTCAACCTGCTCAGACTGACAGAGAGATGTACCTATTAGGGCGCAGGCGCATTCGGCTGCTCCTCGAGTCAATTGGCGGTTGTAGTAGCCCCTGGTGTAAAGCTTGAGGTGGGATATCTGTTGATGTCTGGACAGAGACCAGACATTATGGATCACTGATCAGTATGATCAGCATTGATAAATGCTGTTTTTTTAACTGTTTAACTTTCTCCCCTTTGAATTTCCTCTGTGTGCAGATGTGCACTGCAGGCAGATTTTTTTCTCAACCAATCGCTACCATAGAGTTATAGTAGTGTGCAGAAAATCACCCTATAGATGTTCTATGGAATGGCTGCCTAACATGATCACGAGATGCTGTGACAATGACAAAAGACAATCAGGAATTTCTGATCAGCAAACGGTCAGCAGAGGGGATGTTTCAAGCTTGTTTCATGGCACCCACAACGTGCGCATGTTCCTCACTAATGTATAAGCGTGTCATGAACATCATGAACAGACCTGTAAACGTGCACAAGACATATATAAGAAGTAGCAAATGAGTGAAGCATCACTTATGGTTGAACCTCGGTAATAACCTGTCTTGCAGAAAGGATGTTTCTTCCCCTTTGATCCTGTAATAGGAAAATATTATCATATAGTTTCTGTGTTAAATACATATTTCTCTGTACAAAGCTTTAACTAGTCTGACTGGCATTTGGCATTTTCTCCAGTTCTAATGTGAAGTCATAACAAAGCTATAGACCCATTCTTTGTTTTCATTTCTGTCATATCTGGTATCTTATGTACGTCATCTCGATTATGTATTTAATGTATGTCTGACCAAGAGCTCTTTCTCACTTTTTGGTCAGACGTACTTTAGAATGTCTGTGGAAACAGAAATAAAATATGTTCTATATTTTAAATTGACTCAGTCTGAATTCCTACGGCTTACTGTCATGGCTCATTTGAATATTCCACAACAATCCCATGCAGATAAATGATACATTAGCATTATGATGTCAGGTACTATCTCTCTCTCATCTTTTTATAATCTTTTTTGCATCACGTACGTGAGAATGTGAAGGCACTGGGAGGCTCATGAGGGCCACCAAACTGCAAACAATTTAGCTGAAACCGCGTAGGATGGAAATAATGGCACAATGAATTCTAAAGTCCGAAAATCCTTGTTAAGACCCCTCCATCTTTCAAACTAAACTGGATCACACCAAGAATCTCTTATCCTTTTATCCTGTTTAGGGTCCTCTAATCCCTCTGCTGTTCTCCATTCTCTCTCTCCCTTTTCCCCTCATTTCAAATGGCAACTGTTTGGTTGTCCGGCGTTGGAACGTCGAGAATTTGTCCTCTCTCTCCGTGAAAGGAAAGTAACTTGAGGGAAGGAAGAACAGCTTGTCAGAGCCAAGAATGCCACTGATCTCTTTAAGTCCCATAATGAGATGTTTTCTCTGCTCAGAGCTCGCATTGACACGGAGACTAATGATTTCCACGTAGTAGTACATTGAGAGAGTAATAGGAAGGGGTGGGAAAGACAACAAACAGTGGTTTGAGTTGTAGGGAAGCCAAGACACTCAGTACGTCTCTCTAATATGCAGGGATGTGTAGACCCTTGTGTTGTCACATCATGATGCAAACCATAAAGGAATGATGTATGCCAAAAGTCTAAAGGGGCACTTGACCAAAAAAAAAGAAAAGAAAAAAAGAACAATGCTGATTTATCTTGCAATCGTGCACACACACACACACACACACACACACACACACACACACACACACACACACACACACACACACACGCCCGCGCGCGCGAAAACAGTTTGACACACATGCATTTAGTTTAGACAGTTATTGAGAGTAAATTCGTTTGAATAAGGGCCACCAGTGATGTCATCTGGGGCTTTATTTTGTATCCTTGTGTTGTGTTAATTATAGCTCAATGAAATGAGATAAGACAAGATGTTGCTATGTATTCATAATTTCATTGAGCTGTAATTAACACAACATAAGGATTCAAAGTCCCAGATGACATCACTGGTGGACGTATTCAAACTCATTTACTCGCAATAACTGTCAAACTAAATTAATCTGTGCACAACTGTTCAGAGTTTTTGGATGTGTGCAGAGGTTATGTGCAAAATAAACTAGCATGGTTTCTTTTTGGTGAAGTGCCCCTTTAATAAAGTTGGAAAAAGGTTTTCCTGATCCTATAGTGATGTCAAACAATCTAAGTTATAGATGGCGTCAACTTGACAACATTAACATTCTAAATGGACTGCATTCGATTTCCTGTGAGCTATTGACATGCTTGTCCAGGCTGGTCCTATAGCAATGCATTTCCACTGAAACCGTCTATATTAAGCCATGGAATGCTAAGAGACAAAGTGAATTGTTGACATTTCAATAAAACATCCTACTTTCCAATTAGGGACTAATGCTATCTATATTAACCCTTCGCCCCCTCCCCTCCCTCGGCCTTAGAGAGGGAGGGGAAAGGGGGCTGGGGAGGGGGGGGGGCTACCTCAATAAAAACAGCACTAAAATGCAATTACAGTGCTGTGAAGAATGGGACTTGTCAGTAATTTGCTGGCTAAAACCAAGGAGATTGCAGGTCTGGGGCCGATTGGAATTCTGAGCCTGCAGTGCAGTGTGGGAAAACCAGTGGGAAGGCAGGCACCACCCTTTGTGAGGTAATTACTGGAACTAGCAGAGGCCAGCGCCAGTCCCTGCTAATGATAACCCCTCTCCTCTCCCCTGCTAGTCAGCCTGTCACTGATATACCCTATCTCACTCACTCATTCACTTGCTCGCTCACTCACTCACTCACTCACTTGCTCACTCACGCACATTCATGCACAAACACATGCGTGCATACACACTCACACACACACACACACACACACACACACTGCTGACCACAACACAAGGCGCTCAGAATGAACCTCAGGAAACGTACTAAAATTCTGCAATACATGTTCTATAATAACCAAACTCATTATGACTCACATTGGCACAACTTATCACTGCATGTCTCAAAAACCTAAAAAACCTTGATCCAAGTAACCCGAACCGAAATATCTAAGAAATAAATGAACCAGTGTTGAATGTGGAATCCTAACTGAAATTGGATGCAATGCTCGCCCTACCTGTTGAACTGCTTTGGAGTTGGAGAAAGGTGAAAAGGTGACTGACTGGTTGTGTCTACCTCGTGGATGACCCCTTGTCCCTGCTTAACCCCCCCCTCTCTCTCAATGTCCCTACCACCCCCGGTTGCCACCAGCACCAGACCGACAGCCTTTTACAGTAGCACAGCATACCTGAACCGGGAGAGCTCGCTTTAGAGAAAGGAAGTGTTTGTTTATTCCTGCTGTGTATGCAGTCTTTTCCTTACACTGCAGGGTCAGGTCGAAAAATACATATACAATGAACACACACACACACACACACACACACACACACACACATACACACACACACACACACACACACACACACACACACACACACACACACACACACACACACACACACACACACACACACACACACACACACACACACACACACACACACACACACAAACTTGGATAGATATGCATGTGTGCATATCGCACACACACATACACACACATACTAGCATGTGCGTGCATGCGTGCACACACACACACACACGCACACACATATACAGACACACACACACACACACACACACACACACCCCACACACAAATTGCATGGTACATCATTAGCATGTCCCCCCCTCACTACCAGCTATTATCTTCCACGTTTGACTAATGTTCCCTTGTAAGTACAAAGGTGGCAAAATTCCTTTGTTGCCTTCAACAATACAAACAGACACTTCAAACGGAATACTTTGTGCTTTACAGGTGCGACATCTCTCCTCATGCCTGGTGTTCTCTTTGGAGAGTGAGAGGATATTAACCCATCATACTCATTCAAGGCAGGTGACATTCTTCTCACGTTTCCCTCCTCGTCTGTAAGAGAGAGATGCCACCATGGCTGCTACAGAAGTGAGATGAGAGAGAGAGAGAGAGAGAGAGAGAGAGAGAGAGAGAGAGAGAGAGAGAGAGAGAGAGAGAGAGAGAGAGAGAGAGAGAGAGAGAGAGAGATTTAGTACAGATGATATAACAGCAGTTTTGAGTGGTTACAATGATATTACTACATGTGATGCTTAACAGAATTAAATATTCTACTCGTAACCTACGATATAATCCAATGGGGATCTCAAAGTGACAAAAAACAAGCGATCCGATTTGTGTGTGAGAAATAACACATCTGTGAATCCTCAGTTAGAATAGAATGGCTTTAGTGTTGAATAAAAGGGTGTGAGTGCTGGCAGAAACTATTATTATTAACTATTTGTTTAGATGATAGAAGTGTAAAAGATTAGCACTAGCTAGTCATATGAAAATAGGTCCAGGCAGAGCAGGCAAAAAATGTGATTTTTTCCTAACAGTCATTTAAAGGGGGGTGGGGGGGAGGGGGGGTATTTACAATAGCAGAATCGGCTATTTGTTTACAAAACATTTATTAGACATGTACTGTAATTCTTACAATTATTCTATCTTGTGTGAATAAATCAAAACAAAATATTTTGTAGGCACTGTGAACCAAACGCAAGCCAAATATGTTTGTAAAAACCTTCTATATAGTAGTTTTATAGCTTCAAACTGAGTTCCAGGGACCCAATTCCCTAGGATAGTAGAGGATAGTTTATTTGATTTAGTTATGAAAATATTAATTAAAATTGTATTCCCACTTTTCTAACTCTCCCAAAACTACATGGTGCACCTTTAACAGATTTATTTGAAGCTAAGCTACATTAGATCATCATAGAAAAGCAGTTGGCGTCACAAAAAATATTTTCCCATACGATATTCATATAAAAAAAAATATAATAATCTTCCATTTAATGACTCCCAAGTCTGGTGTAATCTTCTGCTGCCCCTAAACTGATGTAGTCTAACTGAGCAAGAATAGCTTACTCCAATTTGCAGACTGAAACGCACACACACATGCACATCAAACGGTTTGCTTCAAAGTCACCTACATAATGAAATGCCCACACACTGAAGCCACTCTGTACTTCTATTATAACTGCACATTTTTGGTGTTTATGTCACACAAGAACCACTTTGAGAATTGCATTCATTCTGTCCTCTGGCTTTTGGCAAAGGGGTTTTAAATGGGGGGGGGGGGGGTGAAGCATTACAGATGTAGGTTATTGCTTAATTGGTTAATATATTATCTTTGACACCATTTATCATTGCAGACACATTGAATACAATCATCAAAGCGTGTGGTGGTAACGTGAGCTAAAATGTATATAAACGTTTAGGTTTGACAGATTTCTATTCTCAACCGAGTTTGAACATCAAAAGCGTTAGGGAGCGTGAAAGAGATGCCGGTTGAAGGACGAAGAGAAGTGTGACTTCTGTGGGAGTGCTCTTGCACTGGACGACACAGCGAGGGCTTTTGCACCACACTGCTGTGTGTGTATCTCTTTGCCCTGGTCTCTTACCCTTCGAGAACACAGCTTTATTGAAATGCATGGGGCTCTCCGTTTGTGAATATCAGGGGTGAAAACCAGGATCTCCTGCAACAGCAAAAACAGGACATAAAAAGAGGCGGGGGACACTGATTGCAATTAAGTCCATTGTCTCCCATTTATATGGTTATTGGGTGGTGCCACTTGAAGCCCGGCCGTGTCGAAGTTCTCACAGTTAGAATGCCATCTTGCTCTGTGGAGCCGCCGTAGCCTCCTCTGGCAACTATCTGCTAACAATGTCCGTCTCACTTGGGTGACAATGCTGCTATAGGTGGGTCTGGCTGAAGGGAAGGGCCCATTTCCTTCAGAAAAGGGCCGCGTTGCTGCAGGGTCTGAGTTTCTGTCCGTCCTGTGATCTGTTTCATGTTTTGTACTTGTTTTCTCCCCTTTCAGATGGTGTGAAAAGTGTCAAGGGTCGAGGTGTGGAATGGGCTGCTGGCAGTCTACAAGTCAGTAAACCAAACTTGCGCCTGGCTCCCAGATGAAGCTCATGCATACAATACTTTCTCGGTCCTCCTGTCTCGAGGGAAGGTTTTGAGTAATCCGGTCACATTTCGCCAAATCTCGGAGCAAATAAGGTCTCCAACTAAAGTGGAACTGCGAGAGGCAGCTTTAGACTATAGTGTGACAGAATGAATACACATGAATGAGAACGGAAGGGTATCTCTCTCCGTGTTTCCACTCTGGAGGGGTGTATCAATCTTTCTGTGTGATAATGGGGTTAGATAGCAGTGAGACCTGGCCTCTGGTGGTGACATTGTTGTGGTCCTGAAAGACTATCGGGGGTCCAGACTCTGAGCCGGGGAACCGCTGGGGCTCCATTCACCTCAGGCCCCTAATCTGCCCCCTCGGATCAGCTCCAGCTCCTCCACAAAGCTCCGTCTTTTACCCCGACTCTCATCACCAAGAATGTTTCTGCCGTTATTGTTTCCTAAAGAGCACAGCTGGTTTTTTACCCGCAGTCTCTCAAAAGAATCAAATTATTTACCGCACGTCAATTCTCTTCTCTCTTCCCTCCCCGCAAATCCGCAGATGACGATGATACAATAGCGGTGTCCATCTTTGTTGGACTATTCCCAGAATCGTGGTGAAGACTGACAATTCATCTGGGATCTGATTATGCAGCTGTGATTAATTTGTTGTTGTTGTTGTTGTTGTTGTTGTTGTTGTTGTTGTTGTTGTTGTTGTTGTTGTTGGACAAGGCAATACTATATCCATGGTAGGTTGGGGCTGTAATGTCTATACACTGGCCCATCCAGACAGACATCCAGACAGCAAACATAGCTAATACTATGACCTTCAGGCAAGGGCGAGCTAAAGGGATTATGTATTTTTCTGTGTCAGTTGTTGCACTTCTTCCTGCCTGCAGACAGTTATTGTGGAGGATCAACCAAGGCAGCATTTGTCTAGCTGGTGTACAGATGCTGTGAGGCCTCTCAGGGTTGGGAAGGAAAAGGTAGCAAGCGTTACACAACAGGTTTAGTAATACTTGGAGGGGGAGAACAAAGCGGTATATTTGCTGGTTGAGGACCAGTTTAGCTGGGCATAATCCATGAGGATAATATGAATGTACTGTAGAGATCACTCAAATATCTGTGCCCTTCCTGATGACTTGTCGTACAGAACTTGTAAGTCGCTTTGGATAAAAGCGTCAGCTAAATGACTAAATGTAAATGTATCTGAGATATTACAGTATGTGAAGTAAAAAGTGGTTACTATTGTCCACTTCAACTAAACAATTGGAGGTAAATTGTGGAGATTTGCCTCAGTATTAAACCTTTTTATATTTTCTATGGTGGTATTGAAGATAATGCTGTATGTCTAGAAGAAGAAAGAAGACAGTGATTGCAGCTGGGGAGAAGAATAATGAGGGGAAACCCCCATGACATTTGCAGTGTCAAATCCGTAGCTAACAGTGTATTGCACTATCGCAGGACCTTAGCATGTCTTATCATGCTTTTTGTAAACTTCTATACATTATACCTGTTATGTCTTATCTTATTACTTGTATTATTGCACAAATGTCTATTCTCATCCTATTCTTATTACTTGTATTATTGTATTGTATTATTGTATTATTATTGCACAATCGCTGCGGGCATGACCCCCCCCCGCATTTCACTGTATGCTTGTATGCCGTGACAAATAAAACTCTTGGCTTGACAGTTGAGTGTGATTTGGCCTCAGAATAATTTATTAGTAGTCTGGGGAAGCCCATGGAATGGGTTGGTGATGGTGGCTACTGTTCTCAGCTACATTGTTGTCCCCAATCATTACATAGATGGTAGGCTACACTATCAAATGGATTTAATGATGTGACATTATATACCCCCCCTTGGTCACATGCAAGGCATGTCTAGAATACATCCATTAAAAGACATTCAGTGGACATGATGATGTCTACATGTCTAGAAGACATCCATTAAAAGACATTCAGTGGACATGTCTAGAAGACATCCATTAAAAGACATTCAGTGGACATGTCTACTGATTCATGTGCTCTGGTTCACCACTTGTCTACTTTTGAATAAAATATAATTTAAAAAAGTAAATGGTTCTTCATTGTTGTCTTCATGGCTGACATTCACAGAGGATATAATTTATATAGAATATTGAATAAATATATGTTACACAGTAGAACAATTATACTTTCACATTGAATAAAAAGACATAGCCGTTGTTTATGTGGTTTTATTTTGTTGTTATAGAGTTAACATCTATAAATCTATTACAGGCAGTAGGGCAAACAGTACCTGTGTACAGTCAGTGAAAAAAAAACAGACTTGAGGTAAGAATGCTACAGTGTTACAAGTCACAACACTGTCTCAAAAATTGATTTGATCTGCAAATATATACTCTTACTAATATATACATAGCGTAAAATAAATAGTCATAAAAAAACATCAACATTTTTAAAATCCATAAAAACTCAAAACTAGTTTGTACAAAACTTTGGATTTACAAACTTGAACAAAATTAGAACATGGGCAAACTGTCTACTCAACAAATGAACAAACAAACAAACATACAAACACAGACAGTACCATATATACTGCTGAATGCACGATAGCAATTTTGTGCCGAACATTGTTGCTGAATAGATTATTCAAGAAATCTCATGATACGAAATATGATGGCAATTTGGAAATTGCCTTGAATTGATAATTGCTGTGATGAAGGACAAAGACGGGCTGTTTAGATTAAGATTTGACAACTATACATGCCTGAGACACATTATCACATTGGCCTGTAAACATTAATTCATCAATTACTGAGCATCTTCCTCCACAGTGACTGAGACTATAACAAAAATAAAATAAAATGCACAACTTTTCATAAACAATTGCGTTAACGTCGCTTGTCAGTGTTGCTCGTCAACGTCGCTTGTGAGGCTTTTTATTTCAGCATTCAGTAGTATTTCATATTCCACAAAGAGATAAATACTGTGTATTGCATCTTCTCAAAATATGAGTGAGAAGGATGAGTCATAGTTGACCTAAAAAACAGTAGTTATGTTGCTTAGCAAGACTGCAAGCCCGTATGGGAAACAATTGGTAAACTAAAAATATGTATCCAATGTCTATTTGGTTAAAATGAACATGACTATGCAAGAATTAGTAAAAACTTCACATTTTCTTTTCAAACTATGTCTAATAGGTGTCTTTCACAGAAAGAATCAATAAATGCATACATACAGTATATACATACGAGACAGATGGACAAAGGACACGTAGAGACTTAAACACCGGCACACACACACATATAATTATTATCTTAGCAGCATTCAACGAGGGAAAGTCTTGATAGTTTCAGAGATGCTGCTTCTTGTTAAGTCGGGGGAACAATAAGCCACAACTGAGAATGATCACATGCACAAGTTTTGGTCATCATTTTCTTTACAACAACTGCAAAATACACTGTATATTACACAGCTTATATGATGCAGCTTAGTGTGTGGTTTGTCTGCGATCAGTGATTCTTTTGGGCAATAATATACAAATAACTTCTAATTGAGGAAGAAAATAAAGAACATTACACGGGTACTATTAAAACAGTAATATAGTGGGAAGGTCCTTTTTTCTTTTATAAATAGCATAGTCTTTCGGCACCCAGTCGCATGAGGCATTGCTAATACTGATAACAACAAAGAGAACATGCTTCATTTTCCTCAACAAGACACACAAGTGCTGACCTTTCAGATTCAGTTCCAGCTCTCTGATCAGCGTAGGCTTCATGGAGAGTCTTTTGTCTTTGGTCATACCTTTCTATGTTCAATGTTCTATCAAACCATCAAAACCTTTTTATTTTTCTTTACAAAGAGCTTCCAGTTTTCACTTTTGACGAGACGTTCAACGCTGTAGGAAGACACATGTAGGCTGTGTATATGTTTTCTTTGCGCCAGTATTCGATTGATGTGGCTCATGTCCTGTCTCAGATCAAATTAGTCATTTTTAAGCGGAGATTAAAGGGGCACTTCACCAAAAAACTATGCAGATTTATTTTGCACATAATCTCACACACATCCAAAAAGTCTGAACTGTTTTGCACACATTCATTTATTGAGTTCGAATATGGCCACCAGTGATGTCATCGGGGACACTGAATCCTTGTGTTGTGTTAATTACAACTAAATTAAATGATAATGTAGCAGTCCCTAAAGGACAAGGTATAGATAGCTATTTATTTTATCTATATCATTTCATTGAGCTGTAATTAACAGCGTTTTTGGATGTGTGTGACATTATGTGAAAAATAAATCAGCATTGTCTTTTGGTGAAGTGCCCCTTTAACTAGCTAGCTTGAGAATGTGAGACTACGTAAACACAGTATAATGTAACAACAACAACAACTACATTCACTCAGGTGCAAGTGCATTCTTACTCAAACATCAGTCACAAATTAACACTATGAAACATAACACGCTCATTCACACAATCAAGTTGTTAGTAACTAGTTACAAACATACACTACTAATGTCGAGGAGGAGAATGCATGCTGTTGAGTGTATGATTAGTGTAAATTGCTTTTGAATGTCTCTCTTTTCCCGTGGCAAACCAATTTGTCATAAATAGCCACTCAAGCAGAGAGGTCAGCTATCACTGAATGTTAAGAAAAGCACAACTTTTTCATTGTACACTACGAAGGCTCGCAAGCATTTGACAGTGTTGTGCTGCTCTCAAGAAAAGGAACTACTTAGAACACAAAGAGAAAATTCACCAATATGGTGCTTTGTCAGTCAGACAAAATCAGGCCAACAGTTCTCATCTCTCATGCCGGGACCTTGAAACACTTCTGTGGCCTCGCAGGTCTCCTCCCATGCCACTCTCTTCATCCATCATCATCATCGCCGTCATCCTTTCTGTCATCACCCCTATCACCACCACAGAGTTTATATGGACGGTGCCCTCTTAGTAGCAACGTCTGCTAAAACTATCTCAGTAAATGAAGGCCGAGACCGACCCAGCATCACGAGACTCGACGAAAAGGCTATTATCTTGTCTGCCATTGGCCCGAATCCACAGACAAGGTCAGACGTGTTTAGAGTCTCTTACAAGTCTAACCGGTAGCTTCCTGTATGAATTTGTTCCTCTACCTACTGAAAGTCTGTATGTTTTGGTACAGAGAAGCGGAGCGCCAAAAGGGGGCCCTTCTATTTGCAGGTGTGGACGTCGTAGACTCTCACACACTCCTGGCAGCTGACGTAGCAGCACCAGTGGAAGATGCACTGGCACTTCTCCTTCCTCTTCTCAGTCCTGGTGTTGTGCCCCCTGCCACAGCAGAGCAGGTCGCAGCCGTCAATGCCGTGGGATGTCAGGTTGCAGGTGCGGTCACGCGTCCCGAAGGAGCCGGTCTCCGGGTTGGGGTCGCAGAAGTTGGGCGAGCTCTCGTAGTAGACCAGGTCGCGCTCCGTGGGCGGCTTGAAGTAGTTGTACTTGGGCCGCAGCGTCTCCACCCAGCCACGGGACTCCTTGTGCTTCTCCACCACCATCTCCGAGGCGCTGTCGTACTTGTCCTTCATGTAGTCGCCGATGACCCGGAAGTCGGGCTGGGACCACCAGCAGGTCTTGACCTCGCAGCTGCCCGAGAGGCCGTGGCACTTGCACTTCAGGAACATGTTGTCGTTGAGAGACTGAGGGACGAGATGGAAAACGGGGACAATGAGAGAACGACACTCAACATCAAAAGACACCAATGTTTATCCAAACGTCATCGTCGGGTCATCGCCGCTTCTAGAGCAGCGGCCGGCGACTTCATCATCAGCTCAAAGGATTTTTCTAGAAATACAGCGGAGAAGCTCACCGTCCTCCCCGCCTCGTTGTTGTGGCGGTTCATAGCCGACCGCGCGTCGGGGCGGTTCTCCCTGGCGTCGGCGAACTCCCGGGACACCATGCTGCCGAACTCCACGTCCTCGCTGCAGCCGCCCCACTTCCAGCCCTCGCCGGGCGGGCCCTTGTGGCGCGAGTCGCACCCACAGATGGTGGCCGAGCCATCGGCGCAGGAACGGGTCACCGCGAATGCCACTCCCGCGGAGGCGATGGCGTGGACGAACGCGGACTCTCGCGTGGCTGGGAGAGAGAAGAGACACAGAGGTTATTTACATGGGAAGAATACAGGGCAGCGTGTTCCCGTCAAAAAAATAAGTGAGTTGGCATCAGAGCTGCCTTGTGCTGATGTTAGTGATCAGCGTCAGTAGTCAGTCATTATGATGGAGGGAATCCGTAATTGGAATAATTGGAATGTAGGTCAGCTTCAGCCAATGTTGACCCCTATTACTGTTTCGCCTTGTGTCTAAACCTCATCCCTCGCTCTGCGTAATCTAGACCAGGGAGGCCCAAACCTTTTAACGCGGAAGGACAGAGGGACGAAATGTAACGTGGGTAGTGGGCCGTGGGTCAAACAATGTGGCTGAACGTCCATCATTTAATAAATGTAACAGGTAAATAACGGTGTCTTAGGTCTGATGTCAGTGTTTTTGTTCCTCGTAATAGACATGTTTGTTTTAAAAACTGCATCAAAATAGACCAAATATCCAATAATTCTCCAGAACTCATTGAAGGCCCATAAATAATGTTGTGGAGGGCTGCTTTTGGGCAGCCCCGATCCAGATCAATCTGAATCCAAGACCCTATATTGCAGGAATGAATTGAACCACTCCACATCCTATCTTGCCATCAAGGTGAGGTAAATGCCCAGTAGACATGCTACTAAAAGACCTGCCTCAATCAGGTGAGTGGTCATATTTCTAACAGTCGGGCGATGGGGGGGGGGTCTAATTCTTGGAGACCAAGGTGTACCGGTGTGTGTGTGTGTGGTTCATATAATCCTGCCCAAACATCAATCCTCCTGTCTATGAATAAGGCCAGCAAGGGCTCTGTCTCTGTCTGGCGTAGCTGACTGATGACTCAGAAGGGATCAGGGCCTTCCAGGGAGATGAGAGGAAGAGACAGGCATGACAGGCCTATAATTAAGAGACTCAATTAAGCTTTTGAAAGGTTAGGAAATAGCCTCACTCTGAGGGGGGGGGGACTCGCCAGAAAGACCACATCAGGTAGATAGGTCGTCTGGAGTGTCCAGAGATAATGCGAACCCCCCCCCCCCCCCCCCACACACACACACACACACACACACACACACACACACACACACACACACACACACACACACACACACATACACACACACACACACACACACACACAGTACAGAGGTACAGTACAACGTTTCTATTTGATAGCAAGGG